>NW_024582530.1:103400-185598 GCF_018398535.1 Haplochromis burtoni | reverse complement strand
GTGTGTGTGTGTGTGTGTGTGTGTGTGTGTGTGTGTGTGTGTGTGTGTGTGTGTGTGTGCTCACCCTGTCTTCTCAGCTCGTTCTTGACTGCCTCCACCCCTCCCTTCTTCTCGATGAAGTCGTAGATGACCTTGGACGTTTCTCTGTCCTTCAGCTGAGCCTCAGAGATGCCGCACATGTCGAACAGGTTCTTCAGTTCAGGGTCCAGGTTATTCAGCTGTTGACAAAGTATATTTTAAAATACGCTTTACGCTGGGGAGGACCTTATGAAGGACCTTATGGTGCAAAAACCAGGCCAGCAACTCAAATATGACTTTAGCCACAGAAAAACAAAAATACTTGGGTGGCCGTTAATATGGGCGTTGGTAACAGTGACGTAAACTTCATCTAATGCTTTTTAATGTCTGATGGCAGCAGAAAGAGACAGTAGATGTCTGTATATCAATAACATGTAAACCCAGATACAAGGTAAATCAAAGTCTTATCAATCAGAATCAACTTTGTCATTCTTCCCCTTCTGTGGTGTTTCTGTCCTGCTCATATCACACAACCTGAGCCCGTCATCATTGCTATAAAGCCCAGCATTTGTGCAGGAGTTTATGTCCTATTTCCCCCTTTTTCCTCTCTATATGAAGTATGTCCATGTGTTTATAAGTCAAAATTATGTTTTCATCCAGCAAGTAACTAGAGAATGAGAACTGTGAAACGTTGCACATTCATAAACTTAAAGTGTGAACTTTATAAGGATGTCATGTTTCTGTATCATCTCTGTCCTGTTGGACCCTCAAACCCAAAAACACATCCGCCTGTTTAATGCTCCGATATATTTAAAAGCTAAAGAAAACTATAGTGTACAATTTTCTAATCCAATAAAAGAATATTTACTACATCAGCTTACCTTTCATTTTATTTGAAATCTACAAAAGGATCACATCTTTTTAGCTTATTTGTAGCCGTCACTGTGGGATATTGCCCTAAATATACTGTAACTACCTAAAGCTTCCACACAGTTGGAGTGGACGTATTACTTTGTTTGTGAGATAGTCACAGAGATATAAAACGATATGAACTAAAAATAAATACCCCGAACACCAAAACACTAGGTGGCTGCCACAGGTGTCATCTTTCTCATACAATGTAGTGGAGAAATAATAGGTGATACTACATGACATTTAAAATATAAACTCTGCTGAGCTGTAAAGTGTGTTCTTTGGTTTCTGTGTGGATGTATGTGACAGATTTCACTGTCTTCACTGAAGATGACTGACATTGGTCCAGAAAAGTAAACACGATGCTTGTTTTGTGAATGTCATAATGCTTGCAGTTTAATTCACATCTTTTTGTCGATACTTTTACAGTTTCCTCTTTTGATTTTTTTATGCTGTGCAGACAAAAACAAACAAACAAAAAAACAAAACAAAGGACTGAAGTAAATATGGAAGAACAGGTAAGTTTGCTGTTCGAGTCTGCAGTTGCCTGCAGACAAAGATGTATCCGGGCTAAGGCTTTAACCTTGTATGTTACTTACTGTCACTGTTTGTCTATGGAAATATTAACTCCTGCTGAAGATCTTCAAGTCAGTTTCAATTTAGTCTTATTTATATAGAGCTGAATCACACCAGCAGTGGCTCAAAGTGCTTTATATTTTAAAGCGAAGACCCTTTAACTGAATAAAACTGGTTTTAAAAGCTAAACAGCTCCCTGTTTATGTTGGATTGTTTTTTTTAAACTAATAATAGACTTCCTCATGTTCTAGGTCTGATGAGTGTTTAATTTGTCCGCAGTGCAGGAGCTCAGACTGACGCTCAAAGTGCTGTGTGACACCTTGTGGTGAGCAGCAGGAAATGCACACTGGCTGTACCCTGATTCCTGGTATCCAATCAGGTATTTTTATTTTTCTTATGCTTCTGTGCATTAGAAACATTTATCGAAGCTTTAAAGATTATACTAACCTTACAGGTTTTGTTTAAAGGATGCTACTAAAATAGATGTTTTGGCAGCAACTGAGTTTTTTGTTAGTACGATTCATTTCCTGTGCACAGCCTGATGTGCAGTATAACTGCTGTGAGCCATTTTTAACACATTGGTCTATTTCTTCAGAAATCTTTAGACAAAATGTGATTTCTGTAACTCATATGATATGATCAGCTGGAGAGAAGATAACTGACACAGGTCTGGATTAGAGAAAACCCAAAATAAACTCCAACATCTGCATCTTTTTTTAAATCATTAAGGTTATATGGTGTACATTCATTCCAACTTGGAAAAACACTTCAAAGAAACCATTAAAAGCCCAAAATTACCAAAACATTCGCGCCCATGTTGAGTGTATACAAGCTTCTGATAACAACTGAATGTGAAAACAACAGAAACAGTCTTTACTTGTTAATAATTTTGGATAAAAATGCTTAATGTGATTTACAGAAAAAAATACTTTAATGTTGCTCAGTGGAACTTTGTATAATTTTGTCTATTATCAGACTTCACTGACACATGATGGCTCTCTTACAGCAACAGGAGAGGTGTTTAACTGTTGCTAACAGTAGCAGTTTTACATTAAGCTAAAAAAAACAAAAACACAAAACTAAATTTAAATACTAAATTTAACTAAAAACAATGCCAGAAGCCTTTAGAGAGCGATCTACATGTTGGTCAACTACATTTTAGATATTTCTGTATAATTTTGGAAGGTTGAGCAATTTCTAAGTGTATCCTGATCTTGTCGGGACAATAAGTAACTGTGAATGGATCCAAAATGTATCTGAATGGGACTTGCAGGGACATGACTGATCTGGGCCTAATCAAGTCTGAATCCATCATCCTTATACATTTTGGGTCTGTAAAGTAGACACATAAAGCTTTAAACAAGTACATTTTAATTAATTGCAAGTCATATAGTAATGTATCATAAATGATCCAGTAACACACAGTAAATGTTGCCAGTACAAGGAAAGCGGAAGACAGCGTGACAGCTACATTACTGCCCACAGAGTCAGCGTTACAAAGATGTAACCTACAGATGTTTTTTTGAGCTGACAGAAAATCTGCAAATTCCTTCTGTGCAGGTTTTCAGATGCAGAGCAGGAAGCAACAAGAGCCAAATTTGTGCGATTTCATCAAGCAGCCACCACATAAGTCACTACTGTGCTTGCTTGTGTGTGTGTATATATATAAAGGGGGGTACTCACATCAAAACCTGTGTTTGGATCCCAGCCCACATGACCAATGTGCCTGAAGAAGACAGATGTGTAGTGAGATCATGCAAACACGCGTATGTAAGTACACAGAAGAACATCAGCCGTTTAGCATGTGCACATGATACACAGTGAATGCACACACTGCACTCTGATAATGTGGCCATTGAAGGCTCTCAGACGTTAATGTAACATGTTCACTGTTGCCACAAAGGAGCCTATCATTGCTAGATCAGACTGTACAGACACCACAGTCCAAAAACTTTATCATTTGTCATTGTGTTTCAAGTTTTAGGGTGTGTAAAGCAGACTTTTGCTTTTCTGCTGTTCAGTCTCTGCCTACCAGCTAACACCAGCCTTTCTAATCTTGTGTTTTCCAATCAGCAAGCTTGATACAAGATTCTTTATTCGTCACATGTATAGTTATACAAGTATAACACGCGGTGAAATGTAACCTGACACAATCCACTGGTCACTGTTATGGTGACCTTCATTCAGCTGCTTTCACAGAAAATCTTTTGGCTGGGTGAGCTACAACTATCATGATTACCTGCAGCTGGGAATAGCAGTCTTCCCATCTATCGTCCCGATAACGATATAAATCACAAAAATATAACATTTTTTGTAAATTCTGTGAATCTCGGGCAGCTCGACTTGTGGGAAGTGTTTCCAGCTGGGCGTCATGTAGCTGGAGTCGAGTGTTTTAACCAATGGATGAATCGATACATTTTTAGACATAAGTTGTAAAGGCCGCAGTTTTCTTTGTAAGTATTTATTACACGGCGTGCTGCGGGGAAAAGCCTGTTCTAACGTTTGAGTCTAAGGTTTGTTTTCTAGCACCTGACGGCTCTTTTTTGCTTCTCATCCATAAACACTCTGCATACTCTTTCACGTCATTCAGTTTATTTTGAAAGGTCTCAACAGGATCTTGAGCTTTATTCTGAAAGGTTTATGTGGAAAATAAACAAGCAGACACGCGGTGGTTTTACTGTCGTTGTTGCTAACGACAACGCATAAAAACAGGCACTTGTCCGTCCGTAGTGTGGTTATATTAAATATAAGAGAAAGAGAGAACTTTAAGAAATTAATATAGCCACTACAGTGACCATCAAAACGATGAAAAAAATATTGCTGTAAACAGTTTATTTTGCGACACCACAAAACAAACGATAGCGTAAAATGAAACGATAGACGTTTTTATATCGTCAGCCGATATATATCGTTATATCGAACAGCCCTACTCTGGAGATCAACTATGACCTTGAGGTGTGAATTAGGTCATATTTGTGGGTTTCACAGCGTGGTACGTGTGCATATGTGAGGATATATATGCACATGTGCTAAAGGGACCACGTTTTTAACCCCTACCCTTGTGACAGTAAACAACAGAGAAATAATCAGCTACATCTCGTAGACAATTTTCAACCACACCAAATTAGACTGCAGCTGGTGGTCCTTGTTCTGCTCTCCCACTCACAGCAGATCTCCACAGCAGAACTAGGACTACTGTTGCCAGGTTAAATCTAGGATACTGCAGTTGAAATCTGTTTGGCCACAAGACAAAAGGCCTTAAGAGAGCAGAATGGCCACAAGAGCAGCTTGCCCATATGGAAGAACTGCAGTTACTAAACTGTCAAAATTTGATTGTGCAATAATAAATATTAATAATAAGTAATTTTCTCCATCAACAGATGAAAAAGTTTAACTACATGATAAAATAGGTTCATTATTTTAGACATTTGATTTGGTTCAATAAATTTAAAAAAAGTCCTATTTGCTCAGCACTGGAGCACTCAGTACACTGTGTGGTGTGACTCGGACTCACTGGAAGTTGCTCGGCGTGCCGATATCGGCCTTCGTCAGCTTCTTCTTCTTGCCTTTGGTTTTCTTGTCCTTCCGGCTCAGGCCGCTGTGGCTCAGCATGTTGTTGATGTGATATGGCTGTTGATGGCTGTGGGAGTTGTGGAATCGGACATTGTTGATCTCCGGGTTCTTTATGTCTACTGTGGCCACATGCAGAGTTGGGCCTGTGCATGTGGAGGAAGTTAGCAGAAAGAGTTGAAAAAGTAACAACCACTATAATTTTTTTAATGATTTTTAACAACTCAAATTTTTATTGTCACATATTCAGCCAAAAAGTATCTTTGTGTGTGTGTGTGTGTGTGTGTGTGTGTGTGTGTGTGTGTGTGTGTGTGTGTGTGTGAGACAAAATACAGAGTGAGTGTGATAAGTACTGATGATATATGCTGATGATACAGATGAGTATCGCCAACTCATCAGAAGTAGCTCGATGATCTTCATCGAACTACTACAAACCGCCTACAATGGCTCGACCAGCAGGTACGCATTCATGACGAAGTGTCCGAAGAATTCCCCATCATGACAGGGGTCCGGCAGGGCGATGTGGTGTCACCGCTGTTGTTCAACATCGTCATCGATGCGATAATGCGCAAAGCATTCGAGGGCCGCCGCGGAGTCCAAGCCTCGACCGATCAATTTATCACCAATCTAATGTTCGCTGACGATAGCGCCATTTTTGCCGAAGACGACACCGAGGCAACTCACATCCTCTATGACATCGCCCGGCACTCCAAACTGTACGGCCTCAAGGTTAACGCCGAGAAGACCAAAGTCCTGACCACCGACGGCTCACCAACGATCGTACACCTCGATGGTGTGCAGATCAAACAAGTCCAACAATTTCAATATCTGGGGTCCCTCGTCGAGGAGAAGAAAGTGGCATCATCAGTGGAGATACGCTCCAGAATTGGGCAGGCGGCGGCAGCATTCGCTTCCCTGTGCTGGTGCGTCTGGAAGAAGAACAACATCTCATTGGCGACAAAGATCGGCCTTTACCGAACCCTGATCCTGCCCATTCTACTTTACGGCGCAGAGACGTGGACAATGCTCAAACACGACCTCAGCAAGCTCGAAGTTTTCCAAATGCGTTGCCTTAGATGCATTCTTGGCGTTTCCCTTCACGACAGTCATTCGAATGACACCATCCTCACCAGCTGCGGGAGCCAACCGACGATCGGCGACCTAATCCAGCGCCGCCGACTCCGTTGGTTTGGCCACATTTGTCGAATGGACCCAAGCCGCTACCCCCATGGCCTACTCTGGTTGACCCGCCCCACCGATTGGAGGGTGCATCGAAATGCACCAAAGAAGACATGGATTAAACAAATCCAGGATGATTTGAAGGTCCTTCGACTTGACCTCGAGCAGGCAAGAACCATCGCCTTAGATCGAAAAGCGTGGAAGATAATTGTTGATCAAGCAAGAGAACCTGCGGCACCTACAGCAGCGTACTGGTTGCGCGGCAGACCACCGCCGCTGGTCGCCTGCTAAGGACAAGAAGAACTCATCAAAACATTGGTAGTGTTGTGGTGTCACTGTTTTAGTTTTTATTTGTCATATGCAAGTTAGCACAGGGTCAACATTGCAATGAAATGTGTTTATGTGTGAGTAAATGAGTTTGTGTGTACATATTTCTATGCATCTTGACATCATGAGTTCAGTATTAGGACAGTGCAAAAACATAAAGGGACATCCATTGTGAGAGATTTAAACCTAGCACAGCACCTCTTGACAGCTGCAGCACTAATCATGGCAGCACAGGAACAAGCTCCAAGTACAAGATCCATAGAAACTGGGTGCAGGCTGTGCACAGATGCCCCTGAGACAATCCATCACATAACAGCAGGGTGCAAGATGCTAGCAGGCAGGGCATACATGGAACGCCATAACCAAGTAGCCAACATAGCATACAGAAACATCTGTGCTGAGTATGGCCTGGAAGTCACAAGGTCAAAATGGGAACCCCCCTTATGGTGGTGGAGGATGGCTGAGCTAAGATCCTGTGGGAATTCCAGATACAGACGGACAAAATAGTGGTGGCTAACCAACTGGACATAGTAGTGGTGGACAAGCAGAGGAATACGGCTGTAGTGATACCGAATGAAAGCAACATCAAGAAGAAGGAACATAAGTACCAAGGGCTCAGAGAAGAACTCAAGAAAATGCAAAGAGTGAAGGTAACGGTGGTCCCATTGGTAATCGGAGCACTACGTGCGGTGACTCCCAAGCTAGGCGAGTGACTCCAGCAGATCCCAGGAACAACATTCGAGATCTCTGTCCAGAAGAGTGCAGTCCTAGGAAAAGCAAAGATGCTGCGCAGGACCCTCAAGATCCCAGACCTCTGGTAGAGGACCTGAGGTTGAAGGATAAAGATCACCCGCCCTTATTTACACAAATATATATATTTTAAAGGCTTAACGCCTGTCTGAGGGAACTGAAACTAAATTCCATGAAATGCTGGTTTGCTCTTAACTCTAGGAAAATAATCCAAGCAAGCGACCCTTTTTGACACTCTTACAGTGCCATCAACATGCCTTGCTATAACCCCATGTACCGATATGACAGAAGGCTGCCACAAACTGTGTGGTTTCATCCGTCTGCACTGAGCATTCATGACATATTCTTTTTTTAATGTGCACAATGAACTGTCCATGTTGTTGGTGCAAGCCATACAGTGTGGAAATTCCTTGTAATCTCCACAAACTGAAGTAACATCTGACACAGCCACTAATCCACTAGTAATCTATGTCTGAATCCCTGGTTGCACCCCCACCACACTCCCCAAGAATTCTGGACTTCTACAACTAGACCAACAGGTCTACCTCATCAGCAGCCTAAGGACTAGGGTGGGGTGGGGGAGGTGCTTGTTTCCCTGCCTTCAAACAGAGCTGTTGAGGTACTTTTGCTTTGATATCAAAATAAGTACTTTAATAGTACTGACTGAAAAGAAAATACAAAGGATTAATCATTTATAAAATTCTAAAAACTAACATCAAATATCCATCCACACTGATAACCACATTTTACAGCTTCTTAATTAAAGCAAGGACTCAAAAGCAGCCATCTTTAACCAATATCCAACCTAATCATTTAGATGAACAAAAATGAAAAACGTGCCAATTTCTATTTTGAAAAAAAATTCACAAAACATGAATGAAGTTTAATAAATATTTTAAACTGATGTAATACATAATTATTAATAAGAAGTCCTGGCATTAGCAGGTACAATACACACATAACAATCAGTAATGCACTCAACCACTGTGGCCTGTATGCACGCTCACCATGCAAGGCTCCACAGCTGAAGAAAAAGCATGTTGAAGCGCAGAACAACATTTAGACAAGGTCAAAGGTCAAAGGCACTGCAAAAACACAATACCAACAGTGAAGTTTGGAGGTGGGAACATCATGGTGTGGGGCTGATTTTCAGCATATGGCACTGGCATGCTTCATGTAACTGAAGGAAGGATGAATGGAAAATGTACAGAGACATTCTTGATAAAAACCTGCTGCCATCTACCAGAATGATGAAGATGAAATGAGTGTGGATGTCTCAGCAAGACAATGATTCCAAACACACAGAAAGAAAGAAATTCAAGTTGCTAGAACGGCCCAGCCAATCATCTGACCTAAATCCAGTTGAAAATCACTGGAAAGCACTAAAGCTCAGAGTTTATAGACGGGGCCCACAGAACCTTCAGGACTGTTTGTGGGGAAGAACGGGGCCAAAATCAGACCTGAGCAATACATATGACTAGTTTCTCCATACTTGAAGATGTTATCACCAACAAAGGCTTTTGTATGAAGTATTAAAACCCACACCAGAGGGTTTAAAGAGAACAACAGAAAGCGTGTGGTCTACATACGGCACAGAAAGGTTTCTCCATAAACCAGATTTAACCTGCTTCACTCTGTCAGTGTGAGAGCCAGACTGTGAAACAATGCTGCCAATGTGTTAGGAAACAGTCTACTGGCATTTCTCAAACACACACACTAACACACACACACGTTCTGTAGGACAAACGCTGTTGTCATCACTGTCTCGCCTATGCGGTCATACAAGGAGGTCCTTCTACAAGACCAGTGTTTGCCAGTTTGATCAACACTGCTCTTAAACACTGGATAATGGGAAATGGACTGGTTCATATATAGCGCTTTTCTACTTTGAGCACTTAAAGTGTTTTACACAACTTGCCTTACTCACCCATTCACAAATTTACACCCATTGCACAATCTAACATTCAAGTGCATTCAGACTCCGATGGATGATAATATCTTGCCCAAGGATATCTGGCATGCAACCACCAACCTTCCCCGTTAGTATGTGACCTGCTCTACCACCTGAGCTACAGCCACTCCTACAGCCACTGCAGCTCTGAACTGTTCTAGAAATAACCAGCTGAACTGGACATCAGCTGGTTCTTATTCTATATCCTAGTACAAAGTCAATGGATTCCTTACCAATCGCCATCAAAACTGTCTGAAGTTCATGTGTTTAACAGCTTTCATTTAATGGTCTCTCCACTGTAACCATCAAAACCCACACAAGCAAGTTCAAACAGATATTCCAACTGCTAATTTACTCAGTAATTTTCAAAATACACACACAAAGAACAAAACAAAACAAAAAATAGAAGGTCAATAGTAGCAATCGGGTGCATTTGTTGGGCATATTTGGTGGTTTATAAGCAGATGATCTATATGTACGAAACGGCAGTTTCTGAAATCTAAGTGTTACTAATGTTTAGGAGGTGTATTTACAGAAAGACCTGTCAAACCACCATTTAATTCAATGTAGCAAAAGGGATTACATGAAAACTGAACCAAGAAACTAAAAGCTCAACATGTATTTGCGCACAGATAATTACTGCAGTCCTGGCTTAGATTCTTAGAATTCATTTATTTAGAATAGTAACCTGCTAATATTGGAAATGAGTGAGTGCCTATATTCTTGGTTATTCAGTGCTTCATATGCTACAGTTTTAGCATATTTCTATCAATCCTCTATTGAATCCTTGGATAACTGAAGCGTTTACTTTGCCATTTCTCCACATGTTGCTGTATTTCTTTGTTTTGTTTTTTTACTTCAGGGGATGAATGACATCCTCATTTTATTCATTTCTATGTACTTGTTATTGAATTTTTTAAAGCCTGAATGAGAAAAATAATTTTTACAAAATTAACTAAAGTTAAGAGCCTACGTAAGCAAAACTTATTAAGAGTTTAACATACCATTTTTAGGGTCGCCTCTTTTCTCTGCAAAAGAAAAATTAACAGAATTATGGTTTCAGAAAAGTAATCACGAGTCAGCAATCTTTAGAATGTATGAAGCGGAACTTAAGAGGTTTTAGTGAGAAAAAAAAAAAGAGTCAGAAAAGTGCTTTTTAGGTTCAGTTAGTTCTGTTAAAGCCCTAAGCTGCAGAAATGCTGCTTCACATATGAAAAAAGCATTTTAATAGAGCAGTCAGGTTATTCTTGGCCTGAGCAGAAAAAGAAGAGAAGCAAAAGATTTGAAAGCTCAACTGTGTTTGCCATACAGCGTCCTGCCAGCTGTGCCAGCCCCGTGAGCCTTTGAACCCTCAGTCATCGTCACAGTTTGAGAGGTGCACTTCAAAAGGCCAACATGCTGGAAGGAGCTGAAGGGAAGTCAGAGGAGCCTCACAGCAGAGACATTTACTCTACTGAGAAAGACTGACAGCTTTACAGCAGCAGAGAGAAAGAGATGGAGCACACAGCAGCAAAGCGAAAGAAAAAATAGAAATAGGGGAACAAAACCCCACAGAAACAAACAAAAACACAGTCCCAAACCAAACCTGTCAGTGGAAACCACAGCTTGATGACTGATATGAGAGGTGATATTTTTTTTTTCCGAGAAATACTTTTGGTGAGGATCAGTCCTCTACAAGCCTTCCACTGCTAGTGTCCGGAGAGTCAGTGCTATTCACAGCTCAAAGTAGAGCTGTTTTTACTTTCACCACTAAACAATCCTGCACTTTTAACTACCTCCCCTCCCTTTTCTAACAGTGTGCCAAACTCTAAGTCAGCCCCAAACCTGCCTTTAAGGCAGTGACTTCTGAGCCGCATTCAGGCTGAGTGAGCAAAAGATAAGGTGTGTTCTCCAATAAAAGTTGTGAAAGGTTAAACCAATTGAGGAAGAACACAAAGACAAACTGAAACATTAAAGTTCACCTATTTTCCGCTGTCGTCGGTTGAGCAAGTCATCAATGGTGGCTCTGAATCGTTTGGCTTCTTCTTCGCTGGCGAAGTTCAAGCCAATCTGACATGTCTGAAAGAAAGAGAAAGGGTGAAATGTGATTCTAACAGCTTTCTCTGAAGAACAGAAAAACTGTGCAACATTAAATCGTAATACACTGTAGGTGGATAAAGACAAGCCTGACAACTGATATTTGGAAATATGAAAGAACCACACAGCCTTATTTTATGCTGATAAAATTCTTGGTGAGAATAGACTCTAAAAACAGGATAACTAATCATCTGCTGTAGACATTCAAGTCTTGAAGAAGTCAAAAGAAAACAAACACTTACATCTCCTGCAAATGTAATGAAGTAGGGTCTGGAGTTGCTGATGAAGAAGTTGTGGTAGAGTTCCTGTTCGAACATCATTTTCCCTTCCTACAGAAAAAAATTACGGAAAAATGAAATTGGAAAAAAAAAAAAAGTTCAGAAAAAAAATCTGACTTCTAATCCTCTACAATTTAAATTCATACTCCCAACAACCGAAAGAGAGATTTAAGAGCTGGCTGCTTGTTCAAGAAATTAAATGTCTTCTGGAAGACAATGATGCATTTTGGTATCCTTGAACACACCTCCATAAGGAGCTCACCTCCACTTAGTTAAATGAAAAAATAAAAATAAAAAAAAATCACCAACAACACAACCAACAAGAAACTGTCAAATATTTGCAGCATGCATTTTCTATCTATAAGTAGGGCTGGGCCGTTAATTATAAATTCAATTAAAAATTTGGCTTTGAACACAATCAAACAATTTAAATATGATAAAACAATTACTTATAATTTTTAAGCATAAAACTTGAGCCCTGCCTCTCACCCTATGACAGCTGGGATAGGCTTCAGCGCCCCCCCACGATCCCGAAAACGATAAGCGAAAGCGAATGGACGGACTTGTATTTTATGTTGTGTAATAAATTAAACCCAACGCCTTTTTTCATATTAGTACGTTTAATTCAGCTCCAGCCGAGATGACGGAAGAGTACTTTTGGTCAACGAGCACTGACTAGAGGAAGTAAAAGTTACAAAAAGGTTTTTCAAATCAATTTTATTTATATGGTGCCAAATCACAACAACAATTGCTTCAAGGTGCCTTTTCTGCAGGTGTCTCAGCATTTCCTAGTTTCTGTTACTCAGTCCATGGGACTGAGGTGCTGGGTTTATTATTGGCCCTGCCATCGCACTACCTATAGTTATAATACAGGTCATCTGAGATGCAAGTCTGCCGTCACCTGCACCCACAGACCACCCTCGGTGATCAATACCTACTCGTCTGGTCCACAAACAGTATAAAAAATAAACATAGTTTACAGATCTGAAAAGTGAAGCAAAATAGCTTAAACCTGAATTCTATTTAATGGCCACGAGGAGACAATACTGCTGGCTGCAAATACACTCTGAAAAATACTTTCTGCTGAGTTAATGAGTAAAGATAACGAGTTTATCAGTCACTTATTTTGGGTCATACTGAATAGTACTGACTGGTCATACAGTGTTTCAGAAAGGCAGATTATCCGTGTTACATTCATGGCTAAACGTGAATGTAACAGGGATGGTAACAGTCAGACCCTCCTCTCTCCTGTCACATCTAGTTCAATCAACAGATTGTTTGTTAGCTTAATGCAATCTTATACTTCTGAAATAAAACCTGACCAAAATAATCATGACTGTCCTTCTTGTCATAATTCAGCATTCCTTGATTCTGATAAGTGAGCAGTGTTTTTTCCCATTAGAAAGAGAAAATAAATATATACATGGATATAGAGCAGGGCGATATGGCCAAAAATATTTATCACGATATATATTTGAAAATTTGCGATAACGATATAACTGACGATATAATTGATGCGAGACAAAATACAACTCCACAACATTACTAGCGCAAAAAGACAACCTTCCATTTATTTTCACTTAAACAAGAAGCTGGTTTTTATGTACATTAAAGCTTTATAAAAATGTAACAGTGCAAATGCAAATTCCTTGCTGAAAGTTTAACCAAAAGGCATTTCCAGTAGAAATGGGCTGACATATCCTGAGCATAACCATGTATAATATCCACTGAAGTTAAAAAGAGGTGCTTTGCAACATTAAACTGCAGTGTGCAGTACGTATTTTTCGGACCATAAGTGCACGGGATTATAAGGCACATTAAGCGAAACAAAGCAGTCAGATAAATCAAACTTTATTAAACTCATTCTTCTTGCTTCCTCCACTTCTGTACCATTGATTCATTAATGTTGAATTCTCTGGCAGCTGCTCTATTCCCATGTTGTTGCAGTATATTAATGACTAACCTCGTATTGTGGATGGATTATCTCAGTTGTTCTCCTGACTGAAGTTTGGTCCGTTTACAGCATCCTGCCATGCGATTGCATTTGTCTCTAACTATCAGGAACCTTAACGTTAACTTTTATAAGTGGAAAAGTGTTAGTGTTCGTCCTCCAGCTTCACTGTTTATGTTATGCTAACATAGCTGTGTCGCTAGCGATCACGTAGCACATCATTATATACCAGCTAGCCCAACTTCAGTAACCCTACAAACGTCACTGCTGTTTAGTTTCCTGTCTTCATTTATGTTGGAAGTGATAGCAGAGCTGTACGTTTGAATTTTTTCAGAAATCTCTCAGTCAGAACATGCAATATCATGCTTAGGTAACTAGCGAAACTAGCGAGCTAACTTCCGCTAGCTTCCTGCTAACTTCTAACTCCGTTAAATGTAATAACTTTTGTTTTCATGGATGCCTGGAAGTTAAACTTCATAGTTACACCTGGTAAAGCAGCAATGCTGATCGTTTTATTAAAGATGAAAGAATTTAGACAGTTTTTAACTCTCAGTGATGCTGCAGTGTTCGTTTGACCTGAAGCATACGGAGTTTAGGACCCAGATTACTCCCAGATTTAAGAGCATCTTAGTCCGACAAATACGACAATAACGACGGCCGCTTGCATGTTCTGCAAAAAAATGTGCTTTGTTGTGTATCTGACGGACAAACACCAAACCAGTTCCACATCACTGAAGTTGCACCATTTTTACAAACCAATTCTGGTTCATCTGTTTCACTCAACAATCGGCCATGTGCGTATGAAAACAAAGGCACTGCGCATGCGCGTTTTACTCATATTCTATCGCGATATTTCATTTTCCTATCGTTGCCTAACATTATACCATTACCATGAACGGTATAATATGGCCCAGCCCTACATGGATATATATACAGCTTAAGTCCACACTGATATTACTTTGAGAGCCTGTATCCGCCTCAGGCAGTAACCACACATCTGATAATTCATTTTGATCCATTTGAGATGTACAACTGAATGTACATCATATATAAAGTGCTGTTCTAATTAAGTGAGTGAACACACAGAGTAAATGTGAAAAGTCTGGCCACAACCCTCCACAGAAGCACTGAGAAAAAAAACTAAACAATTTTGTTCCAAGCACCATTCTTGAATAAAGTCTTGATGCATGCTCAATCATCCAGGAGAGGAAATCCCAAAAAGTTGATTCTGTTTATCTGGACGTAGCGTTTTCAGTGGGAGAAACGTTTCCACACTCATCCAGGTGACTTCTTCAGTCTCAGCTGACTGCAGGTTTCCCCAATCTTATAAACAGTTCATTTGCACAATAACTGAAATTAGCACCACTGGCAAACAATGGGATGGCAGGTCAGGTCCATCAGCAGTAATAACAAAATGCAGATGAACAATCAACAAAAAAAACACAAAGAACACTGTTTGCCAGTGGTGCTAATTTCAGTTATTGTGCAAATGAACTGTTTATAAGATTGGGGAAACCTGCAGTCAGCTGAGACTGAAGAAGTCACCTGGATGAGTGTGGAAACGTTTCTCCCACTGAAAACGCTACGTCCAGATAAACAGAATCAACTTTTTGGGAATCTAAGTAACCCCTTTAAATCCGTGTTCTTATTTCTTTTACAAACAAGATATGACTGTTTGTGAACATTAGAGGCAAATTCTAATAAATGCACCGATTGCCTGTTTCCAGTGCTGTAACCACTGCTAAGCTAACTGGCAGCAGGTTCATATTTCAGTTTTTCTTCTGCCAGAAAGCAAAGAGGAAGAAAGAAGAAAAAGAAAATTCCAAAAATGTGAAAATAATCATTTAAGATGCATCTTTCAACTATTCTGCGGTGTTTAAAGCTTTTGGATTGTTTCCGTTTGGTGTCACTCACCTTGATGTCAAAGACTCTGATGAAGTAGGATCTCTGAGGGTTGTCCTTGACAAGGCAGACCACTCCACAGCACCTCTTCACCCAGTTACAGCTCCTCTCAGCACCATACACCTGGACCACTGCTGAACACAGAGTCTGAAGCACAGATATGATGGTTAATATCATCACCTGTGTGATTTACAGAAAGAACAAAGACAACTACAGAAAAGAAGGTTACGTTGCTGAAAATGTAACCACTTTATCTCCCTCCATTTTTTCTTTAAGATTTTACAGACACACAATGTTCTTTAGTATATACCTGTAAACTCCATGTGTGACAAATGGAGGAGGAAACATACACTATGCAAAACCTTCAAACAGCCACAATTACAGCTGGGAGGAGAAATAGAGTTGGTTATCAGGGAAACACTGAGACCTTTGGAAATCAGATTATATATGTCAAATGCATTCTACCTTAACAGGGAGTCACAAATATCAAAGGCTATCAAAGGCCCTACACTGATTCGTGAGTTGTGACTCAGCTGTATTGATGTAGTCACAAACAAAACAAGAACTCTGATGACAAATGGCTGACTTTACATTTACATTAGGTGAAAAGTGAAGGATTTGTAACTCTTATACACCGATTCCCAACTTCAGGAGGGTAAAACTTAAAAGTACTGACACCGCCTCATTGTCTTACACTTTTCCACAGTGTTTTAACAACAACAAGAGGAGTCCAGCTGCAGTAGTCAGCACTGCACAGGTTTCAAACAGCTCCAGTTTGTGGTTTCTGCAGAGGTTGCACAGTGTTTGATGCACTGCCATGATTCCTCTGCAGTGGAAGTAACTCCGGCTGCTGAGGAAGTTAAGAGGAAATGTCACTGCGTCCTTTCCATCTGTAATTTATAGGTGTAGGTCAGAGGAACAGGTGCAAACACTTTTCAGCAGGAAATCACCAATCAGCATCCCCCAGAAAAGGTCAAAATGTGTTCCTTAAAACCTTAAATTAAAAGCATCTAAATTCTTACAGAGGAGAAGAAAGCAGCAATGAACACAGACAGTGGTGACACTGCAGCCTCTGCAAGCTAAGATCTTAGCATCTGTTAACGATGAACACAAAAATCAATATCTCAGTCATTTTTATATCATTAGCAGCCTGGCTGCTTCCTGTTAAACTCCTGATAGTGCCTACTACCATGAGTTCGTGCTAAAAATATGTACATGCATTAATCACTGAAGACGTAACTGATTTGAGCAGTTAGTATTATGTAGCAAATCACAGTCACCTCAAGGCACTTTATATTGCAAGGCAAACACCCTATAATAATACAGAAAAAACTACAATACTCAGATGGCCCCCACAAGCAAGCATTTGGCAACAGTGGGAAGGTAAAACTCCCTTTTAGCAAGAAGAAATCACTGGCAGAACCAGGTACAGGGAGGGGCAGCCATCTGCTGCAGCCAGTTGGGGTTGAAGGGAAGAGGGGAAAAAAAAAAAAAAAAAAAAAAAAAAAAAGAGCGCGAAAAAGAACCAGAGATTATTAATAACTCATGATTAAATGCCTGGCGTCTAAACACAGCGAGTGAAAAAAGGTGAGTGAATAAGAAATACTCTGTGCATCATGGGAAGTCCCCAGTAGACTAGGCCTATTGCAACAAAACTAAGGAAGGATTCAGGTCCAGTCCTACTTGCTTTATCAAAAAGGAAGGTTTATCTATTGTTGTGATCCAAATTGGAAGCAGAAGAGGGGCTTTATAGCTGAAGGCTCTGGCTCCCATTCTGCTTTCAATTTTCTAGGAACCACAAGTTCAGCCTGCAGTCCAAGAGCAAAGAGCTCGCTTATGGTGTTATGGTACTATGAGATCTTTTAAGATAAAATGGGGCCTGATTATTTAAGACCTTTTATGCGATGAGAAGGATTTTAATTAGATTCTGGATTTAACAGGAAGCCAGTGAGGAGAAGCCAGTTTGGGAGAAATATGCTCTCTCTTTTCTAATCTCTGTCAGTATTCTTGCTGAAGCATTTCAGATCAAATGAAGGCTTTTCAGAGTTTTTTAGGGAGGGACATTCTGATAATAATGAATTTCACTAGCCTAGCCTAGAAGTATAAAATGCATTAACTAGTTTTTCAGCATCACTCTGAGATAGGATGTTTACAGATATTACACAGATGCAAGAAAGCAGTTCCACATATTTTTGTTTAATTTGCACAGTGTTACTCAGTGATACTAGCAGCCAAGGTAATGCCATCCAGAGTGAGTATCTGGTTAGATGCCATGTTTGTAATATTTATTTTGCTATATAAGGACAATAACCTCAGTTTTATCTGAACTTAGAAGTGGGAAAATGATCATCCAGTTGGCAAGATAAGTGGGCCAGAGAGAGCTTGAAGTCACCCCGGCTTACCTCTAATCACATCTGAGAGAGGGAAAAAGGTCTTAACATTCAACCTTTTATGTTTAAAATGATACAGACTGTTAGTCTTGGTAGCAGGGGATCGGTCCGCCAGGGCCTCCGCTCCTGGCCACCGCCTGACACACACTGCACCAGACCCCTACAGCACCTCCTGTGGGTGGTGGGCCTACAGAAGGATGGGCCCATGTCCCTTTTTCAGGTTGTGTCCATACAGGCCCCATGGACTGAGGCCTGGCCACCAGACACTCGCCTTTGGGCACCCTCTACGGGCCCAGCTCCAGGGCAGGGCCCCAGTAACCCTATCCCAGTCAGGGTGAACTGTTCCTCTGATTGTTATCGCTATGTCTGGTCCTTCACCCAGGACCAATTTGCCATGGGAGACCGTACAGGAGGCAAAAGTCCCCTGACAACATAGCCCCTGGGATCCCTGGGACACAAACCTCTCAAGCATGATAAGGTAGCGATTCACGGAAAAGGGTGGAGTACCCACTGTGGGACAGAGACGAACTGATGTCCCAAGTGGAGGAGTTTAAATATCTCAGGGTCTTGTTCACGAGTGAAGGGAGAAGGGAGCGGAAGATCAACAGATGGATTGGTGCTGTAGCTGCAATGATGGGGATGCTCTACCGGCCTGTTGTGGTGAAGAGAGAGCTGAGTGTAAAAGCAAAGCTCTCAATTTACTTGTCGATCTACGTCCTTTTCCTCACCTATGGTCACGAGCTGTGAGTAGTAACCGAAAGAACGAGATCGCGGATACAAGCGGCAGAAATGAGCTTCCTCTGAAGGGTGGCTGGTCTCTCCTTTAAAGACAGGGTCAGAAGTTCGGCCATCCGGGACAAGCTCAGAATAGAGCCGCTGATCCGCCACACTGAAAGGAGCAAGTTAAGGTGATTTGGGCATCTGACAAGGATGCCTCCTGGGTGAATCCTGGATGAGGGGCATGTCCCACCGGGAGGAGGCCGGGAGGCCAAGGCGCACTTATTCTCTTAACCTTTTTCCTCACAAAGATCAGAACAAGGTCAGCATTATCTCAGAGTAGGTTAATTAGATATGTATAATTCAAGTGAATTGATTTTGTTTTTATTAGTATTATTTGATTCTGCTTTTGTTTTACTGATTCTAAATTACTTTAATAAAATATCCTGCATCACAAAAGTCTACATTATGGACATCACCTTTTTAGCCCTTTGTTAAACAGTACAGGTAAAAACCCGAGTATTAATCTGCTTTAATATAAATAGCTCTTAGAGGCCACTTCAGCCTTACAAAAGTAACAGACCCCTGGGACTTTCCCAAGTCACTAAATGAAACCAATGATTTTCCAAGAGAACCTATCTGGAGGGGAGCTGCCATTAACAGGTGTGGCTACTGGATGCCAGGCCTGCAAGGGTACTCAGACTCCCGTTTTTTCGCATGAGAGGAGGCAGGGTAGACACCCGGAGAGCTTTTGAGGCAGTTAGAATTGGGCAAGTCCCCTCACCCATCAGCTCCACATAAGCTCTGTACTGCCTACTGGGTAAGATCCATGGGATCAGAGATTAGGATTAATTTGACGGAGCTGTATTGGGGTGCTGGTCCTACAGATCGACACAGGTCTTAATGTCTTTAAGACATTCCTGCAGTTTAACTAAATGAATGAAAATCTATGCTATGCCTTCAAATGGTACTGCCTAAAGGAAGCCTATACAATGTACATAAAAGTGGTTCTAGCACAGAACCCTGTGGAACTCAATAATTAACCTGTGTGTGAAGAAGACGCTCCAATTACATGAACCAATTGGAGTCGGTCAGATATATATGATTCAAACCAATGCAGCACAGTAACACTCACAGCATGTTCTAATCTCTGTAATAATACAATATGTTCAATGGTATCGAACGAGGTCTAGCAGGACAAGAACAGAGACGAGTTCACAAGAAGACCATAAATAACCTTCACTAATCCTGTTAGTGTAGTGAGATGAATTTTGAAACCTGACTGGAAATCTTAAATTAAACCTCTCTGCAGATTATCAGTTATCTGTTTTACAACTGCTTTTTCAAGAAATTCTGAGATAAAATAAAGGTTGGACATCGGCCTAAGCTAAGACAGTTCGGTCAAGTGATTGTTTAATTCCAGCCACCTTAAAGGCCTGTTGTACATAACCCAACAAGCTTCTCGGCTTTTTTAATTATTGTTGAACAGCCCAGCCTTGAACACAGCACATTAACACCATGTACAGGTAATGCTGACAGACTGTCAATCTACTTATTTTCAAAGAAAGAAACCAGAGAGAAAAATCAATTGGAGAGAAAGAGTCTGACTAAATATCACCTATTACCCTATGATATCATAATGTTGCTGGGGAGACATCATCATATTGCAATTTAAAAAAAAAAAAAAAAAAAGGCTGACATCAGCGTGTTGTAATTAAAAAAAGTTTTAGAAAACACAAGAGCTATCCCTTGTGCTGTCTGAGTGTTTTTGTGTTTTCTTGAATTTTATTTGTGAAGAATATAGACAGTTTAATATTACAGGGATGCTTGGTTCAGTGTTCTGACTCTTATCCTGACTACAGTGCTAAAAAGAAACCCTGGGTTGTCCTTTTGTTCTTCATCACTGATGGATAGTAAGATGTCCCCGCGTTATAAAGGGCTTTTTTTTAATAGAGCAACAAACTCTTTTTCAGGCTAAATTAAGATTTTCTAAATTAGTGTGACACTGTTTACTCTCCAGGTTATATGCTTTAAAGTGCGTGTTTGAGAGTTGCACTAGTGAGTCAAGTGCTTCTTAATGGTTTTGCCTTTAGTAGCAGAATAACAGTAATTATTGGAGCTTCAATTTAAATAAATTTAACAGCAAATTTAAGAAGCTGCTTTTATCACCTGCGAGAAGAACTCTGTTGTTATTTTGTTATTGTGGCTATCATTTGCATCCAGCTGATGAGGACATAAAAGCACAAATGCGCTGTGTTCATCTTTAAAGAAAGCCAAGCTCAGCTTTGTACCTGTGCTTATTTACCAGGAGCGAGCATAAACAATGCTGACACTAAGAAAGAAAACTAAAAACACAGTCTCGGAAACCAAAACAATGAGCTAAAAGTCCATTTACTTGCATTGATTCTATCGATTCCCCCCCTCCCCCTTGATATGCATGCACACCTGCATGCCTCTTAAATGTTTTTTCTTCCATGTATTGGCTTAGCATCTAAAGTACTGACTCATTAAGGTTATCAGGAATTGCCCAACTAAAGTATTAAGTATTGTATTAAAAGTTTTATTTATCGCTGGCCATTTTCCCCCTGACCATATTTATCTTTATGTTTTATTTATGAATAGTTGAGTAACTCAATATTCATCTAATTTTTGGCTATTCTAGCTGGACTGAGAAGCACATGCATTTCCCATACAATGTGAAGTGAATACACCTGCACCTACTTTTAAGTTGCAGGTGGTAAACAAACGCAGGAACTTACGGCGCATTTCCTGCCTAAGTAGCAGAACAGGCACTCGTTCTCCTGCGGGGTAAGGAGCAGGGAGCCGACGTTAACCGCCCTGCGGGGCGGCGGGTGGCTGTTCATGGCACCAGAATCTTGTAGTCGACCCCGAAACAATGCAGTTATCCCTGGAACGGGCACTACAAACGGCTGTATTTACAGAAAATCCATGCGGGCTCCGGTTGCTGTGGCCTGCAACCGGATCATCTCCGCTCAGTTCGACTCCGAGCAGGAGGGCGGAGGAGGATGTGGTTGCGATCTCTTTTCCAGTCTGGCTCCTGCTTAGGAAAAACCCTTGTATTCTCAGTTTGATGTTGAATGTGAAACCAGTGACTCGTTAAGTGTACGTAGACAGATAAACGCTCAACTTTCATTCGGAAACTCCAGCGACTGCAGCAGTAATGCGTACATCCAACATGGCAGCAGGAGGGAGCAAACCACTTTAAGGATACAGCAGAGGGGTGTTGCTTTCAACAAAATCTGCCCATATCCGCTATAATACAGATAACATGGGCAGAAAAGCCGAAAGATGTGACACATTAAACACTGTAAAACTGTTGAATTATATATATATTTTCCGTGGTAAGAATAAAATGTCGCTGAAAACAAAAACGGTTCATCCCATGCGGCAGCAGAAATGCAGCTCTGCAGAGGGAGAATGGTGGGGGGCAGGGGGATGCCAGTAGATGTAGAGCGTGGAAGTATGAAGAAAATTCTCTATAAGGAAACAATTAGCTTTATCATTATCATTTGCCTGAAATTAAACCGACTGGATTGTAAAATAACATTATATTCTTGTGCTAATCCAGATATAAAATTTATTTTTATATTATACATATTCTACTTTATCTTGCACATATTATAATGTGTGCAGTATGCAGTATGTAGCCTACTATGTGTGTTTAAACATAGTAAAATAGACTTGATTTACTGCTTTCTTAACCAGGAACTTTCTAACCACCATAAGCACTGCAGACATTGAGAAATGGATTTTGGGAGACCAAAATAATGTGGTAAAAGGCTCAATTCTCTATGATAATTCCCTATGACATTATTTTTACAGGTTACATCTTTATAGTTGTCTAATTAAGTACTTAAACCTGATTCCATGACCTGACCACTAACCATTTTTCTGCTTTTCTACTGTTTCCACTCTTCTGGTGTTCTGCAAAATGCCCAGAATGGCACATATCTGCAGTCCTTATTATTCCAGTCAGTAGTGGTGAACAACTACCAACAGAGCCTACAATGATAAGTGACATCTTATACGCTCAAGTTTCAAAACTTGATCTGCTAACATATTAGTGCCAGACACAACAAGGTGCCTTTTAAGGTTTTGTAGAAGACCAGTCCAGAAGCATAATGTGTTGGCTGTTCATTGTATAAGACATGTTGATATCAAGAAGCACAATGTTAATGCTCTGCTGTGACAATCAAATTAACCTAAAATATATTTTAATGGTAAACAATAAAATGTTGAAGTTTGTGAATGCTGAGGTGACAAATGGACAGACAGTCTCATGCAGGACCTGTCTTCATGCAGCAAGTACATCAGTGGCATTAACACCAACACTAATCTGGAGACCAGCTGCTCCTACATTCTGCAGTATAAAACACTGAGCAGAGGTCACAAGTTTCAAAGAAGCAGCACCGACAATCTACGATGTTCTCATGAAGCAGGATCTCAGTAATTGAAAACTTTGGTAGTCATTTTTGGGACCAAGGATTTTATCCTGTAAAAAAGTCTTGTTTGCTTAAAATGTTATTTAAAAAGCTGATTAGTTTATCTTAGTTTCAACAGATGGTGGAGAGGGTTGGGGGTGGAAAGTTGTTCTTGCTAAATAGAGGCAGAAGAGATTTCTAGCACAAGGGATGATGCAAAACCAAGATGGTTATACTTTTTTTCACTGTTTGTTTTGTATTTACACTATTAGGATTCGTGTAATACTATCAATATCATATCATATGAATTTATAATAGTTTACCTAAACATTTTATTGCAAAGCTATCGAATTTTGTTTGCACGTTCAGTACATTTCGGTAATCATATTGTTGTACTTACAATTTTATTATTAAATAGCTGGGATTTTTTTTGTTTGTTGTTTTTTTTCTTTTTACTTTACTGCCACCTATATGGTATTGCTAAAGTACCCTAATGTCCACTAGATGGTGATCTTCTCATGCTTTTCTCTTCCTTGGTTGATGGTGGGAAAAGAAGCATTGTAGAGCAGAGGTGGGCAATTCCAGGCCTCGAGGGCCGGAGTCCTGCAGGTTTTAGATATCACCCTGGGTCAACACACCTGAATCACATAATGAGTTAATTACCAGGCCTCTGGAGAACTTCAAGACATGTTGAGGAGGTAATTTAGCCATTTAAATCAGCTGCGTTGGATCAAGGACACATCTAAAACCATCACTTCTTGTTCAAGAGTGATGGGAGAAGGGCGCAGGAGATTGACAGCTAGATTGGTGCTGCAGCCGCAGCGATGCGGACGCTGAACTGCTCCATCGTAATAAAGAGAGAGCTGAGTGTAAAAGCAACACTGTCAATTTACTGGTCGATCATCCCCCAACTATCACCTATGATCACGAGCTGTGGGTAGGGACCGAAAGAACGAGATTGCGGATACAAGCTGCAGAAATGAGCTTCCTCTGAAGGGTGGCTGGCCTCTCCCTTAGAGATCGGGCGAGGAGCTCGTCCATCTGGGAGGGGCTCAGAGTAGAGCCGCTGCTCCTCCACATCAAAAGCAACCTGTTGAGGTGTTTCGGGCACCTTACAGGATACGTCCTGGGCACCTGAGTGAGGTGTTCCAGGTATGTCCCAAATGATGGTAGGCCCCAGGGCAGACCTAGGGCAGGTCCAGGACTCGCTGGAGTGGTTATGTCTCACGGCTGCCCTGGGAACTCCCTGGTGTTCCCCCGTACAAGCTGGAGGATGGCGGTTGATGGCTGGTGAGAGGAAGGTCTGGGCTTCTCTGCTTAGGCTGCTGCCCCCACCACCTGGCCCCAGATAACTGGAAAAAGATGGATGGGCTTTAAATCTCTGCATAACACAGAATCTTATACTTGGGGTTGTTAATGACATCCTCCTGGCTACAAATGTAGGAGATCATGTGGTCTTCGTTCTCAGGGACTTAACAGCTGCCTTTGACATGGTGCATCACAATATTTTACTATCTCACTTGGAACACTGTGTAGGCATTTGTAGCACTGTTCTGCAGTGGTTTAGGTCTAAGAAAACTTTTTGTGTCAGTCTTCTTGGATTTCAGATCCTCCTCAGCTCTAGTCTTGTGTGGCGTACCACAGGGATCAATACTTGGACCTCTGCTTTTCCCCCTATATCGCTTGCCCCTTGGCTCTATTTTTAGGAGGCACAAAACTGCTTTCTATTTATATGCAAATGAGATGCAGGTTTATATGCCTCTAAAAGAGAAAAATTACTACTCCATTCAAGTGCTAAATGACTGTCTTTGAGGAAGTGAAAACTTGGTTGACTCTTAGTTTTTTAAAATTTTAATGAAAATAAGACAGAGGTTCTGTCTATTCGGCCAGGTGTCACTGGTGGGTTATTTTCACGTGGACACTGGCCCTCTAGCACAGTATGGAAAGGCCACTGTCACCATTTGGGTTTTAAAATGGATAGTGATTTTTGGTTTGACAGTCAAGTGAGAGCAGTAGTGAAATCCAGGTTTTTCAGCATAGGTAACTGGCCAAAATTTAACCCATCTTGTCAAAAAATGATCTCAGAACAGTATTCCATCCTTTTATTACAACTCGACTGGATTACTGTAACTTGTTATACCTTGGTATTAGCCAGTCATCCTTGTCACATCTTCTGCTGGTCCAAAATGCTGCTGCAAGACTTTTAACTGGTACACAGAGAAGGAAATGTGTTACTCCTGTTTTATCCTCACTAATAAACTGATCTGCAAAGGCCAGTAATGTTATGGGAACAGAGCTGGACTCCCTTAGGGTGGTGCATATGGCCACCTATGTGTACAAACATGGAAATTAGAGCATCAAGGGAAGCAGGTAATTCTTTAGCTGCTAATTCTCTCTTTAGTTCATTATTTTAAAAGTACAGAAAAACACCTCAGAGGCCCTTTTCCTCCCAACCTGTCTCTTCAGCCAGAATCCAAAAGTTGAGTGATTAATCCTCAACACTCCTCTTACATTGCTTAAAATAAAATAGCCTGTGAGTCGCTGAGTATGGATTAGAGCCTTTATCAAACACATTCCAGAATTTGTTTAAGAATTCTTCATGAGACATGGATGTTTGGGTCCCCATTTTAAGGCTCTTCCTTGCAGTAGTGCCATCAAGAAAACTAAGGCACACTGGGAAACAGGCCACGTCCTGACAATGCACCAAACCTGGTACACACACACACACACACACACACACACACACACACACACACACACACACAGACTGGGAAAGGAGGAAGTGGAGAATAGGGAGCAACAACAGTGCAAAAAAAATGGCAGCTCACACTTTGAGGACCGACGGACCGTGACAAAATTATGCATAAACTACGTGACTTTGCATCTTTCATCTCTTTGTGTATGAGAACCTCCTGCCTTTCATGTATTACTGTTTAGGTTCAAAGTTTGATTGTATAAAGGCATGCATTGACTTGAAAAAATGACTCCCCTCAAATGTCTTAAACCAAAAGCAACAAGCTTGTTTGGAAATTGTGAAGAGTAGAAAGTCCAGATATTGGTGTGAAAATGTAAGGATTAAAAGGAAAAAGGAAAAATAATCAAGTAAAACACAGTTATTTAAAAATTCTACTACAATACATTAATCAAGGGTATGTACTTTGTTACTCTCCACCTCTGATCATGACTGAGTAAATGAACATGGTCATGGAGATGCTCTGACCATCTGTTGCTCTAAAGTGTTCTCTTCTTCACATTAAAACGTTTCTTAAAATCTAAAATCTGGTCATTTAAGGAAATTCTCAAAACAAAACCCCTCCATGAATTAATCCTAACTGTTGTCAATATGTTGCATTTATTAAAGACTTTCTTTATGAAGATGGCTTTGTGAGTATTGAGTAACGTTGGAGGAGGGGACAACAAAACAATACTCGGGCATTTCTGCCCTGATATCACCCCAGGGACCCAAAAGAATTGGGTGCAGAGACAAAGAGATCATTCACAGCTTATCAGATGGAGATTTTCTGAGTTTTACAACACCAAGAGAGGAGGCAGTCATCCACCAACAGGTCTTAATTTGAAGCACATTCAGTAAAGAAGGGGAAGGTATGTAATCTGTTCAAGAAAATTGCTATTATAGCTTCTTTAAACTGTTTTACCTCATCAAACGATAAATAGCAGATACTAGACAAGGAATCAGTATTTCCATAGTTGCTAATAGTGTGAAGTTTTGCTTGGTAGTTAGTGGCCATTAAAAAGCAAAACGGTGGAAAATCGTTAGTTGCCCTTAACCGAGACTGTGAGAAGTTGTGACTGTGCCTGGCAGTGAGCTACTGTCCTTTGCCGTTGTCCCAGTGTGAAAAGACAAAAAGACTCATCATTCAATAACAGTTAAAAATGTCTATATCATATGTAGGTACTGGGTTGTCGCAAGTTTTGGGCAACTCATTTGACAATTTGCCAGATTGACAATGTTAGGCTAAGATATTACTGCTTCCAGCAATGCTAACATCACACAGCATGACAACAGAGATGGAAGAAACATTTTTGCAACTACTTATTTAAAATATTCACAAGAAAGAAACTGTTTATTGCAAGTACACTCCATTTGGACAAAATTTGCTTAGCCTCACTTTAATATCATTGCTCTGCAGGTTAAGCATTTGCATTTTGTTGTTTACAAAGATTATAGGATATATTTTCCAGTGAACTTTCTCAGTAAAAATCGGAAGTAACAGGTATATGATTTAGCACTGAAGTATAGTAAAATGTGTTCTAAAGTAAGTTCATTAGTGTGTATTTTATTCAGTGACAGGTATCACTTTTAAATCAGGTTTCTCTATTTCAGGGCTCCATTATTTATCATATAGTTATTTTATTCTCAAAGTGGTTGTATTGGGGGCTGATAATCAAACAAGTCCTCAGCAAGGAACAAGTGCCTTTTAATGAACAAGGCACATAAACTTACATCACTGAATGCAGCAGGAAATTACATGTATGTTTATCAGTTTGCAATCGTGACTTTTGCTGGACAACATTTTCTTCTTTTTTACGGCACCAGTCTCTAGTGGTGCAGTTTGATATCTAACATTACAGGACAAAACAATAGTATTTTGACTTTTTTCTCAAAATAGTATTTTGACTTAAATCTTGAAATTTCGACTTTATTTTCAAAATGACCCAAATTAATTTTTTTTCTTAAAGTGGCTCTTATTCTGCTTTTTAGTACAGTGGATGATAACGAGCCAAACAATGTAAACACACAAACAACACCTAAGACAAGATATGATTCTCTCCTCCGCATGACATTGTCATTAGTCACATGATTTTTTTGTCACAGCAATGCATTATCTGCATCAGAAAAGGACTTTTGCTTGCTTGCTTGCTAACATTTCAGGTAGTGATGGGTCAAACATTACATGCATCGATATGGTGTTTCGCTTTTTGTGCTTACTGCGTGCCCCAGTGCAGTATTGGTGTGTCTTTTCTTCAATTTTTAGTTGATAAGATTAAAGATCAATGCCTAAATTTCCGCAAAGCCTCCTTCTTGTTCTGCTAGTGAGGCCCCCCCTTCTCACTCTTGGTCTACTTTGATAGGAGTTTTAGTGTGTCTGCAAATCAGATTATGTCTGAATGGTGCTGGAGTTCCTACAGGCTCGGTGCTGGGAGTTATTCTGTTTTTAATATACATTCTTCCTTTAGGCCAGATAATACAGCAGTTTCTTGATGTTTCTTATCATCCTTTGGCTGATGATATTCAGCCATACTGCTTCTGAAGATTACCAACTCTCCGCTTTGATTGACTGCTTAAAAAACATTAAGCAATGGTTGAACAACAGCTACTTACAGCTAAAGCCAGACAAAACTGAAACCTTGATTATTGCACCGGACAGTTCAATGCCTGACATTAAACAGCAACCGGGTGATTTAGGTCTCTTGCAGAAGCGTAGCCTCAGTAATTTAGTTGTTATTTGTGATTAAGCTTTTCCTGGGAGCGAAACTTAAAACGGATAGTAAGAATCTGCTTTTTAAATTTATTTTATTTTTCTCCAAAACTCTGCAGCGAGACTACTGACTCGCTCAAACAGAGGAAATCATATAACTTCTGCTTTAAAGTTGCTACACTGGCTCCCAATCAGATCTAGATTTCATTTTAAAATTTTACATGGACATTACATGGACAGGCCCCTCACTATATTGCTGATTTGATTCATATATATATATCATATATATATATATATACACCTCTTTTTGTACACTGAGGTCATTAATTCATAGACCTTCAAAAAGCAGCTAAAAACATTTTATTTCAAAAAGCTTTTCATTAGACCAGTGCTTTTATGATGCATTTATGATTGTGTTGTTCTTCGTTACCTCTCGTGTGAAGCACTTTGTCACATCTGTCTGTGAAACGTTGCTATATAAATACACTTTATTTACTTTACTTATCAAAGCACAGGGCTAACTTCAGAATGCAGATATGCTCAACATTATGATTTAAACCTTTAAATAATGCTTTGAAAACCAATATTGGTGGGTGTATTAAACACATTAAGGATAATAATGCTAATGTTTTTTAAAAAAAAGATCTTTAGTGAGGTCATTAGTAGAGTTGAATGTGTTAATATTTAAAGCTATGAACCCAGAATGAGTTCTGAGATGAGGCCAGTGGGAACGTGATTAGTTGATAACAAAGACAAATAATGAAGTGAACAACCTGTTGATGAAACTGGATGAAATGAGAGATCACCTAAGTGATAACCAGTGACTAAATCACGTTTCAAAGCAGTTTGCTTCCCTAAAAATGAAAAAATATACAAAGTAAACTTGGATCCATTTTGTGCCTAATCAAGTTTTGACCAAAATTTAATACCAAATATCCAGGAGTTATAGTTAGTTTATAGCTGTTTAGATATTCTGATCTAGATCAAAGGGGTGGATCAACCAACTGTTAATCATGACACATGACAACAACAGTTTACTTCCTGTTCCAGTCTGGACCAGATGAATTCGGTTGCTTCTTCTCACTCACAGTTCCATTGCATTCATCTGTGATGAAACATAAAATTGAATCTCATGTGGATGTTTATACTCAGATCTTGTACTTGGGGGGTCTTTCTTGTGGTCTGAATTCACCATGTTTCCAGGGGTTCCTGCTTTCAGTGGCTTGGAGACCAGCCTGAGGGCCTTCACCACACTCTGCTTGTCTTGGATTAGCATCACCAGAAAAAAACATTCAGTCTGCAGGATATTGAAGCTGGTGCAAAACACACTGCCTAAAGAAATGCATTTTAATCTGAGTGGGAGGAAACCTTCTGATAATCTTTCAAGAACTTATTTGTGACTGTAACTGCCTTCTTCTCGTCCACATTCTTCTGCAGTTCTCAACTTACTGATCCAAAACTACTGAAATCATACACTTCTTGTGCCATTAAAATCATTGGTGAACAATCCAGGGCTTTCTTAGGTGAATGTAAAGCAGAAATGATCAGAGAAGCCTCAGTCCACCAGTGGTTTCCTGCTCCCCTGCTCTGGTTACAGTCCTGAAAAAAGAATGATGGGAGATTTTCCATGCGTTCTTGGAGACAACCTCAGTACCCATGTTTCCTAAGAGACTGGCCACAATGTCTTTCCCCTAACTCTGGAAAAAATGAAATATGATTACTTGCTCGTGAGGGGTTCCAAGAGCAATTAGTGGATGATGGTGTAACATAAAAAGCTGTAGAGAACAGTGATCGAAGAAAATAACAGTCTTAGTTTGAAAAAGGCTAAACAAGAGTTTGCCTGTCCTACTGCATGTGTGCATGACTATATATACAATGGGGTTTCTACTGTAGATTTAAAGCAAACATACTTTGTAGAATTTAGTAAGTAAGTGTCTCATTCTGACACTACTGAAAAGATTATGAAAAGGCAAATATCAGACAACCTATTTTCAAGCTTTGTCATATTTGTACGATATTTACTTAAAGGCATTATATAGTTTTTAAACTGTTAAGTTAAATATGAGTTCCTGTTACATTTTTGAGTTCATGAAACCTAGTTTTTGATTCACTTTTACTATTTTGCAGTTTAAATAAGCACTATTTAAATGTTTAATTTCACTGCAATCATTTCTTTTAAAACATTCTTATGCTTTGACTGAAGTCTATGCGTTTTACCATCAACATGTATAAATATTTAATTTGGTTGGCTAGTGGGAAAGCATCAATGTAAGCATGTGCAGTATCAAAACTTCTAAATGTTAACTAAAATAATATGCATGTTGTGTTTTGAGTTTGTTGAGTTATATTTATTGTTAAACCCTTTGGATTGTGCTTCATTTTCCTTCATGTAGCAAATCTATGATACGATGGGTGAGGAGAGTTGCTGGGTTGATGACCATCATTGTGTTAGCAGAGACCACAACGGGTTGAACTACTTAATGCAAAAAGGAGGACTTGCAAAGTGTACTTTGAGGTCTTTATAATGAAATGTCTAATACAATTTTTTTTTAAAAATATAAAACATTTTAAAGATCAGTGTTTAATACTTTAAAAAGTAGTTTTTAAATGACCATAATCCTATAGAAGAGTGAATGAATAATAAGGCACATCAACTGAACATATTTCAATTCTTCTTGTAAGTACTTTAATTTATTTCATCATTAATTTACTCAGTGGCGATCTCTTTCATTCACAAGAAGCATGCAGCAAATTGCCTTCCAATACCAGCATAAATGGTGATGTCACAGTTGGCATGCATACAGCCATTGGAGTGACTATAAATCAAGCTTGTTGCTAGTTTTACCTTTAGAATATGTGACTGTCCCCTGCACCATGACTCACAGGTATGTCTGCATTTTGTGGTTGGTGTGTTTGAGCCATGTAGTAGTAAATAACAGTTAAGTTTTTAGGTATTTAAGTTAATTTATGAAAAGATGATATCCACATTTAGAAGTTGTTCACTGCCTCCAGAAGCACTAACAACTTTCTACTAAATTTAACTATGTTTAAAATTCATGACAAAATATTACTGTGGCTTTTCTGATTTCTTTCTGCAATTTTTTTTAAGGGACACTTTGCTAATTCACCACAGACTTTCCTCAAACTATCTCATATTGGTGGTTTTAATGTTTAAAAAGTGTGTGGTTTTACCAGCCCCTCTCTCTCTTGTCATTTGCACCAATATTCACTCCATTGCTCTTTGCAGAACAAGGTAGCTTTGTTTCTTGCATTATTGGGGAATTTAGAGCATTCACTTCAGTGCTCATCACTTATGTGCTTCATGATTGTTCCTGCTCATTGAAGCTCATAATGCATTTATTTTCCCTCTGAAAATGTAATATCTGCTCTCTCTCTCTGTGCAGGACTACTAATTGTTCTTTGAGGAATCAAGGGCCATGGTGCTAATGGCACGCCATCTACTGCTGCTGGTCTTATGGGTTTGCATAGTTGATGGTGACCAGACCAAACCAACCCAACCACCTCTGATACCTCATAAGCCTTTTGTTGTAGTCTGGAATGCTCCCACTGAGTCATGTCGGCTTCGATTCAAGGTGGACTTGGACCTTAGCATTTTTGATATTGTAGCAAACCTCAATGAAACTCTAAGTGGACCAAATGTCACCATCTTCTACCACAGCCGTCTGGGATACTACCCATACTACTCGAACTCTGGGATCCCAATAAATGGTGGCCTGCCGCAGAACCAAAGCATCTCCAAACATCTTGGAAAAGCCCGGGCTGACATTGACAAGTTGATCCCCCACAAAGATTTCCGAGGTTTAGGCGTCATTGACTGGGAGAACTGGAGGCCTCAGTGGGTCAGAAACTGGGGCTCTAAAGACATCTACCGCAAAAGGTCCAGGGAACAGATCCGAAAACTTCACCCAAATTGGCCAGAGAGCAAAGTTGAAAAGGAAGCGAAGGAAGGCTTTGAGAGAGCTGGACAAGCTTTCATGAATCTGACCTTGGCACTGGCTCAAGGTCGCAGACCAGGTGGACTGTGGGGGTTTTATCTGTTTCCAGACTGCTACAACTATGGCTACAAACAACATCCACAACATTACACTGGGGAATGTCCAAATGTTGAACATGTTCGCAATGACCATCTGATATGGCTCTGGAAGGAGAGCACAGCCCTCTATCCATCCATCTACCTAGACTATGAGCTAAAGTCCTCCTCTAACACAGTCAAGTTTGTCCATTATCGAGTCAAGGAAGCTATGAGGATTGCATCCATTGCACGCGTGGATTTCACATTGCCTGTGTTTGTCTACTCCCGACCATTCTATGCCTACACCTTTGTAGTTCTGTCAGAGGTAGGCCTTAAGCTCTTTAATTACACCTTCATGGTGTGTGTGCCAACTGGAAACATTTAAAAAGCAAAAAAGTGTCTATTGGCCTAATAATTAAGCTGTATACAACATACTGCAATATTTTGCAATGTTTGGGGGACCATTTTTCCTTATGATCCACTTCACAATTATCCCTGCTTTGCTTTGCTCTTTTGACGTTAACATATCCTAGTATTTACCACAAAGATGGTTGTAGACAAGAGAAAATTAATAGATTGTGCAATGGTGGATATAAAGAATTCCTGGATCTCTTTAAAGGCATCATAAATTGAAGTGTTAACAGTGTTTACTGGCAAAATATACACCTGTCCTTTTCTTTAAGAGTGACCTGATTCATACTATTGGGGAAAGCGCTGCCTTGGGAGCATCAGGTGTCGTCCTTTGGGGATCCTCAGAGTATGCTCAATCACAGGTAACTGCTAGACATACAGACAAAAATAGAAACACAGATTTAAAAAAATTTGAGGAGCTGTGTAAAATGTAAATAAAAAAAAAAGAAAAATTTATCATAAGAAAAATATTTGCTCATTTTGAATTTGATGGCTGCCATCAGGTAGTTCTGGGGGCTGGGAGGTGGCCTGGGGCAGGGATGAAGCAATTCAGGGGCTGACTGTTTGGCCCACAGCAAGGATGAAATAGTTCATCGGCCACCGGATCAGTCAGGAGGTGAGCAGAGGAGACAAAGTTCGGTGGCCAGGCCAAGAGGTCAGGGGAGAAGACAGGCCACTTCAGGAGGCTGACCAGGCGGGCAGTGCCAGAGATGGAGTTCAGGAGGGTTGGCTGTACTGATGGTGCCAACAAAGGCCCTGTGTGTCCATTACTGAAGGCTGACAATGGTAATGAAGGCGACCATCAGAAGGACGACTTTATGAAAACCCTCTAGAGGCCACCGTCAGCAGAGGGATAGAAGAGTTAAGGTAGATTGGCTGGGATTGATGATGGTAATGAGGATGCCATTCAAAAATGTAGGTTAAAGCTCTATAATGCAAAGAAGAAGCCATGTGTGAACATAACCAGCAACTGGTCTCTAGAGATCCCCGAAAATCACAGACTTTTATTTAAAGGAGAGATACCACACAGTGGTAAACATGTCTCTGTCCCAACCTTTGAGACATTTTACTGCCACCATTTTCAAAATGAGCTAAAGTCTTGATGTGCAAAAGCAGCACCAAATAAAACAATAAAAAAGAACTTCCTTCTAAAATAAGTTAATTGCTAAAATAAAACTAATTGTGCTGCACTACAGTGGCCTAACATATAAAAGACACGAGAAGCACTGCAAGGAATATATTTAAAAAGCAAACACCACATGTCAAAGCTCAAATGCATGACAATTTACATTGCAACCCAAAGGGGGGAAAAAACATAAGAAAAGTCTGCAGTGCCCACCACCACTCAAAATCACTGTGGTACATGCAAAAAACAGAAAAAAAATCACACTAATTTCTGTGCAGTTCCTTTACTGTCTGAAAACACAGAAACAAAGACCTTACACTAGTCTCCAATGTGATGCCTTGATGTTAGCTATACTGAAACTACAAGACGATGGACTGCCAAACATGCCAGAGTGTTTTCTAACCCTGTTGTTTTATGGAGGTCTTATAAACAAAAACACCCTGTGAAAATATCCCTTCACAAGGCTGGTATTTTAAAGAAGGCCCATTTGGGCCCAGATTTACTAATGTCTGCAGTAGCCAAAAGACTTCTTTAGATGTTAACATAACGAGGCTCAGTGTCAGTTTTGTGACTGAAAGTTATGAAGAGTAATTTTGTGGCTGGCCTTATGGTATATGTATTTGCAAGAGTCTCACTTTCAGGAGGAGAATATTTTAACCAGTCACGTTATCAGAATCAGTGACTAATCAGCACTTTGCACAGATGGCTCAATGCTCCTATTGCACTGCCAAAACTTTGGCACTGTCCTAAAACTCTTCACTCTGTCCTCATGCGCATTTAGAGGTGAGCCCCATAATAATACCGTTTTCATAAGACAGAGGGGAAATGATTTGAAATGAGCTTCTTTCGGTTTCACTCTGTTTCTGGCTGCATGTTTGTCTATAAATTACAGTGGTAAACATAATAAAATACTCCATTTTACTATGTAATGCTTCAAGGTCATAGGTCAAAGGTCAGGGTTATTCAAATTAATCAAATGCTTTAGTTTTCATTGGATCACCTCCAAACTTTAAAGCAGTATATTAGTCATTGGAGGGCATAATTTATTAGTGCTTTTCTAGTTCTTAGCCTTTATATTTTATGACAGTTCAGCACAAGAAAATGTCTTTAAAGTAGGGAATAAAAAAGCTAATGGTGTTGACAATGCTGTTGAAAATTAAATACAATATATTATTCTAATAAACGTCTTATACGTTTGACTTAGAATTTCTCCTTCCTCCCCTAGAGAAACTGCCTAACGGTGAAGAAGTACATCAATGGTCCTCTGGGACATTATGTCATCAATGTCACATCAGCAGCTAAGCTGTGCAGCAAAGCATTGTGCAAAAAGAACGGTAGATGCATCCGTAAGAGCCTGGACTCAGACACTTACCTACACCTGAACCCACGCTTCTTCCACATCCACCACAACTCAGCTCCCAGCGGCCCTCGCTTTCACATCAGTGGCCACCTAAACAACCACGACATCCTGGATATGAAGCAAAAGTTTACCTGCCAGTGCTACCAGGGCTGGACAGGTGTTTACTGTGAGGTACCTCAGACTATGCCACCTCTTCCTCTTCCTCCCCCACTCCAACCCACTGTGCCAGTACTTCGCCCTCAGGGGATCAATCTGCTGGGAGACATCCTGCTCCTCCTGTCACTCCATTTCTTCTGTCTATGTGTCATCATATTCCTGGGACTTTGTTTGATTATCAAGTCTCTCATATTGTAGACACAAAGATTTTATTTAGGACCAGAGAATTGCTGTAAAGTCTTTGCCAGACCACAAGTGTGATCAGCCACAGTTCATGCCAATGTCCCCTAGTTGAAGAAAACTGTTTGTATTGAAAGAATGAGAAATTCTCAGATTTGGCCTATAAATGCAAAACTCAGTCTGATCGTGGTCTGATCCAGGCAACAATGTTTGTCTCTGTGTTAAAGTTCAGTTCAGGAAAAATGTACATTGCGGTTTTATTTATGTCACAAATTGCATATTTAGATTCCCATAATGTTCCCACTAAACAATATTTTTGAGTTTTTGTTTTTTTGTCTTTGATTTTAGTTTTACCTGACTGTTGGCTGCTGACCAGCATTCATTTCAATTTATATAATCCCAAACCACAAAAAAGTTGCCTCAAGGTGCTCTTACTTTCCATTTGAAGGGAAAATGATGACAATCTGGGAGTAGAGAAATATAAAAATTCTGTAATCCATATAGGCTTTTCTAAATTCAGTGGATTGGGCTTAAACTTTTTCTGTATGATGAATTTAAGTTGCTGGTTTTCAGGAACTTTATTGTCACTAACTCCATATTTTGATACAAGTTCTCGCAACAAAATAAAGTTTCTCTCTTGAATAATATGTTCTAGATTCTTTCTATCCCCTTTACATGCCATGATGCAAAAGTCAGTAGGTTCTAATTTTTGGACAAATATCTGGATTGTTCCAAATGGGAGCTACACGGGATAAGTGAAGACTTATTATTATTTATTTTTACTTACTTATCTTATTTATCAAAAATTTCCACAGGCTGTCAAGGACGTGTTTAAGTTAAGACTTTTAAAGCAGTTATAATGCTCATTACTGAAGCCAATGAAAAGCAGAGCATACACACATATAGGTTCACCCATGAGTTACGCATCTGTTAGGTGTGGCTGTGTGCAGGCAGGAATAGGACCCAAGGTGCAGACTCCGGAGACAGAACTCAAACATACATAACTGGGGAAAAAGGTCAAAAATAAACTAACACCGGCGGATTGACAAAACACACAGCAAAATAAACGGTAGATCGCGACACAGACACCAAGAAACACAGGGCTTAAATACACAGAGGGAGCAATCAGGGAATGGGTAACAGGAGGGAAACACAGCTGGGGCAAATCAGGCCTAACGAGACAAGGGGGAAGCAAAACCAGACACATTAACATCAGACATGGACTTTCAAAGTAAAACAGGAAACATAACACAGACTCACGGGCAGGCACTATAACAAAAGGGAACAGAGACGTGGGAACAGGGCAGACACAAACACTGACTGAACACGGGGATATAGGAACTTAAGATACACATAGACACGAACTAGACAAGGGGATGCAGGTGATAGGGGAGACAGAGCAACTAAAGAAGACAGAGACATAAGCCATTAGATAGAACTCAAAGAAACCAAAAACTAGACAGTATAAATAATATAAACTCAAAAGCCCTGGGTCGACGACCCAGGCATCCTAACAGCATCAGGCTTCCTTTTCTCCATTTTGAAACAACAAACACTCTTTAGCTAAAAAGTAGTGAAAACAATTGGTAGCTCTAAACCACCATTGTGTTTTGGGTTCTATGGAGTTTTGAAATGTATTTGTGATGGTTTAACTATTAATAAAAATTCACAATGTTTGAGTGTAGTTACTTAAACCAAGCGATAGAGTTTACTAGAATTAGTTCTGCCTAAAATCAATTATCTGTTCTCACTATCATTTTAATGAGTGATATACGTGAAGTTTTCAATGTGTTAGACCTTCACTTGATATATGATTCAGAACACTAATAAATAGCTTATCTTTACTAAACATAATGCATTCAGAAGGGGGCAAATGGGCAAATGATGAGATGAGGAGAGCCAGCAGGCAGGATCAGTTCAGCAACAGAAATCACATGTGGAAAGAAAAACAGAAAAAGGTGCAAAAATGAGAATAAACCACCCATAACTACAAAACTATTGGCAGCAAATGAGTGTGAATGTATGTAGCTATAAATATTAAGGGAACAAATGAGAGAATACAAGTTCCAGAAGACCACAAATTTCTGATGGTCTCTAAAAAAGGACACCATTCTACATGTTACATACTGTGCTTTTGACATCAAATTAAGGTTTTGAAATAAATTTGAAATCAGCAGTGATTCAGCCGTAATGGAACAGGTGAAAATTCACAAACACATGCAAACTGACCGCAGTTTCTTTCCAGAGATGACACTTGTCCTTTAAATTGAATTCACACAATATTAAAGTTGTGGTGATAATTTTAAGCATGCCCAAAAACATCAGGCACTTCTGAGTTTGTGAGACTGCAAATATTACACTAAACATGAAATTCACTTTTATTAAAGTAAGATGTTGATGGGGTCCAGGTGATCATAAAGGCTAGAGGAACAGAGGATGGTAGGACGAGAGGAAGTGGTCTAGTGTGAATTAACACAGTAATTAGTAAACATGCAAGCGGGTAAGTAGTAGTAGGGGATTGAAGTTAGCGTTGCATGATTTCTCTTAATTTGGTCATAGCTGAGACCTACTTCAACAGCAATGATGAGCTATCTGTGCAAATTATGAGTCCACAGTGACACTTCAGACAACCCAGCGCTCTGCCATCATCATGATACTTCCAGTAAATGATCGATGAATAGCATAAGTGTAGGAAAGCTGTTTGGAAGTGTATCTCAAAAAGAAAGATCAGTCAAATCCAAACAAGAACTGATTTGTTTTTAAAATATAATAAAATATAATTAGCTGACACTGACACCGCTAAATTATTCTCGCAGCAAGCTTCTGTCAGTGTTGTTAATGGATTAAGATGACTGACAGCTGAGGGTGTAAAGACGCTCCCCATCTGCATATCACAAGCTCTTTGTTTTCTAATATTTCTAACGTTATAATCTTCCTCACTTTCTTAACACAAACCTGTTAGAACAGACAAAAATTACATCATCAGCACAGATGGTTTAAAAAAAATAACAAAGACAGTGTTTTGCTGTTTGTTTCCTTCAACTTCTTCAATGAGACCAAGAAGTTAAAGAGTTCAACTTTTTTTTTTAGTGCTATATCCTACCTCTGCTTTAGAAAATAAACTTCTAGGGTTCATCATTCAATATGTGTTAAGTACACAGACACCAAAGACCAGTAATTTTAAAAACCTCAGACTTTAGTTAGCTCCTGCACTTTAACTAATAACCATAATCAGCTGCAGTTCAGTGTCAGCTCTCATGGTGGATGTTCAGCGTGTCTGCAAGTAAACCTGGCAGAGACTAAACATGAGTTTCCTCTCAGTGACCTTTTTTGTTGTTTAACAAATCATCTCCAGCTTACTGGCCTGAACCTCTGAAGGGCCATAATGCTGACTGATATTCATCTAAAGGTTTTTTTTTTTTTCAACATCAGCAAATCAATGAAAAGACCAGAATCAGAAAAATCAGTGTGTAACTGTTACGTCCGCAGTGGCAGACGAGTGGAGGTTGGAAGTAGGACCCAAGATGCAAGCACTGACTTTGATGAGAGTGAGCTTTATTGCGACAGAGATAGAACAAGCAGCAAAGGAGGTGGCAAGTGCAGAACCTAAGATTAACTAAACTGGGAAAAACTAACACAAGCAGACCTGAAATGGAGATGCAGGGACACTCGGGGAACCACAATAGGGTGATGCAGGGAAATAACGCAGACAAACCAGCAACAGGTAGGAGAACACACAGGGCTTAAATACACACAGCAATAATCAAGGGATGAGAGACAGGAGGGGAACACACCTGGGAGAAATCAGAACTGACGTGACAGGGGAAACGTAAATCGAACACACTCACATGAAACAGAGACCTTCAGAATAAAACAGGAAACTCACAGACACGGAGTCCCAGACAAGACGCTGGTTATTATCTTTCTACTGCCACTCCACTAGTGATATCTACAGTTGCTGATTACAGGCGGGGAGTCAATGCAGCTAAACATTTACATTCTTTGTACACAAGCAGTTAACAAGGTCCAAACAGCAGCAATTGATGATCTAGATGGTTTCATCTTACAAACTCATTGAAATGAAGAAAAGAAAACTAAACTGTATCCATTTCTGCAGCAAAGATAATAATAAACCCTGTGGAAAACACATAATTTTGTCCTTTCTACTGAAATACATTTAAAAGAAGTGAATGATACAACTGCTGGTACTTCTACAATTCACAGGAACAAAGGTCTGAATGTAGAATGGAGAGTTTGTGATACTGCTACACTAGAGATGGGCTGCTGTTTCAGTGAAAATAAGTAAATAAGTGTCATACACATCATCACAGTATGATGAGATTGAAAAAAAAGCATGCAATATCAAACACATTTGTTGATCATTTCACAGTTTAAAGGTTAAGATGAGAGAAACTTGTAATCCAAAGATTATTCATCCACTTTGATGACATCAGGCTGAGAGGCAGAACAGATTAAGGCCTGTCCGAAAGGGTAAACACTATCATTCTGTCACTTGTTGCCACATTGTTATGCAAGAGGTGTTTTGCAGATTCCTTGACACACATGGCATGGTTACTGAAAGATAACAGTGAGAAAATTAAAATACTGTCTTGGAAACAAGGCCCCCCTGCCCCTGGAATTAAACTGCCTGATAGACCCCATGGGGCCACAGTGGAAACCGTCTTGCAGTTTCTGCAGTCCAAGCTGGACAAGTGCAACGAGGTAAGCTGGCATCGATTAAGGCAGTTTGTGTTGTACGCTCAGCACTCAGTCGGAATGAATCGTGTCTGATCTCCCAGTTTCTAAAAGGTGCCTAGAGGCCGACAGCTTGTAGGTCTGGATCCTCATTTCCCTCATGGGACTTCGATTTAAGCTTCACACCCTTCAGCAACCTCCCTTTGAACTCTCAAGGATGCTGATTTGCAAAGACTTTCCCTAAAATCAGCTTTTCTGATGTCCATAATACATAATGCAATGTAACTGCACATTTTGATGTTTGGGATGTCTCGATTTTCTTTAGTTTTGTATTTTGTACTTCTTCTTCCTGGTTGTATCAACAAAAGATTTGAAGCTTCAAAGCCTCAAAGACAGAGCCTACCAGTGACATCCAATGGATGATTACAGTTATAGCATTCACAAACTTCCAAATGATTCACACATCTTGTTGATTCCAGGTCCAACATAAAATCAATAAAGACTAGACTGCAGAGACTGTACCTCAGCTCCAATCCCCAGTAAACTTTGGTCCAGTTAACTCTGGTTTGTGGTTAATCCTGAGGTGGAGCAGCTGATGTCGTTGTCTAGTGAAACTGGTTGGGTGCTCTGCTGAGGAGCCCCAGGCTTCACCATCAGCTGGAGTCTCTGCTGAGGAGCCTCAGCCTCTGGTGTATCCAGAGAATCCTATGTGTCATGCCTATTCCGTGTTGCCTGAGTTTCCACACTACCATTGCCACCAAAAAAGTTGGCAACAGTACATTTGAATACTCATAGATAACAACAATAATTATATTTTGGCATAAAATTACAACATATAAAATATTTTAAATCACTAATACTGTGATTCTGATCTATGGCAGCTGTGGCAACAACCTCACATTGGGTGTTGGTGTAATTTGTTAAGCACTGTAGATAAAACTCTATTAAAGAAACTCATACACTAAGATACAGAGTAATTAAAAACCAATATCAAACCTTCCTTGTTAAATAAAGAATCAGAAAGGCTATCGGTATATCAGTGCTTTCTTTAAAAAATGACATATTTGATAGGTTTCAGTCTGTTTATAGAGCAAATCACAGCACAGTGGTTTCTGGAAAGTGTTTGTTACTATAGCTTCACAGATAAAACACAGCTATTTTTTTCTTGAGAGCCAGTTAACAATGTTTTACTGTCCTTCTAGTACTGTGTTTAACTGAATTAACAAATACATGACTGCAAACATTTATCTAAAAGTAATAATGACAAAATGGAAATTATTTGAATTGGCTCTGAAAGTTGAAACTCCCCAAATATTGAAGGACTGATGGCCTTTTTCTCCAACAAGCACAATTATGCTTTTTCAATCCCTGGTCTATCAAAACTAAATTATAGTAGTAGTGGAGAAGTAAATGCCTGGCAAATTTTTCTGAAGAAAATCAACTTTGTTTATCCTGAAACTCAACGTATCATGTGGTAAGTATTGATTCCAGGCACCATTTTAAGCCAAGTATTCCTTCTCATTCTCAAAGCCTCATTACAACTGAGGTCATTAAAGCAGCAGTAGGATCCATGCTGTCTGAGCATAGCCATTTCTGTAATGAAGTCCATATGCCCACGAGGAGCCTATGACCACGACAGCCAGCCGACGCTGGGGTTTCCGCACATGGGTGAGTGAGTGAGTGAGGGGGATGAGGAGGTGAAGAAAGGGTAGTTTGGGTTCATGGTATGTGCCTTTCATCTGCAGAGCTAGTGGAAACGAATGTGCTGTCGGGATCACACTGCCTGAGGAGTTCAAAAAAATGCCCCTCAACACACATACACACACGCCCACAAAACCACACACACACACACACACACACACACGCACACAGACTGAGGTAATATTTGTATGTCTTTCAGTTTTCCTGACTTTGTCCAAAGGCTTGAATTGTACTTTATTAAAAGCTCTTCTTTCTCAAAGTGAAGACACTTTTTTGAAAGTGTAAAAATTTTGCAATACTATATCTTGATAAGTGAGTACATTTTTGATTTTGAACCAGACTTCTGGATTTTAAAGCCCGAACTAATAATTCTTAAATGTATGAGTTGTTTTTCTTGGACTTTATCCCAGTCTACCCTTGTCCTTTGCTGGAATGTCAGTTCAGCTTCCCTCAGGTCTTTCCCATGTTCCCAGTGCTCCCCCTGTTCAGGATTTGTTAGTGAAGATTTTTAACTCACTCTGGCCTCCTTGTGTTGCCCAGATCCTGACAGTTGCTTCTGGGTAAAAACAACCCCATAAAAACACAGAACAAACACACAAAAAATATGGTAACAAAAACTTAGCATGATGTTTCAGTGTGTGGAGTACAGAAACCCTAGTATGATGTCATAGTGGCAAAGTCTATCTATTATATAGTCTATGTTCCAAACCAGTGCGTACTGCGTTGTTTCGTCAGACTTGAGCTTAACTGACTTCATACTTTTTCCAACTCTCTGGCTCCTCTGTTCTAATGTGAAACAGTCTTCAATTATTTAGGGATGCTTAGTTTGAAGCTAGCTTACACTGAAAACTGTTTATTTTGCTTAAGTAAACACAGTTTTGTTTGAAGGAACTGTTGTAAAGATGTTGCTATAGCGCATCGAAAAATACACAAACAGTGAAAAAACTTCACCAAACAGTGTTGCTTGAATTTCTGTTCACACCCCCCAAAGTGCTCCCTCTTACACAACAATGCGAAGCATATAATTAAGACCCAGTCTAAACTGATGGCACGTTCCCATTGTCTTTCAAAATCTCTTGCAGGCGTCAGTGTTAACCTTTGAAATGATACTGTATGTGTTTGTATGTTGGATTTAAAAAGACAGAGAAGAAAGATGTGTTCAGAAGCAAATACAGAAAAATGTATAGGACAAGCCAAGAGAAACGATCCAAAGGAGGCAAGAATCAGAGATTACCGTAAGAGTAAAAAACATCTGAACCACCAATAGTTGGTGACTCACATCTGAACACTCATAAATGCACAAGTTCTGATATCAAGAAACACAAGATTTTTCATTTATAGGGGCAGTGTGGATGAGGTGGTTGTGCTCAAGCAGGGTCTCTACAGAATGCATGGTTACTTTGTAACCTTAGTTCTCTGAGTGAGAGACTATCTTCCACTCAGTTGCATGTTCTATATGTGTATATGTATTTTTACAAATAGACATATATAGACTCTGGCCCAGTCAAGCCGAACTGGAGGGCGGAAGGCATCGGTCTGTTAGACACAAGACTGGCCTCAGCGAGTCCCGCCTCCTGCCTCAGCCAAGCCTGCCCATCCATCTGCGGTCTCCACACCACCACCTGCTACAGGGACCAAGGCAGTGGGTTCCCCTCTACATGAGCTCAAGGGGCAGCAACTACCAGAGCCTCGTGCAAGCCCTGCACAGTCATAGCCTGCTTCGTTTCAGTCAGAGTTCATCACGCCATCGTGTGATCAGAGCTCCCCATTACGTGTGTTCCACTCTTATGCAAACCTTCTCCGGCCACTGCCTTTTTTTTTGACTCTAGGTCCTCTTTGAACGTTGCAGCCCGAGTCATGTTTGACCACTTAGTTTTGGTTTTGTCAGGGTTCCTGCGTCGTTGACCCATCGTTTTCAGTTTGTTCAACTTCAATTTATTTTGTCACTCGTTCTCATTTTCTGTTTTGCTGTTCCAGTTACTTCCATGTGTCATTAGTCAGATTATGTTCAGCTGTGTACTCACCGGTCTCTCATTATCATCCTTATTAGTCTGTGTATTTAAGTCATCAGTTCTCTCCAGCTCATGGTCTTGTCATTGCTGTTGTCTCTCCCACATGTGTGTCTATCCATTCAGTCAGTCAGTCAGTCGTTCATTCGTTCAGTCAGTTCAGCCACCTTATGTTCTGTTCATCCATTCTTCACAATTAACTCCAGCCTTCACCAACCTGTGAGTCTCGCATTTGGGTGTGCTCTTCCTCACCTCCACACGGCGAAGCTCTGACAGGTTTGTTGTAAATAAATGTTTCTACTTGTGCAATAAGTCTGCTTTTGGGTCCAATTTTCACATACCACCAGTTCATGTCATATACTGTAAATCAGCAGCCTGCCTAAAAACAATAAGAGCCCATACATATTTTCAGGCCAGTGAGACCTGTTTTTCACATCACTCTATCAAAGATAACAAGTGGAGTATCGTACTCACAGTTACTTGAAATTTAAGTGAAAACCAGGCTAAGTTTTTGCTAAGTTTGTATAAAAGAAAAAAGAAGCTTCATCAGAAACATGCTCTGAAGCTGATAGTGAATAAACAAAACAAATGTTTCAGTTTTCAGTAAAAGAACGGTTTCCTCCATAATGACATGTCTCTCCACGAATACAAAGTAGCTGTATTTTTTCGTGTAAATACTGTTTAGTTGGATGGTTTACTCTGTAGTCTGAAAAAAACATTAAAAGGGAAAAGCCATGTCCATATTAAACATAGGGGCTTGCAAGAATTGGGCTCCCTGTGACTTTTGTCTCCTTGTTGTAAATATGTGTGGTTAACCACTGGAATTTCAGCCCTGGCTAAAGTGCCAGGTCCATATATATAATATCATTTAATTACCACAGTGACACTCTGCTGTGCAGAGGATGGAGAATACAAATTAACAAATGTGGAGACAAGGTGATACTGCTTTTAACAGCTGCATTTTACTTTGGGGAAAGAAGAAAATAATGACTTTTGAGCCCTCTGAGATTTCATGTTCTCTGTTTGACTGAGCTGATTTTCTTCAGGGCTGTCAAGTTTATGGGCTTATACTTATTAAACTAGCAGACTGGCATGTCCTGTATGAGATGACCCATTTGAATGTTCTACACAGGGAAAAAAACCAATGGTGCACCACAGTGTACATTAGAAGCTGAAATGCTTGTACATTTATTTTGAGATGTACTGTAAACTCTGAGCTTTTAGGTGAAGAATTTTAAAAGGAGTTATAGGATTGGTTTTAAACCAGGATGTAAGTGTTATAGAAAGTTCCCTGGATCTTTTTAAAACACTGGTCTAGAAGTGTAATTTTGCATTGGAGCGATGTTAGCAATAGTTAAGTAACACTGACATCTAGTAAGGATTTATGACTGAAGTATTAACTGCTACTAGGTAATTAGTATTAACTAAAACTAATGCACTCACATACAGTAATAAACCATAGATCCCATTTATTATTGAGGATGTATTCTTTGAAGCTTTTTGTGCTATACCGCCTATTATTAATGTTTTAGTATAGAATAAATATATAATGAAAAATATGAAGGTGTGCTGTTGTTTCTGGCACTAAGATGATAGTAACAGATCCTTTAAGTCCTATACATTGCAAGGTGGAGCCTCAATGGATCAATCTTGTTTGTCCAGCACATCACACAGATACTCAATTGCATTCAGATGAGGGGAATTTGGATGCCAAGCCAATGCCTCAAACTTGTTGTGCTTCTCAAACAATTCCTGAACCTTCCTGAACTTTACTTTGTGGCGCATTATCCTGCAGAAAGAGGCCACAGCCCTTGGGCAATACCATTTTCATAAAAGGGTGTACATGGTCTGGAGCAGTGCTTAGGTAGGTGGTAAATGTCAAAGAAAAATCAACATGGATGGTAGGATCTGAAGTTTCTCAGCATTGTCATCCACATGCAGTGGAAATGTGATTCAGACCAGGCCACCTTCTTCCATTGCGCCATGCTTGCATGCCCATTGTTGACACTTTCGCCAGTAGACAGGGGCCAGCACTGGCCCTCTGACTGGTCTGTGGTGGTTTAATAGCAGTCCAATTAGTCCCCTAAACCATCCAATGTACCGTGGGCGGTACGTCCGACTGCTAACAGGTTAAACAGAAAGTATAATTTTCCCATGGATACGGTGAGATAGACCACTCAAGCCTCATTTTGTAGTCTTTGTTTCACATAATGCTTTGCTGTAATGCTTCCTGTTCTGCATGTAATTGGGCGTACTAGAAGCTTAATTTGTACAATAAATTGTACAAATCCTGTGTTAGTGATGCTCAAAAGCTAGTTTACACACGACTTATTCATTGTTATCAGATTGCTCCAAAAGCTCCCTGAAAAGCCTTCAGTTGTTTCAGAATGCACTAATTGAGAATAGAAAGCGAGAGACCATATTTCTCTTATCCTGGCTTCTCTTCACTGGCTCTCTGTTAAATTCAGAATTAAAATGAACAAAATCTTGAACAATCAGGCCCCATCACATCTTAATTATCTCATAGTACATTATTATCCTACAAGAGTCCTTTGCTGTTAACCCACAGGCTTAGTTTTGGTTCCTAGCACTTTTATCGGTACAATGAGCGGCAGCGCCTTCAGCTATCAGGCCTCTCTCCCAGTTTAGATTTGGAGGTAGACATTCTCCACTTTCAAGATTAGGCTTAAAACTTTATATTCTGATAAAGCTTATAGTGAGAGCTGGATCAGGTGACCCTGAATCCTCCCTTTGTTATGCTGCAATAGGCTTAGGCTTCTGGGGGACTTCACAAGATGAAATTATTTTATTTTATTTTCACTCATCTCTGTCCTCTTTCTTTCTGTGTATACACCACCACTGTATTTAATCATTAGTAATTAATAAACTCTGCCTCTCTAAACTCTGGCACTCTCACCTATAGCTTTTCTTTTATCCTGTCTCTTTTTGGCTCTCCTCTCTTTCCTCTTACTTCCAACCGGTTGTGGCAGATGGCTGCCCCTCCCTTACTCTGCTGAAGGATTCGTCCTATTAAAAGCGAGTTGTTCCCTTAGCACTGTTGCCTCATGCTTGCTTGAGATTTTCTGATTCTTTGAATTTCTCTCTAATATTGTTTTTATTCTGTACTACTGTTGTGGATTGGTGGTAAACAATTAAAACTAAATTGAAATTTAACTGAACTGCCACTACATAAGTTAATAATAAAGACACCTTCAAAATGAGTAGAGTCTCTAGCAAGTTCTATTCCATAACGATTGCTCCCTCAATATACAGTGACAGGCAGAGGCCTATAAGATTTCCTCTGTATCAAAGAAAGACACTGACTGTTATTATTAGTACAGCCAGGGTTATAAAGGAAAAAGTACACAAATGAATTACTGTTGATTGGTAATTTGGTGGTATTTGTTTCCTAAAATAAACCAAAACTTACTTTACACTGTCTCAGATTTACTAAAGCAGAGCTCTAAAAAAAGTCCATATTTACATATTTCTTCAGAATTTGCCAGAGAAAAATGAACACATTATTCTTACACCCTTTCGTGCACAACTGCTAGAAGTCACTTAATTTTAAAACATAGGTACTGTTTCTAAACACGGGCCTACATTTTCTTTTACTTTGGTGAGCAAGTCAAGAAAAAAAAAATCAAGGCTCTAATACAAATTGTTCCTAGGTGATAAAAAAAATATGTCAGAAGATATCTTCTTCAAATTTGTAATTGCTAATATACAAACATCTGTTATGCTGCACTGGTCTCTGAAACAGTTTTCTACAGTTTTCACTGATCCAGTCAAACAGGCATTCATACAGTGCTGTTATTTGTAACTGATTATTTGTTTTTGGTACACACACACACTCAGCCTGAGGATACATACACATGTACAGGAGGAGCTTGGATTGATTCAGCAACCTTCTGGTAACTGAACCAAATTAGTCTCAGCTCATTTATAACAAGGCATCTGTTTTTTGGTGAACCCATTTAGGAGAAACATGATTCTGGTGTTCTAGCTCCAGCAGGGCAAGAAGGAGCCTTTAGTTCAACAAAGCCGTTACTCTGAGACATGAAGTAGGCGGCACACTGTTGTACAATATAACAAAAATGCCATTAAAAATAATGTAGGTTTAAGACAGTGCAAACGTGGTTTCATTTTTCACACCCAGAAGCTGTATCCATCTTTATATGATGTTAATACTACGTATAGACTAATATATTCGAGTAAAAAATGCAAGGGACAATTTATTTTATTTATTTTAACTGAATGCAAAGTTCATATGCAAAAAAGTGAGATTAGATCTGGTCAGACTTTCTCACAGACAGTTGATGACATTTTTGTTTACATGTGTGTTCTAGACTGACTGATGTGGATGAATTGACTTTTTTTTTCCAGGGAGGATCAGACATCTGATGAGCTCTACAAGCTAACGAATTTAAACCCTCACTCTCTCTCCTTTGTTTCTGTGCCTCTCTTCCCTCCTCCCTCCTTCCCTCTCTGCTCTCTAATCACTGTGTTGTGGTAGTCACACTTTCTCCTCCCTCTCGTCTCCTCTCTGTGCTGTATATAAGTGCAGATGGCTGGCTTGTATTTCAGACTGCAAGAAGGAATGAATGCAAGCATGCAGCACAGACAGCCACCATGACTCCTGCTTTGAACCCTGAAGAAGAGACCCGAGCATCTATAGGTGAGCTCTTACACCCTTAGCATGTTTTCACCAGATAACTGTTAAAAACTTTTATTTTATCAGGCTGAAAGATCATGCCTTTCTGGGACCTTTTGTTTTGCTGCACAAAGAGGAAGATAAATGTATTTTTAAACCCTGAGGGAAGCAGCCACCCTTGGTGAATGCTCTGGGTGATGCAGGAAGGGGAGGAGGAGGATAGGAGTGCCCAATCATCCAAGGAATGTTGGCTCAATGTTAAAAAATAACCCTCAAAGTGAGGAGTTTTTCCCATTGAGAAATCAGATGCACGGCAGCAAATTTCTTAAGCATCTGAGTGGAGATTTTACCCAACAGGCACAAGCTGTGCATCAGCTGTAACAGAGGCAGTAACAAAATCCCATTTTAAGGATGCTTTGACTCATAAAGTGTCACAGCAAGAATACCTGACAACAAGAGAGAGCACAGTTTTCAAGTGTTGTTACTAAAAGCAGCTGGATACTCACCTATACCATACACCTATACTGTAATTGCTGACCTTATTTCAAATTTGAGCATAGATTAAACCCACTATCGACTCCTGTTTTTATAGTTATTCTTTCTGACATGCAACTGAAAGAATGAAAACTGAAATTTTGTTTTAAACATTAATTTACTGAATATTTGACTAGAATTCATTCAAATTCTCTCATAATATAATCATATAATTGTGATATTGATAGGTCTGGAAGCTTACACAGTTGGCATTTGTGTCGGCTTCCTTTCCTGGTCTCAAACAGGCTAAATGTTTTTAACACAGCAGTTCTTTTCCAGTCTTATTGATCAAAGCACCTAAAGTGCTTTGATTTGATACATTCTTGCAGCTTTTAACAGAAATTGTTGTGCAGTGATTTTCCTGTCAAATACATTTACACTGCTGCGCTTGCTTTGAGTTAGTATTATGTTAACCTCTTCAAATATTTCCACTCTGCAGTGCTTAACCATTAATATGACTGGTCGCGCATTTGCCATACATTTCATGTTACCACACAGGGGAAACTGGTTTCACCTAAGTTGATAATCACATTTGTGTGAACACTTGCCTGATTGCTGTTGTCATAGTAAGTGAATCCAGATAACAGAAAGAAACCCTGGGCATGCTGAGCTGGTTTAATAGTACAGGGCCCAGGTGACACCTGATGGGATGGTAGCTACCATTAGACTGTTTATAAAAGATGAAAGTAGCTTCCAGGTCTGGAAAATGAAGCAAAAGCAGAAATGGCCTAAACCAGAATTCTTTACAATGAGCCATGGACTCTGGGGGTACAAATTTCAACTTTGGTAGTTCCTGTTTTCCAGCTTTTGTTTTCTGGAATCAGGACCACATTTGCTCAGCAATAACATGTGTTAAAAGGCTTCTCTCGCTCCTCTGGTTAACATGGTTGGACCAGCTTTTTTGTGCCTCGTGGAAAATTCTGAGGCAGAGTCGTGTTACTGAGTGCTCGTAGAGATGATAGCAGAGACCAGCTGCAAGGCCACTTTCAGTTTGAGAAAATACAATACAAAATCAGTTGGGTAAACTTAAAACAAAGCTCTTTGTTACCTGTTACACAACTCTCACGTTTGTACACAGTACACTGTATAAAGATGATAAACTGCAAGACGCTATACTGTAGCAAATATTTCAATAGCTTTTAAGAAGACGATTCCCGTCATGAGCCTGAGTCTTGCGCATCAGGCTTGTTCTGGGTTGGAATGACGTGTCTTTTCTGTCAGATTCTATAAATGGTTGATCAGAATTGTTAATGCCGTTCATTTCTCTGTCCTTTCATTTCTTTGAACCCTTTTGTCCTAAAGGTTTGTTTGATTACACCTAAAACCAGTTGACATCCTAGACCTTTTATCCATTAAGTGAACTAAATTCAATTCGTTCAAATAGTTCAAATAGTGCCAAATCACAACAACAGTTGCTTCAAAGTTTTATATATTGTAAGGTTAACCCCAGCAATCAGATGACCCCCTATGAAAAAGCACTTGGTGACAGTGCAAAAGAAAAGCTCTCTCAGTTTTCTGGCAGAACCGGGTTCAGGGAAGCAGCGAGGGGAGGAAAACAAGGCAAAAAACCTGCTGTGGGAGACAGCCAGATGAAACACTAATGATTGAATAAAAAGTGTTGTATAAGCACATGGTGAGTGAAAAGAGGTGACTGAAGAAGAATCACTTGGTCCATCATGGGAAACCCTGTGCCCAATCCTAACCCAAGTGGCCTATGGGTTATTGCAACATAACTAATGGAGAATTCAGAGTCAGCTAATCCAGTCCTAACTATATGCATTGTCAAAAAAGGAAAGTTTAAAGCATAATCCTAAAAGTAGAGAGGGTGTCTGTCTCTCAAGTCCAACTGGGAACTGCTCCCACAGCAGAGGGGCCTGAAAGCTGAAGGATCTGCCTCCCATTCTACTTCTACATACACATGTAGGTTAATTTAGTAAGGATGTTTGTTTTTTTCTTTATTCAACTGTTTTATTGAGGCCATTTTATTAGTTGGATTTAAAATCAGGTCTGCTTCTTAATCAGACATAACCAACGAATAGGAAGCCTGCAATGTTAAAAGCTTTCTGAATCTGACTGAAGAACAGTAATGTGACTTGGCGATGTTTAGTTGGCGCCGAGACATATTTATGTGACAGACGGTGTATGTCAGAATATCTTTTATTTCGACTCTTTGCTCTGCCCTGCCCACAGGGAACTTGGCTCAGTTCCCAAGCATCAAAAGCAGGAAATGAGTCTCCCTCTCCTCACATTTCTGTTTTCAGAACATTGTCCTCTTTTAAAAACACCTCACACAGGGAGTAGCATTTACTTCCGAGGTCCACTACAGAGGTGTGAAATTAGCTTCTTTGAGGTCACAAGGGTTGTGGAGGCTGTACAGCAAAACCTAGATGACTCACCAAAAATAATAAATGCCATTCTTCCAAAACTGTATATGAACTTACAAAAGAGTAAGTTACTGCAAATTATACCATTTTATGTCAACATTCCTCCCATAAACCCTAAATTTCAGACACTGGCAACTGTAGGTCATATTCACCCAAATTTTCCTACAATCACTGAAAATTAGACATTCTTATACTTTCTTGTACAATATTTGTTGAATGAGTGGAGCCAGTCCACAAGGACCACAGACACCAACAAACTCTTATCTTAATCAATGCCAGACCGGGTTGTGGTTCGGAGCTACTCTGGATAAATAATTTATTTTGACATAAAGCCAGACTTTGAATATAAATTCCAGCATGTTTAACCGGTGGCTTCTCCTTCATCATTTATCGTGATAAGGACCACTTAGTGGAGAATATGAAAGCTTAGTTCAGCTCACCATCAATGGTGAACTTAGACTGTCAATCAAGCTTGCTTGTGTTAGTTGATGAATTTGTTCTCGTCCCATTCATTGAAACAACACAAACAAAAGAAACCCCTGTTAAAAGGGAGTTTTTTCATTTCCACTGCTCATAAGGGATCACATGATGTCAGAGTTGTCTCTGTTTGTTCTTAATATGGTAGTGTCTTTACCTTACAATATAAAGCACCTGAAGCTAATTGTTGTGATTTGGTGCTATATAAGTCAAATAAAACTGAATTGAATCAGCTCAACCTTTTTGCTCAAAACAAAAACTAACAAAGAGAATAATCACTAACATTCCTCTGATCAAATCATCTATGCATTTACTGTAATTCTACAGTATAGTGAACTTTAAAAACTAAATTGCTAACAGTAAGTGCAGTCAAATGAATACAGAGAGAAACTGACTGCAAAAATAAAGGAAAGTAATTTGATTCTCATATTGTGTATTGAGCAAAACTGAAAGTGAGGGAGAAAAAACCTTTCCATATAAGAGAACAAAATATAAAAAGCTGTATCATTATATCTCAAGAACACCAGTGAGAAGATAAAATAGAAGATTTATATTAATTACACAGGACTCGTTACAGCCTCAGGTTGTATTTTCAGCATAGGAAGGAACACATGAAACTTTGGAAAGGATGCAAACTCTCTGTTACTCCTTCTCCCAAATGCCCATCCAGTACTGTTCCTTCTCCAGCCTTGGTTGTTATATTGTTCCTCTGCCACTGAGAGTACACCTTGGATGGCTCAGTTTGTTTATTTTCCTGGCGTTTGTCTCTCTGGTATACCTCTTCAGGTGGCTGGCCAAGGCTGTGAGTCTTTCCTTGGCGGTTTTTAATACCTCAGCTATGGGCACCTTGCTTGTACATTTTAGCCATCCCTTTAGATAACTTAGTTAGATAACTTCGCGCCTTGCTACCTTCAGCCTGGTTTCTAGCCTCCTCCATGAAGGGTACTGCTCCTTGTGGCTGTTAACCTTGTAGCCAAGCTTCTCAGTTACCACTGCTGCCATGGTGTAAATAAGCTGGTGATGCGAAATGCTCACCTTGAGCTTTAATAACAGGAATTCACAAAATGGTCACAAAACGGTCTCTGTAACAAACGTATGTCATATGTACACCATTACTTTATCACATATCATTCTGTAAAAGAAAATGTTATGTGAAAAAGTAAACAATTTAACATCCAAACTTCTAGACTGGGGCTATCAAGGTTATCATATATTGGGGGGCCACATACAACCCACTTTGATTTGACTTTATTGCTGCAGTATGAATGGCTGTGGGGAGGGTCTTTATCAGCAGGACAAACAGTAAAATTTATTTTTAAAAAAACAGTTAAAAGTCCAAAAGATATGCCCTCCTCCACATTTTCAAAAGCTATCCAAAGGGCCAGATTGGAGCCTTTGCCAGGCTGATGTTGGCCTGTTCTAGCCAGAATGCTTTTCAAATATTTTTCAGCATAAAATATTTTACAATTATAACTAGTTCAAAATTCAAACCATATTCAGCAAATAAGATCACCTCTTGTCTGCCATTAGTACTTTACTAAACATTCAGCCAGTAAGCTGCTCACACACTAGATGACTAAAAGGGTAATCAATAAATAAATAGCATATAAATAAATTGATTTTCATTAATAAAGAAATTCAAGTGAAATTTTTTTGAACATCCAGGTTTCAGACATCTGATTGTTGTCTCTGCTCTGTGACTGGATGTTTGCTTGAAAAAGTTGGGATGCAGCAAACACTGAAACTTGCCGAGACATTTGGAAGGAAGACCTGTCATTACAGCTTGAGGCTTCAGTTATGGTAAGGGGAGAATACATGTGCACAGAAAAGCCGTGCTCTGTCTAGCAGAAGTCCATGTACCTAGGTGTCAACTGACTTAGTCTATGTGACCTCTGACTCATACCATGCAAATCCTTTTAATCATTTATGTATTTTGGAAAGAGTAAAAGGCCAAGAGTAAGTAATGTAGAATGCCAAAACTGAGTGAATGCAACATATTATCAAGACTTGAACACGGCAAATTTCCATGTACACACACACTCATAAAGTCAGATGTTGAAGCTTTGACGATCCTCTATTGTCTTGAAAGATGAAATAAACAGTTAAACCAGACCATTGTTAATTCAGAAGAACTGTTGAGCTCATCAAATGTGACTTCAATAAAATTGCCAAACAATATAAAAACAGTCAGGGCAAATGAAATTTAGGAGAGCTTACCAGATGTACTGCAACATTTTATACATAAAAAAAGTCTCTGTCAGTTTTGTGAAATGCTGCATTATATGTGAAAACAGAGTCTCCTAACTCTGAGGTCAGGACCCAAAGTGGTGCCACGTGAAATATATGAAAAATCCCCAGAGAAAATCTTACTATCCTGCTCTGCGTTGCTTTGTTTTGTAGCCATCCTTACCTTTACTACTTTGTTATTGTAACTTTCATTAGACAGATGATACAACAAATTTCATGCAGGTTACAAAGGTGAAACAATAGATAAATAATAATTTTTTTAAAAAGTCTTACAGATGAAAAAAATGTCTGAGTTTTGTTTTTCATTTGTTTTTCTTTTTCCCTGTCACTTTTCCCTTTGTCAGGATGACTGACAGCTGCACCTTCTGAATCCCAGAATGCCTGTTGTGCCAGTACTTGGGGAATCCTCCTCCCACCATGCTGTACCTGTTGCGCTCACCTGCTCCTGGCTGATTTTGCTATTTCATTCAGCTTTTGGTCAGAAACCTGCCAAACTGCCTCTGACTGGCCGAAAACCTTTCATTGCTGCCTGGAATGCTCCACTGGACTTGTGCACCTTCAGGTACAACATAACCACCAACGTTAACCATCTATTCCACATCCAGGGAAGCCCACGTGCTGATTGGACAGGCCAGAACGTCACAATTTTCTATGCCAACCGGCTGGGCTACTACCCTCACTACACCCCACATGGCAAAGCCGTCTTTGGTGGCCTACCTCAAAACTGCAGCCTGGACCGACACCTGTTCAAAGCCCACCAGGACATCAACTACTTCATACCTGCAGAGGACTTTCGTGGCCTGGCTGTTATCGACTGGGAGTTCTGGCGACCTCAGTGGAGTCGTAATTGGCACAAAAAGGACATCTATAGACGCAAATCAAAGGAGCTAACCAAGAAAGCATACATCAACGTGACTGCAGCACAAGTGGAGGAACTGGCACGGCGGAGGTTTGAGAAAAGTGCCAAGATGTTCATGCTAAAAACCATTCAGCTGGGGAGACAGCTCCGGCCCAGTGCCCTCTGGGGTTTTTACCTCTACCCTGATTGCCACAATTACAACCTGCATGATCAGAACTATACAGGCTTCTGCCCCCTGCTGGAGAGGCTGAGAAATGACGAGCTGGTGTGGCTATGGAACAGCAGCATGGCCCTCTATCCCTCTGTCACAATCAGGAAGCATCACAGCAACAGCATCAGCAACCTGCACTTCACCCAGCACAGGATCAGAGAGTCGCTCCGAGTCGCCTCACTGACCTCAAAGGAGTATGACCTTCCCACCTATGTGTACCTGAGGCTGGGCTACCGAGATGAGGCCCTCAACTTTCTCACTACAGTAAGAGCAAAGTTTACCAAAATATTATATATTTTTTTCTACTGTGTGTTCTGGATAAAATTTCCATTACGCAACAAAGTAGTTCGTTTTCCTTTCACAGGGATACTTTTAATTCAATTTTATTTTTATGGGACAAAATCACAACAACGGTTCCTTAACAGTGTAAGATAATACCCCAATAATCAGATGACCCCCATGAGCAAGCTCTTGCCGACAGTGGGAAGGAAAAATCCCTTTTATCAAAACGAAACCTTCAGTTGAGGTGAGGGGAAGTGAGACAAAAGACACACTGTGGAAGAGATACAGAGATTATAGTAACTAATAATTAAATAAAGAGATCACCCGCAGCCTATGCCTGTTGCAGCATAACTAAGGGAGGGTTCAGGGTTACCTGCTCCAATTCAAGTCAATTCAGTTCAATTTTATTTACAAAGCACCAAATCATAAAAACAGTCATCTCAAAATACGTTGTACTGTAAGATAGACCCTACAATAATCCTTGATTCCAAACTGGGATCTGGTTCCACAGAAGAAAGGCCTGAAAGCTGAAGGATCTACCCTAAGAACCACAAGTATGGCTAGAGCAACATGCTCCATTGGACAGATATAGTAATATGTGGTGAAATATGCTCTTTCAAATAGTCGCTGCCACTACTCTTATTGCAGTTTTCTGGATCAACTGAAGGCTTTTCAGAGAGCATTTAGGAAAATATGATAATAATCAACTGCGGTAGTCCAGCCTATAAGTAATAAATGCAAGAATTAGTTTTTCAGCATCACAATGAGACATGTTTCTAATTATAGAGTAGTTTTAAATTTGTGTTTTATGTGCATTGAAGGAGATATCATGGTCAGAAACCACTCCATTACCGCGGAGAAGGTAATGCCAGCCGTACCATGCCATAGACACAAAGATTTTCAGGGCTGAGTACAATAGCCTCAGTTTTATCTGAATTTTGAAGCAGACCTAAAAACGAAACAAAAACAAAACAAACCCAACCTACAATTTTTTTTTTTTAATTGATTTTTAAATTGTTATTTAAAGCACTATGACATACCATAACACAACAGCACAGTGGTTAGCACTGTTGTTTCACAGGAAGAAGGTTCTGGGTTTTAGTCCTTCTGGCTAGAGCCTTTCTGTGTGAGCTTGCATGTTCTACCCATACTTGTGTGGGCTCTCTCTGGGTACTCCAGCTTCCTGCAGTTAGTGGGGTTAGGTTAATAGCTTAATTAATTGTCATCTGTGTCTCTACATTAGTCTTGTTGCAAACTGGCGACCTGTCCAGGATGAATCCCATCTCACCCTGTGGCAGCTTAGGGGTGGTAGGTCGGCCTTGTTGCATGTTATCTTGAGCAAATTAAGACAAAATAGAACCAATAGAATTTTTTTTGTTGTTCTTTCATTTGTCTTCTGAATTTGACTGGTAATGCAATTCCTCATTCATGATTAACTTCTATGGGAAAGTCATTCAAATCTTGCCAGATTTATTGGACTGTAAAATTATTTTAAACATAAATGACAATTCTGAACTTCTATCCATCCATCCATCCATTTTCTTCCACTTATCCGGGGCCGGGTTGCGGGGGCAGCAGCCCAAGCAGAGAAGCCCAGACCTCCCTCTCCCCAGCCACCTCCTCCAGCTTATCCGGGGGAACACCAAGGCGTTCCCAGGCCAGCCAAGAGATATGATCTCTCCAGCGTGTCCTGGGTCTGCCCCGGGGCCTCCTCCCAGTAGGACATGCCCAGAACACCTCACCCAGGAGGCACCCAGGGGGCATCCTTGTCAGATGCCCGAACCATGTTTAACTGCTGGTTCAATTCTGAACAAAGTCAGTTAAACACGATGATATATCAAAAATGCATTTAAAAAATCATCTTTGATAGTTGACATGAAATACTCAATGAGTTCCTCTTTTTGGATACCCACACAATACGTGTGCTAAGTTTCATCACAAACCTCTGCAAAATTCCTGAGAAATTAAAGGAGATTCATGCTCAAATTCAATAAGCTCAGCGGAGTATGATATAACATCAGAATATGAATTCAGTACCTTCCTTTTCTTGGCCACTTTCACTATATGTCTTAAATGTATGATATCAAAACCACTGCATTCCTTAGACAATAAAAGACAATGTGCTGTTTCCTTCCTTCTGATCAAAAATCCATTAAGAAAATTGTGGATTAATTAAATACAACATGCATTTTCAAAAGATAATTTAAAATGTAATAGCCTTTTTGGTTTTTAAAATTCCAAAACCATACAACAAGAACTTTAGGCAATGTCTGAATTTTCTGATTTTCAGTCTTATGAATAAATGTGAATCGAAACCTCTAAGCAGAACATATTCTTTCCTATTTGAACTGCATTTTAGGATGCATGCAAAAGGTGGTTGGCACACATAAGCAAAACCTTAGTTAAGTCAGAATGAGTCAGAGGATAAAGGTTGGAAGGGATAAAAAGTACAGCAGCGGTAGCCGCAAAGGAAAATATGTTTCAGCCTCCACATTGACTTAAGGCTCCTTATACTGTATATGTAACAGTACTGGCACCTGTGCAGTCCTGTTCCATACTGGTCTCTAAAACGTTTGACTAGAAAAAAAGCAGGATTTTACTAGTGGTAGAAAAATATAGAGCCACAGACATGGATCAGTGAAGCTTCAGCAGTTTGTCATCTATCACAATATGGAGTGATTTCAGGATAGACAGAAGATAATCTGGATATTGAGAAGTGGGCTTCATGCACCACTTTGAACTGGATTAACAGTGGCGGGCACATAATGATGTCAAGTTGTGAGTACAGAGGCCTAAGTCTAAATCTTCTTCCCATAACATTTTGAGGTATGTGTCAAGTTTAACATTTTACTGTAAAGCAGGGAGATCAGCCCTCTGTTGGTTGGATAAAGTTGTACGGTTGGCCTCGGTAGAGGACTTGAGCCTGAAATCTGGAAACAAATAAAGTGCCTGGCTTGCAAGCATCTTAAAAAGTGTGATGGTGGTAGATTGTATTAGCAAGTTGTTTAAATGATGCCAGTTTGCAGGCTATGACAAGGTCCTTGAAGCAAGCTATTACACTTCTGTGCCACTCAAAAAAACAAACCATAAAATTTGCTCCAGAACAAAATCTGTGGAAGAAGAGACACTCAAACTCAACTCGGTCAAAGGCTTTTTCAGCATCAATAGAGACAACACATTCATCAAAATCAGTAGGGCTGGAATAAAATATGTTAAACTTGTGTTAAAATATGAATGGCAGCCTTTAGTGATGTACTTCACAGAAGACAGGATTAAAGATCCTGGAGAAACTTTAATCTTCTCAGTCAATTTTAGTGCATTACCAAGCTTCAAATATAGACCCAAATGCAAGACTCTGGAAATGAGGTCAACTTACAAAAGCAGCTTTAATAAAAAAATATAAATAAAACCCTAACGGGATAGGAACAAGGAATCAAAGTACAAGGAATCATCAGAGTACTAACAGACACACAAACACAATGTGGGACAATGTGACAAAGGGATCAGTTCTGCATTTTATAGTGGAAAATGTTGTAATTTTGTGTGTTCAAATGACTGGTAAACAATCACCATTTGGCCTCAATTTAAAGATTTAAATCACCAATCCTGATGTTCCAAAGAAAAAGTCAAAAAGCAAATATTGTTTTCTGTAATTCTTAATATGATTACATATTAGTAATAGTTAAACTTGCAACCCACCCCTTCAAATTAATTGTCATTTAATTATTAATTTTTGTACGCAGTAAACATCATTTTCAGTAACAATGTGCTTAAACAGTCAGGCTATACTCTGAGTCTGCTCCCTACTGCCATCTAGTGGAGGTTCAGGGAAAACCAAATGTTTGAGGATGATCTGTTGATTCGGCAGGTTAACGGCTGATGTCTTTGAAAAGAAGAAGGCTATTTAAAGAATTTCTTTGAAGTATGATCTTGTGGAGCTTTGCACAACATAACCAGTTTCTCACTGTAACACTGACAAATGCAGTGTGGTCCAAGCAGTATTAAAAATTCAATGTTCAAATATGTTGACCTTTGTATTATTTTATTGTTCTTTTATTTTTTTTTATTTTCTTCAGCTACTTCATCATCACTTCGCCATCAATAATTTGAGATCCCTGCCTTAAATGGTGGCGTGGTAGTGATGGTGACAGACATGCGTGATGTGATGTGATGTGATGGTTTACCTGTATTTTTCCTGTAGGACGATTTGATCCACACCATAGGGGAGAGTGCTGCACTGGGAGCTGCAGGATTTGTAATCTGGGGAGATTTAAATTTGACCTCATCCAGGGTAGGTGGTCTTTGCCCTACATTAACAAAGTAAAATTATTTATAGTATGTATTCATCATATATGCTGGTGCATATGGAGATTTATTTATGAACATCTAACAAAATCACAAGAGGTGACTGTGCATGCATATGCTCTTCTGACGTTTGTGATTAATATTTTTAAGGTGCAGCGATGTTATACATAAAGCTGAACTCCTAACACATCTTTAGGAATTCAGTTCATTTTAGTTCAGTTTTATTTATATTGTTCCAGCCAGTTGACAATAACAGTCTCTTCAAGTTGCTTTACAGTGGGGAAATAATTATTTCAACCTCTGCTGAAATTGAAAGTTTCTTTCATCATCCATGAGGAATCAGAATCTGTGAGGATGCCACTCCATTCCAACCTATACATTTTAAGGTTATATTTAGGCACTGGCGAATCTTTGTCATAGTGAGTCTGGTTCATCATTGGGTTTAAAGCAGAACTTGATGTGAAGCCACTAAACTCAAAATTTTGTCTGTAGTATCATATAAGCTATTACGAATTTCACCTTGTTTCCACAGCACAGCTGCACCCACGTCAAGTCCTTCCTAAGCCACCGCTTGGGTCTGTACATCACCAATGTGACACGGGCCGCAGAAATCTGCAGTGAATTCCTGTGCCAGAGTAATGGCCGCTGCATCCGCCGGGACCCCCACGCCCGGCATTACCTCCACCTGAGTGCTGACAGTTACCGCATCCATCCCTCTGAGGATGGGGACTTTACTGTGAATGGCTGGCATTCACCGCATGAACAGCAGCTACTAATGGAGAGGTTTCGCTGCCACTGCTATGAGGGCCACAATGGTGAGAACTGCGACAGCATCAACAAAGTGAGAGAAGATAAAGGGCCATGGGAGGAAGAGGAGGAGTACGAAGATCACGACAAGAAGAGGACAGAGTGGGAGGATGAACAGGATGAACAGCAGGAGGCAGGAGAGAGTGCAGCAGCGCCAACTTGCGTCAGCCATCACTTAACTTTGTTGCTCCTGTTGAATTTATTATTAGTAAAGATATATGTTTGAAGATGGCTTCAAAAGAGAAAGTTAGTTTCAATTTAGCTGCGGGTAGATGTGACATGTCAACACTGCGGTAAATATAATGTTCTAATTCAAAATTTATTTTTTATTTTATCCAAGGATACTGACATAAACTTGACTTTATGCACCATAAAGCTAATTGCGGTAATAGGAACGTCTCGCTGATGCTGTTTGATAAATGTGCTATAAACAATTGCAAAATACCACCTGAAATACAATACATGCAGAAAACATGTCTCATGAAAACATTTTACCCAATCAGAAAATGATTGCCTGTCAGTCAATTATTCATTTATTCGGACTAAACATTATTTGTGGCCTAAATCAGCAGTGTACCCATTGAAACAGAAGGAAAAATGGAATTGCACAGCCAATATACATGCTTGAATTTATTCACTGTAACTCATATTGCAGAGAAATCATGTGAAATGCCTTATAGTTCATGAAAAAAGGCAGAGCTGACTTGTCGCATGATGATCCTCCGTTTTGCTTTGTCCACAAAAACCAAAGGCTGCTCAAAATACAATACTGCACATCCATATATAGGAGCACAATTACAAAGACTTGATGCATTTTTAAAGACATCCTTTATTTCCAATACCTTGAATGAACTGTTACTATACTTTGCGGTATATGTACAAATTTATATTTTTGTATTGTTACTTATTACTTGTAGTCTTTCCAGGAGATGTCACAAACCGTTTTGGAGCCTGTTAGGATGCAGCATATAGCTGCTTTTAACTTCAGAATACATTCTGTTGGGTTTGTTACCCTAAAGAACAGAAAGACTTTTTATATTATTGATCTCTGGATTTTGTATTTGATTCTACTTCATCTCAGTGTGACTGGTAAATGGCTACTGTCTCTGAATGTACAACTGCAAGTGCAAGGAAGCACTCAACTGGATGCAGGAGATGGCACAAACTATATCTGACAGACACAGCCTCTGGAAACTGAGGTCCTTTAATTTCACCTTTTTACCAAAGTTTACCAGTTTTTTGATACCTCAGGTTCTCGTGAAACTCTTTATTCAGTCTCTCTCTCTCTCTGTGTCCCAAAGTGCTTTTCTCTGGATAATTCCAAGTATAAAGCATACTTATATCTACGATGCCAAAGTTGACAAAGCAAAGTTGTCATATCTATTCACCATTTGTCGTTTTAGAACCAGCCTCCATCAGCAAATACTGTTTGTTCAGTAATAAAACTGTAGATGGTCTAACTTTCATTAATGTATTAGGAATTTATTGATTTTACCAATCATAACACAATGTAAGAAAATCTTCTAATTCAGTATCCTTGTTCCTAACAAAAACAGTTTAAAGAATCAGAATCAGAATCGTGTTTATTGGCCAAGTATATGTGCAGACACATGCAAGGAATTTGGTTCCGGTAGATGGTGGCTCTCAAGTCATTGGCTCAAAGTCATTAGATAATAAAATTCAATGTTGTTACTTTTTCTAAATAAAATCAATCCCCTAAAGTTTGCTTTACATTCAGAGTGAACAAACAGTATTGAGTATTTGTAATGACACTAACCTGAAACATTACCTTTGGAGAAGTTGGCAGTTTGTTGCAGTTTAAATAGCTGATGAAAAGGCAGCCTATGTTGCTTATGTAGTCAAAGAGACAGAAGAAAACAGGGGTAGAAGGGGTAACCAATAAATTTTAGTATTTAACATTAAGCAACAATGAAGCACGTCACATGGACGGCTCAAGCCTGCCTTTAGGTTAATGTTTTTAGGCTTTTACTTCAGACTTTGTGTAGCAATTGTTAATTTCCTGTAGTCACTGTATTCTTTATTAAATCTTAAGATTGTAAACTACATATGTAACAAGGAGTATGCAACACATGAAAAATGTTACCTGACTGTAAATGCACTGCTAATAAACACTTTCCAAAGCTACAGTGTGTTTCTTCCTTTTCCTGCCATTATTACATAAAGTGATGAGTTCAGGGGAAGTAACAAAGAAACATCTTCCGCTTAGTGAGTTGAGTTGCAGCCAACTGGATCATCTACTGATCCAGATCAGATTGGATATGAATCTGATGGGGCAGATTCACGTTCAGTTGACATTATTTATCTTTGTCTTTATATTAGGTTTTCAAACAATGAAAAAACTGTGTCTTGAAAAACGTTGACTACCTTTTCTACAGTCAGTCATTAAACCTCAGACCCAGTTAGTGAGAAAAAGGAACAGAAGGCTGAACTAATGATAATGATGAGTCACTGGTGTGAGATGACTGCCCTGGCAAGAATATTTTCTGCTCAGAGGCCCTTTTAACTCAAACATCAAGTCCCAGCTAGATCCAATCTTTGGATCCAATCTTTTTATTTTTTTATTTTTTAAGAGACAAACTCTAAAGAACGAAGAAAATGTTTCGGAATATTTAGTAATGAGTAATAATAAGTATGCAAATATGTTTTTATACAGAAAAGTTTTGACTTTAAATAACTTTTTCTGTTAAAATAAGATTAATTTATGTTGTCAAAACACTGAAGACCTTAAGTAACTAAGATACTATATGCACTACAATCTCCTGATTTACAAATGAAATTGACACAAAGCTAAAGTACGAAAAACATGTTGCCATCATCGTGTCATTTTTGTGATAAATCAGTACAAACCAGAAATATTATACATGAACCAGGCTGTTGTTGTTGTTTTAACTTTTGTTGTTTATTTTTTAACTTTCGTTACCATTCTGTTTTTCATGCGCTCTGAGTTTTACTTTCATCTTGCAAATTTGCAACTTTTTAAAAACCTTTTTCACTAAATTATCTTACTGTTGATTGTATTTGTCCAAAACTGTTTCCAAATTCTTTGCATCATTTATTCTAACCTGACACCCTAAAACCACTCACCAGTTAGTATTTTAATTAGATAAGGATCTACCAGAGAGAAGAAACTGTTTCCTCTGACATATGAAACAGCAAAAAAAATTACTTGAGAAACACTGAAGTATTATGACAAGCCACTGAAGACAGCAACAGGTAGGAGCTAAAACACTATTATATCCAAAAAATGTTGACTGATTTGAAAAGAATAGTGAGATAACCTTGTAAGATAAAGGATATTATTAAAAAGATTTGATCTTTTTAAAATCTGGACAATTTGTTTACAGATATGCTGCGAAATCCTTGAGTCATTTTTAATTTTATATTGATTTACCAGGATGAGCAAAAAGGACATCAAAAACAGAATGTAGTTAACATATGTATTCACATTCACAAGGGCTCTATCTGAACACCAAATATGAAGGAAGGTTTTACAAATATCTTTATTTTATATCATTATTTAGCACTTTTATCATTCCAAATCCACTGTAAATTACTATTTTGCTGCTTACAAATAGTATCATCCACAAACAAAAAGTTAATTTTGTCAGTATAAATGGTTATTGATCAAGAGGAAAAAGAAGAACTGCAAAGGACTCAGTCCAAAAGGCCAAATCTATTTTGTTGTTGTTCCTGGTTAGAGATCAGTAAGTCACACTAAAATTACATAAATCATATTTTTAAAATATTTTTTAGAATGTGTATTAATGGCATTTCGAGTCATGACTTGATAACATGTTCAGTTCTCATACACAATATCATTTTTAAAATGATATGCTGTTTAGAATTAGTCATAAATATGAATATTTTTTAAATATATAATGAAATAAAAGTTTATGGCATGAACATATGAAATTGTTAGGGACTACAGTGAGTCTGTTTTCATAAATTTTCCCCTACAGATGATGATTAGGCAAGTGAACTTGAACTCTGAACACGCAGGCAGTGTCCTTACACTACTGTAGGTGAATAGAGCAGATTGTTCAGCCACTGGGTGAACTTCGAGATTTGGTTCATCATTCCAAGCACTTATGTGTACGTTCTAGCACCTAAAATTTTCTAATTTTCCCTGTTTTGCTGATAATGATCATTTACATAAATTGGGGCCACTGCTGACATTTTAAGCTCTGAGCACAGAGCATGCACGTAGCAGAGCTATGTCGTATTTCTCTTTCACACACACATAAAATAATAATGGAGGAAGTATCTTACATTCTAACTGCAGAAACAGCTTTGTGTCCTGTTATATTCATATTATAAAAGTAGTATTTAACTTTTGCAGCTTCAACTGGAGCTCTTTCAGAACTATTTTGTATCCACTGATGATCTAATAGAGCATCTAATAACTGTTTTCTCCATTAATTGTTTGAGATGTAAAAATTATGAAAAGTCATCTTTCACCGAGAGTCATATTTCAAATAACTTCAAATGTGATCAAAAGTGCCCACTTTTAGCCCATCTTAAGAAGACAGAGTTTGGTTATTTTAAAGAGAAAACAGAGTTTGTCAAAAATAGCTGTGATTTATGTTGATGTTTGCTGAATTTTATCCACTGTCTGCCCTGCTTGTCCAGACCTATTACCATGGCCCCATCCTTCTTCTCCTCTGTTGGCTTCTGTGTAATTGGATCTATCACCTTAGCCCTTGCCTTACCTCCAACTGAGCCACCGCTCATCAATAACCATTCCTTTGTGGCTATATGGAACGCGCCAGTCGAGCACTGTAAACGTCTTCACATCCCGTTGGACACTGCAGCCTTCCAGTCAGTGACGACACCCGCAGCTGTGCCAGGCCAGTTTCTCACCATCTTCTATGAGGACCGCCTTGGTCATTACCCTAGAGCTGATTCTGTCAAGCATAAGCTCTACAGCGGTGGGGTCCCCCAAAATGGCAACCTGACAGAGCACCTGGCCAGAGCCCAAAAACAAATAGATCACTACATCTCCCAGGATTCTTCTCCTGGGCTGGCTGTCATTGACTGGGAATCCTGGCGCCCCCTGTGGGACCAGAACTGGGGTTCAAAACGCATTTATCAGAAATTGTCCATCAGTCGTACCCTGCAGATGCTCCCGTTTTTATCATTAGAGCAAATTCTTAAACTGGCAAAGAAACAGTTCCAGCGGGCTGGACGTCACTTCATGGAAAAAACCATTAGCCTTGGTACTGGTGAGCGTCCAAACCGCCGATGGGGCTTCTACCTGTTTCCTGATTGCTACAACTATGGATGGAACAAGCTTGGCTACACGGGAGAGTGCTCCCACAAGACCCACAAGCAGAACAACCAGATGCTTTGGTTGTGGGAACGCAGCACAGCTCTCTTCCCATCAGTCTACCTTCACCAGAATCTGAGGAACTCTCCCCGGGCTGCGCTCTTTGTTCGTAACCGTGTTCTTGAGGCTCTGAGGGTGGCAGCATTGCCTAAACGTCCTTACGTTATGCCAGTCTATGTCTATTGCAGGCCACTGTACCGGGATCAGACCAAAAAGTTTCAGACCAGGGTGAGTGTTTGTGTCAAAATCACATTTATGCACATCATTCACTTCATCTTTATGATTACAATAAACAGCCCATCACATGAGGGTTTTGTCATTTGAACCTAAATAGTTATTAAATTTCTCACGTAAGAGCAAAAAGCATTCACAAGAACACAACAGAAAAACAACTCAACAAATGAAGAATTATTTTTTAAAAACTTTTGAAAATGACATAAAAACATCAATTAATACTGCTCTGAAAGGAGAATGAAGGACTCAATTTAGAACTCTAATGTGATAAAGGTTTGGAGTTCATTCACTTTGAACAGTTTGTAGTACCTTATATCAACTCTACCAAGGTTTATCTATAGGTTTTCTATACTGGATTCTAAAAGATGTGAATGAGAGAGAAGCTGGGGGGTGTTTTGGGGGCCTCGAGGATAGGGCATTAAATTACTTTGAGCCTTTTTATTTTAAAAAAAAGTTTCGTTCCTGCTCTTTCAGAGAGATCTAATCAGCACGATCGGAGAGTCTGCAGCACTTGGAGCTTCTGGGGTCATAATATGGGGAGCTTCCAGAGACTACAACAACAAGGTAATTCACAGCTTACTGATATTTACTGGATGTTTTGATCAGATCTCCTGTCATTAAAGGATATTCTAACTCAACACAATATTGACACATCAGCATTAAAAATCTACCAGCTGAGCAATGTGATTCCTTCTCAACATTGCAAATCCAGTGTTTGTTTGTTTCATGAGAAGAGAAAAGACTTCAAGTATCACACGAGCCACCCGAAGTTTCTGCATTTGTCTTTAGCCATAAAAACTCTATATTAGTAACTCTTCACAGGTCTGAAAACAGGAACACAACTGGCCAGCCTTGCATCAACAAATAATTAACATGCCTTTGTTTCCTCTCTTAAGAGGAACTAACAGTTGTGACTGTTTATCTGTGTTTACCAGACATGTGAAAGAGGTATTGCAGCTTCATTTGCTGCAGCCGCTTTTTGATTTGGTATATCTTTTTCATGTCATTTGATGTTCACACAATCACAATATCTTATTGTCTTACAACTAATTTAAAGTGGCACAACTGAATGCAAATTCTAATTAAGAATAAAACAGACCATTTAGATGGTCTTACTGCCACTATCCATGTTCTCAGTCCAGTTGACGTTCCTACTTTGGACACAAACATCCATTAAGCAATATGTTTTATTTGGACTTTAATTACCCCAATAAAATATTTTAGCTGACATTCATCTTGAAGTTCTAAGATTTTTTTTGTACATACTTTTTGAACACCTGAACCTCTCATATAAACTCCATCCTGTCTTTGCAGGCGTCCTGTGATGCTCTGTCCAAGTACCTGAGATCCACATTGAACCCTTACATTGCTAATGTGACTGCAGCCGCCAAGCTCTGCAGCGAAGTCTTGTGTCAGGGGAAGGGCCGCTGTGTCCGGAAGAGCAACAACTCTCTCCACTACCTGCACCTAAACCCCACCCATTTCCACATCATACGAGCTGATAGGAAGTATGTGGCTATTGGCCTCCCTTCTGCTGCTGACCTCAGTGCCTGGGCTGAAAACTTTACCTGTCAGTGCTACGCAGGGCGGAACTGTTCTCCCAAACTAGTACACCCAACCACCATGAAACTCATTTGGATTTAATGTGTGAGGAAAGTAGAATTCGTTCATGTGATTATCTATCATTCATCTATTTTCCAAAAACAGAAAGGAATGTAAGTAAATGATTCCCTCAAAACATAGTGCTATTAATACTAATAACAACAACATCAACAATAATAATAATAATTGTTAAGACAAGCTATACTTTAAACTTCAGTTTTAACTATTTAAAAGTAAATGTGCCTTAATTAAACTAAACTCAGCTCAACTAAACTGAATTTTGAAAAATATACCTTAATCTAAAGTTGAGTAGATGAAGCGTCTGTCTGTTACATTACAAAGACACTATTTGGAAAGACATTTGTAAACATCACCTGTGTTGTAAACATCTGAGCAGGACTGTCAGTCATTTTTTATGAATTTAAATAGGCCAGTCATATAGGTTTGAACTTTGAATCTGGCCCAGATTCATCCATCAGTGTATAATTGGGGTCTGTAGTTAAAATTGCTTTGAGTGATCAGTTAGAATAGAAAAAGTGCCTCTTCTGATGCTTTGTTTGAACTTCAGCAGGTCATCTTGACCATGCTACACACCTAAATTCAGTTGCTGGCCTAATTGGCTGATGACACATTAACAGTATGGGGTGGTTTAACAGATGTACCTAATGAAGTGGCCGCTGAGTGTATGAATCAACAAATAATAATAAATAATACAAAAAAATGGAGACGTTTCCTTAATAAATGACATGAGCAGAGCAACAACAATACAAATACATGCAAATATACATTCATGTCCTCAGAACAGTGACATCATTCTTCTATAGCATCTTATTCATGTGCTTGTAAATCAGAATGATTTGATGAATGAAATAAACACGAGTGTCACAAAGACAATGAGTGTGTTTTGTGTTTGATAGATCTTTTTAAGTATATGGCTACTTTACCAGGTTTATTAACGGGATTAAAAGTCAATTTTTCTAAGCGACATTATTAAAACAACTAATGGTGGCAACCTACAAAAATGATTTGCAACACATAAATTTGCACCATAATCCTAACTTTCCCATGACTGACCAAATATGTTATTTTTTCCATACTCCTTAAAAAAATGTTTAAAGTTCTCCAGGCTTTCTGAAGGTCTTTAAAGATTTTCCTTGGACACTGACTCCTTATTCAGTGATTTTCAGTCTAGTCCTTGTGCCTGGACATTTTTAAAGGAAGCAATTGTGGTGTACAAAATACAAGAAAAAGAAAAAAACAAAACAAAATATAAGAAATAAAGAAATATGAGAAATATAACTTAGCTAAGAACTCCTTTTAAAATTTATATGTAGCCACATTATATGTTGTAAAAACATTTTATTTTAATTTATTTTAATTTATTCCCATTTTAATGTATGAAAAATGTACAACAGAAGGACAGGATCTAAAAGTCATGTCCTTAAGAAAAAAGGAAAATCCAGCAAGGGCCTAATACAGAATTTGGGAGATGTTTCTTGCTCTTCAGCTGATCCATCCATAGTTAAAGCTTCATCAGAAATGGTCACAGTTCATGGGTGGTTATCAGGAGGCCATTCTTAGCAAAGGGAAATGGGAATAAAAGGCAGAAGAATGTCAAATTAGACAACAACCAAATTTGTAATGTTTGCTAAACATTATTGTACGTATTGTATTGTTTCTATGTAAAATGAACTTAAATATGTTGTCTCACAATTATCATTTAAGAATATAAACCTATCAGTTACAGTCCCACACACCAGCACAAATCCCTATCCTAATGAGGACATACATATTATCTTCCTCTCATTAGCTAAGTATGGGCACAAAGCAGAGGAAAACCAGTCTTTGTAACACAGTGCTTATATTGTAGAAACCTGAACAGGTAGAAACAGAGGATGATCATTTTTTTTAGCTGTTGAAGTTCAGGGTCTGGCTGCTGAGGTGAGATCAGCATTTGCTCAGATTTAACTTTACTCTGGATTCTTTGCTAGCTTAATGTTAGCATGCTGTCTGTGTGCTGCTTTCTGTCCTGGATCCAGTTTGCACTATGGCATCGTGCTCTCTGAACTACTGGGCACTGGTTCTTGATTCCCATCCGTATATAGTTCCACAAAGGTTAGACTATTTGTACTGTAGACTTATTGGGTTTCAAATCTTAACCAAACAAGAGATTTCCTTAAAATCAGACTTAGACTTAGAGTTTTGTATTGTCATTGTGCAGTTTCTTGCACAATGAAATTGGGTAGGTGGACCACAAAGGTGCAAAGGTAAGAAGAGAAAACAATACACAACAAGGGGAAAACAAATAAATAAACAAAATAAAATAAAAAGCATACAAGTATACATATATGTGAGTGAAACTACATGGAGTATGCGTAAGAAACATTGAAACAGAAACATTATGGGTCTGTATAAAATGACTAGTGTTAATCAAAGTTAGTAATTTGTAGAAACAGTTTACAGAATTTAATTACTTGGCACAATTTAAAATATACTCTTTCTTTTGTTATGTAAAAACAACATTTAAAATCTGTTGTTGTCTGTGAAGGTTCTCAGTCATCCAGGTCATCGTAGTCAAAGGAGCTTGCAAAGAAAAGCGTCTGGACTTCTTTAAGTTGCTTGAAGACGTTTCACCTCTCATCCGAGAAGCTTCTTCAGTTCTAAGGTCAAATGGTGGAGAGTCCCAGATATAAACCTAGTGGGAGTAACCCCCCACAGAGGGACAAAAGGACCCCCTGATGATCCTCTAATCGCCTGAGCCAAGGTGTGAAACTGGGTGTGGGTCCCAATCAGCCAGAGTTTCGGGTGAGCTCATTGTGAAACCTGGCCCCACCTTATCATGCGAATTCCTGAGGTCAGATGGCCCAGGATGTGAGTGGGCGTTAAGGCGTCTGGGAAGGGATCTCAAAACTGGATTATAGATGGCAGAGAGTTGGTGTCGTAAACCCCCGCCTCTGTTCAAAGATGGTCGCTCACAGTGGACATAGATGGCTTCTTTCACTCCTCTTTCAAACCATCTGTCCTCTCTGTCCAAAATGTGAACATTGGCATCCTCGAAAGAGTGTCCTTTATCCTTAAGATGCAGATGGACTGCTGAGTCTTGTCCTGTGGAGGTGGCTCTTCTGTGTTGTGCCATGCGCTTGTGAAGTGGCTGTTTGGTCTCTCCAATGTAGAGGTCTGAGCATTCCTCGCTGCACTGTACAGCATACACCACGTTGTTAAGTTTGTGTTTTGGCGTTTTGTCTTTCTGTGGTAGCCAACCTTTACATGGAGGAAGTGGAAAGGAAGGCTCTTGGCTCTTTCAAAGGAAGAGTACCCAGCCACTGGTACAGATATGTGGACGACACCTGGGTCAAAATCAAGACACAAGAAGTGGAATCCTTCACTGCGCACATTAACGCTGTGGATAAAAACATCAAGTTCACCAGGGAAGACACAAAGGACAACTGTCTGCCTTTCCTGGACTGCGCTGTGCACATTGAAGAGAACGGCAACCTCAACATCGAAGTTTACCGGAAGCCCACACACACGGACCAGTACCTCCTCTTTGACTCCCATCACCCTCTGGAACACAAACTTGGAGTAATTAGGACCCTACACCACCGGGCAGAACATGTTCCCTCTAAGCCTGAAGGAAAAAAGAAGGAACACACACATGTAAAGGAAGCACTCAAAACGTGCGGCTATCCTAAATGGGCGTTCTTAAAGTCAGCAAAGAGGCACAGAAAAGAAGACCAGACACCAGCGAGGGAGGATAAGAAGGACAGACGCAACAACATTGTCATCCCCTATGTAGCCGGTGTATCAGAGAAACTCAGGAGAGTTTTCTCCAAGCATGACATCCCGGTGCATTTCAGACCCAGCAACACACTCAGACAGAAACTGGTTCACCCGAAAGACAAAACGCCAAAACACAAACTTAACAACGTGGTGTATGCTGTACAGTGCAGCGAGGAATGCCCAGACCTCTACATCGGAGAGACCAAACAGCCACTTCACAAGCGCATGGCACAACACAGAAGAGCCACCTCCACAGGACAAGACTCAGCAGTCCATCTGCATCTTAAGGATAAAGGACACTCTTTCGAGGATGCCAATGTTCACATTTTGGACAGAGAGGACAGATGGTTTGAAAGAGGAGTGAAAGAAGCATCTATGTCCACTGTGAGCGACCATCTTTGAACAGAGGCGGGGGTTTACGACACCAACTCTCTGCCATCTATAATCCAGTTTTGAGATCCCTTCCCAGACGCCTTAACGCCCACTCACATCCTGGGCCATCTGACCTCAGGAATTCGCATGATAAGGTGGGGCCAGGTTTCACAATGAACACACCCGAAACTCTGGCTGATTGGGACCCACACCCAGTTTCACACCTTGGCTCAGGCGATTAGAGGATCATCAGGGGGTCCTTTTGTCCCTCTGTGGGGGGAAACTCCCACTAGGTTTATATCTGGGACTCTCCACCATTTGACCTTAGAACTGAAGAAGCTTCTCGGATGAGAGGTGAAACGTCTTCAAGCAACTTAAAGAAGTCCAGACGCTTTTCTTTGCAAAATCTGTTGTTATGAGTAAAGATCTTTGGTGAAACCAGCCATCTGGTCCATACATTTTATCACTTTGATAACTAACCTAAAGGTGGATTTCCTTCTTATTACATTTCCACAAACAAATGACCAAGTTCAAACACTCACATTCTTTGCGTGTCTGGACAGAGACTTTGTCTGCGAGTGGTAGCGGTAGGACAGATTGTCCTCAACCCAGAGGTTCCTCAGCTATCTTGCTCCAGGCAGTAAGGAGGGAACCTGGAACACATCAACACAGCCCAAAAAGGAGGGAACACCTCAAGGAAGCAGATCATTCAGCTCTGACAAGCTACCACAAGTGTTCCACCTATAATTCAAGCACTTGCAAGAGCTTATTTAACGAGGAGACTAACGGGTATTAATTACTCACTGAGGGCTTACTTTGGACCAAAACAAATTGGACCCGCAGAACAAGTAAGTACATAATTAATGAGACTTCATTTACCTGATTAACATGTTTATATTTAAAGTTTGATTGAGAGTTTAGTAGGGATTTATTATAGGGTCAAGTTTGCCAGCAGCTCTGAAATGCTTTCTACTTTAAATATAACTTGGCAAGAGTGTAGTGTTGAATAAATAGAACTCAAATAAAACTGTCATTATGTGGGTTAGGAAACATTTTCTAAGGTCAAGGGTTTTTCTTAATAACTGTTAAAACTATGTTAATCCCAGGGATGGTCCTTGCAAAACTACACCCAGTTCACAAAATGCTTTAACACCGTTTGAAATGTAAATAAACACAGAATTTAATGATTTGCAAATCTCATGAACCCATATTTTATTCACAATAAAACAACAAACATATTAAATGTTTGAATTGAGAAGAAACACAATGTTAAAAAAATATTAACTCATTTTAAATTAGATTTTTTGTAAATTGTACTATAAAAAACAATTGGATGAACATTTGAAAACTAATCAGGTTAACCGGCAACAGACTATTGTAATTCATTATCATCAGGATGTCCTAAAAACTCCATGAAAAGCCTGCATTTGATCCAAAGGCTTAATTTCTTCTTAGGAGAGATGTAGATTTGAGGAATAGATGGTTAAAGAGCACTGACAGGTACTAGCAAGAGAGAGCATATTTCTCTCATACTGGCTTCTCTTTATTGGCTCCCTGTTAAATCCAGAATCAAATTTTAAATCCTTCCCCTCACATACAAAGTGTTTAAATAATCAGGCCTCATCTTACCTTAAAGACCTCATAATACCATTTCACCAAAGTATAGCACTTCGCTCTGACACTGCAGGCTTACACACACACCAAAGCACACACACACACACACACACACAACACACACACACACACACACACACACACACACACACACACACACACACACACACACACAAGCACAGTAGCCGCTTATCCTAACGCTAACCATCAAAAATGAATGCCTAATCCTAAACCTCAGCCTAAACCTAACCATAACCTAATTGGAAGCCTGACACTAAAACCACATTTTGAGCCCAAACATTGCCTTCAAATTCGTAGGGATGGGCATTTTATCACCATAGGTGACTGCTAGTAAAGCAGAAGTAGAATATGAAACCTTTATATAAACAGCAGTCCATTTAACATTTATTTAGTTGTTGCAATCAACTCATTTAAATATTTCAGATCAACAGAAACATTTTAATTATATTAAACAAAGGTAACCAAGGTAAATACAAAATACTTTCAAGTGATGATTTCATTTCTTAAGGATAAAAAGATATCCCCCTACAGCCTTTGGCAATTCAGAGTGGAAACATTTTGTGGAAATTTCACATTGCTATTATCAATATTTCTTGTAACTTTGTAACTGTTCCAAGTGAATTGAGAACATCAGAGACATTAACTGTACCTACTGAGTAGCTACATTTCTGTTATACAACAAGGGAAGACCAAAGGGAAAGCCAAGCAATTGCTTAGTCAGCTCTTTTTCTTCAGTATATTGAGAACACAACACATCTTCTGCTAAAAAAAAGAGCAAGTCATAAGGTTTCACTGCTGTCTGCAAAGCATGGGGAAAAAACTAAATCCTGGAGAAATCGCTTTGTGTGAAAAATAATCTTGAGCATTGAATCAATAAGATGCTCTAAAGACTTGCACCCTGCCATTACTTAACCCAACTTCTCTTACATTTACTAACAAGAATATATATCATTAGTTCATCAAGTTTAATAAAACTAAAATTGAAAATTTGAGGAAAAAAAAACTTTGTTGATGAAGATTTAGCAATTTTATTGTGTTTGTAACTGTATTTGCAACATTTGTAACATTATTGTTTTGGAAGATTTTATAAGATGGAATTTTGTTTGGATATATGGTGTTATTAATAAGTGCTCTTATTAATGTAGCTTTATAAAAACTTTTGCTCCTGCAAAAGGAATTTAGGAATTTAGTGTCTTTGCATGTGAAGCTAAATACTGAAGTCGTCACTTCGTGAACATGCAGGGGCAAGCCCGTCTTGTTGTCATGCATACAAAAGAAATGTTGGAATGTGGTAAGAACAAGAAAATGTTGGGAAAATTAAGAAATGATTTCATTAATGAAATTCCATCTTTTATACTTTGCCCCTTTTAAAGACAGAAAAAGAGCAATAAGTCTGGCATCAGCACAAATCTGTCCAAGCAAGATGAATATCAATATCAGGGCCTCGAACCTAACTGGTGTTTGTTTCCTTTTATGACAGATCTCATTCTTGTTACAAAATGTATGGAGTGAAACTGATTCATGAAACACAGCATATTTTATTCCTGTTTGTCAGCGCAATGGCCCTGATATCCTCCTGTAGGTCCTTACCAAGGACAGACTACCCTATCCTTCCTGGTCATCTGTCGCGGTCTGCGGAGGCAGACCGTGCGGGAATGTGTATGGTGGACCCAGGTGCGAACACAAGCGAGGATGCAGGAGTGGAGTAAAACAAAAGCGAGCCTTTATTATGGCTGAAAACAAAGTGTCCAAACAAAGCAGGGATGGCGTGACTAGACTATAACTAAACTGGGAAAACTAATACTGCGACAAACTAAGAAAACTCAGACTATGATGATCACTGCAAAGACTGACCGTGAAAACATGGAGGTGAGAACACAGACGACGCGACACAGACTGTATGAAACACAGAGACTAAATACACATGAGGGATGATCAGGGGAAGTGGATGCACACGGGGAACACAGGTGACACTGATAATCATAACAAGACACGGCAGGGGTGAACGTAACACTGATGGGAGATGGGCAAAGTAAAACAGGAAGTACACAGAGGTTCAAACAGGAGGGGAGAGAGCACGGGGAGAACACAGACATAACGGGCTGGGGAAAACATAGAATAAAACACAAAGAGAGACGAGGGCTCATAAATACACAGAGGGGCACACAGGGGGTGAGGGTCACGAAGGGAAAACATAAGGAACAACGTAACAGATCAACCCAGGAAGCATGGCCTAAATAAAGAACAAAATACAGAAATACATGAAAACTAAGAATACTGGGCCCACATGGCCCAGGACCATGACACCATCACTTCATGTTCATGTGGAATGCTCCAACTGAACTGTGTAACATCCACTTTGGTATGCCCCTTGACCTCTCCTACTTCAGCTTTGTCAGCAGCACCCTGAAAACGGTGACCAACCAAAGCATCTCCATATTTTACATTGACCGCTTTGGCATCTTTCCCTATATTGACGAAGACACTGGAGAAATGCATGATGAAGGTTTGCCGCAAATAATAGACATGCAGGACCACCATGACGATGCTGCAGATGACATCAAGCACTATATTCCCACCGATGGACCTGGCCTGGCTGTGCTTGACTTTGAAGAGTGGAGACCGCAGTGGATTCGAAACTGGGGAAGCAAAGATATCTACAGAGAGGTTTCAATCGAAAAGGTCAAAAAGAAGAACACTTCACTTTCTGAAGATGAGGCAGAGGAAAGGGCAACGATTGTGTTTGAAAGAGCAGCCAAGAGGTATTTTGTCCAAATCATCCAAATTGGGAAGAAACTGAGGCCAAAAAGACTTTGGGGTTACTACTTGTATCCTGAGTGCTATAACTATGACTACAACCAGGACATGGTGGGCTTCACTGGAGAGTGTCCTGATATTGAGAAGCAGAGGAATGACAATCTTTTGTGGCTCTGAAAAGAGTCCACGGCACTCTTTCCTTCCATCTACCTGGAGTTGGTCCTCAAAGACTCCTGGAAAGCTCGTTTGTTTGTTCGCCATCGCATCCAGGAAGCCATGAAGGTATCAACCCTCCCCCAAAGCACCTATTCAATCCCTATCTATGCCTACATAAGACCTGTGTACAAGGACAGCGTTGATGACTATGTGTCAGAAGTAAGACATCACTGCTCAACACACAGTATTGTATTACCTTGAGAAACAATTTGTGCTCTGTGTGCCTCACCAATCCTTGATGGAATGAAAGGTATCTGCCATCCAACATAGAATTTAGGGATGAACTACTTTCTAAGTACAAGGCTCTCATTCACAGTAAACTTTGTTCACTAACATCTTCCAGCACTATAGCTCAGGCTTCAGGCTATTCAAAAAACTTTTTTTTCCCAGGCAGATGTTTTCCTCATCTTTATTCATTCTAATGTCAAAGTAGACAGTGAATCATGGAAAGCTACTTTAGCAGAGCACAGAGTACATGGAAACAAACAATTCTGTTTTTTGTTTGTTTGCTTTTGTTTTTTGTTCTTATGTTTCAATTTTTAAAAGCCTTCAAAAGTGAAACCAGTATTAATTGTCCTGAAGCTACATTCTTTGTTATCCTTATCTTTTATTAGAGTTAAAACTTTTATAGTGTATTATTTACTCACTGGATTAAACTAAAGCTTTAAGGGAACAACAATAAACATGGTTTGTTTACTTAATTTCCTATCAAATCTTCCATTATACTCAGGATTACACCCACGTTCCTGCACTCAGTCTTAAACAATGATTTCATAAAAACCTGTAACAATACATGACATTTAAAAACACACACACAAACACATGTTATCAGGGAATTAGGTAATTGCTACAAAGTATGTATTTTAGGGAATAGACTTGTTTTGGTCTTATACATGAATAATGAGTTTCAACTATCAGTCAACATTACTCTGACTCTTTCTGTTCTGTTTGTGCAGTTTGATCTGGTTAACACCACTGGAGAAGCTGCTGCTCTGGGTGCTGCTGGCGTCATATCTTGGGGAGACATGAATGTCACAGACACAGAGGTAGATTGTACTTTTGATAGGAAATTGGTTGCTTTTAGGTATCTTTCATGCAAGACTTCAATCATAACATTTTAATCAAATGTTCCAATATCCCACAACCCTGCAGGACTCTTGCTTTGATGCACAACATCACTTGGAGCAGGTTATAAACAGGTACATTGTGAATGTTTCCACTGCAACACGCCTCTGCAGTGATGCACTTTGCCAGGGCCAAGGTCACTGTATAAGGAAGCACTGGGATGATGACGTGTTCCTTCATCTGCACTCATGTCACTACCAGATCAAGCAGCAACACCGGGGTGGACCTTTGACTGTGAGCGGTGGTCTCTCACAAGATGACATCAACTTGTTTGACAAAAACTTTGACTGCAAGTGCTATACTGAAAAGCCATGCCGGTCGGTCATTACGCTCAATGTCATTCACGACGCAGTCATCAACACAAGGAACCGCGCTGCTGATAGGACACACTCCATCCTCCATGTACATTTATATTTGTGTGTCTTGGTGTGGGTGTTTGTGAGTGAGTAAGTGAGTGTGTTTGTGTATGTGTGTTTGCCTTTGCCTCCGGTGGATAGACGATCATAAGTTTGTTTAAAGGAACTTTTTATTTCATTTCAACAGCCTTCTTTCATAAAATATGTCTAAACTAAAAAAGGGTTAAAATGGACTGTGATTACCTGTCAATTATATACCGATAATTGACACCAAAGATCAGAAAGAACTGGGTATATCCTGTGCCATGTTCCATAATGGCTCTTATCGTGCCACAAGAGGTCATCACAGTAGGAGTTTTTACCAGCACAAAATTCACAACCAAATACTGCCTTATGCTATTATTATTAGGCATTTACACAATAAAAGCCTCCCAAAATTTAATCAATAAAAAATGCAACATTGTGATGCTAAAATTAACAACCTCAGGCCCTGCTACTGGCCCTCGCATTGGCTCTTATCTGCTGTGGTACTTAAAGCCAGCTGGTTAATAAAATAACTATGATAACAATTATCAGCTGCAACTAACATAATTTCTTTGTCACTGTACTAGTGAGTAGTGAATATAAGATGCTTAGCATTAGGATTTTTGAACAATTTAGTGTCAGGTGTGTTTTAATAACAGACACAGGTGGTGCTCTTTCTATGACACCAACTTAAGCAACCCCCTTTTCTATCTGAAAAAAGAACATCATTTTATTTCCAAATCAAAATTTTTTGCACCTCTTAAAAAGATATGCATTACAAACAACTGGAATAAGCAAGACATTCAACTGAATTTTAATGAGGTCCAGAAAGGGCATTTTTCTTGCACTGAAAAATAAAGTTGCATGCAAAAATACGCATGCTAAAAATTCTACAATTCCATAAATGTTTCTGCCATAAAAAACAGAAAGAACTACTACTGTGGTATTTCAACCCTAAGTGTTAGAAAAGATGATCACTTATAATAGTGGGAGATTTGAGTTAAAAGTGCCCATATTTTACAGGAAAAGTTTAACTGGGATGCAGAGTGGAAGACTATTACCACACTCACATCCACATGTTAAACACAGGGCTACAGCTGGTTAGATTAGCTTACCATAAAGACTGGAAATAAGTGGAGACTAACCTGCCTCAATACAATGATTCAAAACGTTAAAGTGACAACAGGATGCATTGTCCGCTGTAAAAAAAATGTGCTGTATTGTGGTATGTGCAGACTGCAGTACTGAGACATTCACTCATTGTTTAGTTGTGTGAATAACTGAATTCCAGGGCACAGTGACATTTTATGTTAGAACACATGTTTGGCTTCTGTTCACGTCCTCTCATCTATATTCAGGAGTGGTCAGCATTCAGAAGAATTCAGTATCTGCCTGCCTGTTGTGGGCTGCATGAATATTTTATGTCTGGGTTCTCTTCCTGGTTTCTGCTGTGATTTAAAAGTTTAGCAACCATTTGAAATTCTGAGCTTTTTCCTTCTTTGTTTTGTTTTGTTTTTTTCTTTGATTCTTACACAGTTAATTAGAATGTGATCAGAAGTAAACTGCTGTAGAAAAACAATAGGCACTACTTTTTTATTACTTAGATTCAGATGAAATTACATAAAACAACACTGTCATCAAACAAAACAGCCAAGCAAAAGTAAGACTCCATATGCAGGCTGGTACTTTTCAAAACATTGTATTACCAGATAATTATCGGTGATTTGCATATCACCTTAATGTTGCAGCTAGATTATACATTGCTGGTTAGCTTTATATATAAAAATACATCTTATAGTTTTACTAGATTTGGATTTAAAGACTGTAAAAATATATATATATATATATATGAATAACTAAACCAGGGGTCCTGTTCTCCTCTTCACTGGTATCTCAGCACTGGTGTACTTATCTTACAGGTGCGTCTTTAACATTTGAACTAGAGCTCCTTAACAGCTGACAGACATTAATGATCAAAAACATAATACTGAATCACAGTGTAACAGCTGTCCTCTGAAATCTAGCTAAGTGACCTTACAATTACACGCACAGACATAATCAAAGGATTGGATACATAACTACTTTGCAGCTTTGTGCAGTGATTTACACAGTCAGACAAATTCTGCGACTATTTTAGTCATTTTAAAAAGTAAACAAATACATCCAACACTGTTAACTAAACCTCAGCATAGGGTTAGGTGTAGAGGGGAAAGTTGAACAAGACAGGTGAACATAATTTCGTCACTCTTTGGTGATACTATTTCCACCGTGAGGCCTCACTGTACATGTATAAACTGTCAAAAAAGAACTGATCCACAGTCTCTTCCTGGTAGAGCCGTCACCCTTTGTGCTTTGGCAGTCTGGTCCCAGCCTGGCCCAGCTTGGCTCAGCTCAGCTGCCTGTATAATCTGTTCTGTCAGATGGAAACTGTCGTCCGGGGGTAATAAGAGCTTTATTGTCCTGATTCTTCTGCTTTGTTGGGGATTGCAGAGCATTTCTAGGTCACTGGCTGTGACTGAATGTTCTGCTGACCATACTGATGCTTCACTGAGGAAACGCACTCGCTTCCCATGCTGATCCTACACCACCCTTTCACCCAGCACTTTTGGGGGAACACAATTAGAAATCCAGGTTCCGCAGCCAGATTGCAATTTACCAAAGGATCACAGCTTCTGTTTTCTGTCAGAGCAGATATATTATGGATACTGACGCACAATTAATAGGCTCTTTCATTGTGATAATTGGGCAGAAAGGCCCCATGATCATTTCCCCCACTTTTCTCCTCGTAATTATCTTCTTTCACCCTGTTCTCTTTCAGATAGGTTAAGCACACATTAATGTTCCCACCTTAGATTTAGATGCTACAACCAGAGGTATCAGTTATTCCTGATGATCGTAAGCTATTTAGCAGTATCTTGCATGTAAAAATGTGAACCTAATATATAACACTGAAACTGTAGCTAAATGAAATGTTTTTGTTAAAAACTGGAGCCAAAGTTCTGCTAAAAGATTACAAATTGTGTTGCAGTGGTCACTAAGTCAGATGAGGCAATTATCAAGTCATAAAATTTTGGCTGTTCCTGACTGAGACCCAAAAAGTTACCTGTCTTTCACAAGGTATGAGGTCCTATAGGAGGCTGTGATAAAAACTGATGCAGTTTTTATGCAGTTTGTGTGGTACAGACTGTGTGATATTATTTGATTTCACATATCAGTCTAGCTGTCAAGATTAATGCTCTTTTGATTTGTTAAAACAAGCAACAACCTGCAGGCTCCCAAAATGAGTCATTCTCCATAGACTTGGATGTCAAAATGTCATCTTTACTACGTTTGTGGTCTTATGTGGTATTTTTTTCACTCTCGTTCTGAAAGTCTCCATTTTTTTCTTTCTTTCGCAATCCCAGAAGCCCATTCTGCCTTGATTAGTGCACACAATCTCACTATTGTGACACCTCTAGCTAAACTCTTCCCAGGCGTCTGCTATAACCAGCTTTGTTGAAGCATGTACCAAACATGCTGCTGGAAGGAATTATGCAAATGTGTTCCATGGGAAAAAACATACCAAAAGAAAGCCTGCCAATAAGGCATATCAGGCAGTGGGAGAAAGTCTCTTTGGCCTTTGCAACTTTGCAAATGTTTTACATATGAAGCAAAAGCTTTAATACTCCAAAGGAAAGAGAAAGCCCCGGAAAGCATAACATGGTCTCTCTTTGTGTATTGTCATTCAAAGCAGCAAGTGGTCCTGAGGAAATAATGAAACAACTAGATTTAACACAGCCTAAAACAAGAATGCAGATTGTTGAACAAAACACCGTCTGCATACATATTTCTTTTTTTTT
>NW_024582530.1:36153-95685 GCF_018398535.1 Haplochromis burtoni | reverse complement strand
GATACTTGTAACAAATGTAGCCTGTTTGCAGCTCTGGAGGCCAGGATCACTGAATTGGAGACCCAGCTTCGCACCCTTGAAAATCCCATAGCTAGCCAGACCCCTGTAGCCAGCTCAGCTAGAGGCAGCATAGCCCCCGTTAACTCTCCCATGGTAGATGCCACCCACCACTTTAATCACACTCTAGATCTTGTTCTAACATATGGCATTTTAACATTTAACAGTATTTCCTGAAAACTCTCTTTTATCTGATCATTTCTTAATACATTTAAATTTACAATAATGGCAACAGCAGTGGGGAAAAGACTTCATCACAGTGGATGTCTTTCTGAAAGTGCTGCAATTAAGTTTATTTTATTATTATTAAGTTTATTTTATGCCCATTTTGTTAATAATTTTACTTCTTCACTACCCACGACTCTGAATACTGTAGCTCCTGTGAAAAAGAAAACAATAAAAGTACTTGACTCCCTAATATAATTCTCAAATGCACACCTTTAAAAAGTCAAAGCTCTGTTGAGCCAAGCATTCCTTTAACATTAACTATTAACAACTTCATGAATTTCTTCACAAATAAAATTTTAACCACTAGAGAAAAAAATACTCATGGCCATCTCCAGATATAACATTATGTACAGCTACTTTCAATACCATTGATATTTATTCAGGTCTGTTAGAGCAAATTCAGTTGCTTGTATGCATGAAGTCAGGGTGATGGTTACACATAAAATCACTTGTGTAAATGAAGTAAAGAGCAGAGCCAATCATTAGATACATTTGAACATTGCTATCTCAAATAGATTAGGGAGATTTTAACTGCATTGTGTTTGCTCTATAACCAAGACAAAAAAAAAAAAAAAAACAGAAACATGGACCTGGCAATTTGGCAGCAAGCCCTGTCTTGCATTAAGGAACTTCATGTTTTTTCATAGTTTTTTATGATAGTTAGCTTTATGGCTGTTTTGCTTAAGACCACCAAACGTCTTGTGCTTTGCAAAATCCCGGATAAGTAGTTTGGTTACTTTGGAAGCCTGGCTCCCCTCCACCAGTCACAGGCAGCAGTTCCAGCCCTCCGGGGATATCTTTCTTATCCCAGAAAACAGCCCTGGGAGCAATTGGGAGAAGGTCAGTGAGCAGCTTGTTCAATACTGAAGCCTGTGTACCCATCACCCCTTTGTTTCTGAATGAATGGTGCTGTCTAGTTACTGAAGCAGCAACAGGGGCTGCCAGCTTCATTTACAAAAGCCTTAAACATGCACATTTTGTGCCAGAGAACAAATCAAAGGCAAACTGATGATTAGAGAAGAATTTGGTTTACATGAAAAGAGCCTCATCAGGATCATTCTGCTATGAACACAATTAAACAAGAATGTTATGCCATTAGCAGAGGGCACAAATGCTATAAATACAAATTCACTGTTAATTGAAATGATGAGATGAAAGTAAAGATTTTTAAGAAAAAAACAACAACTTTTGGGCCAACAATGAACCACTGAATCATAATGAAATAGTTCACATTTACTAAGTTTGGTGAGCCCCACATTTTCCTTTTAGTTTCACCATCAGGTTAATATCCATACTTCCCAATGCTTGAGTTCATATGAGAATAGATCTAAAATGATCCCATGTTAGAATACAGCTAATCAACAGACTTTATATAAGATTGACATACATTTTTGGTCTGAAAAAAGAAGCCAATGTGCAAGTGCTCTAAACCTTCTTTCCAATGGCCATCAGATTCTATCAAAGTAAACTAATGAGTACAAAGTCTCAAATGCTTTTTTCAAGCCTTATGAAATAAAGTTTGCATAAAAAGTAAGGAAATTTGTGTGATTTTTGTTTTAACAATGTTTCTGTCATGATCCCTCTGTTCTCCCTGTATTTCTGCCAAAGTTTGTTTTCCTCTGCCTCTGTTTTTATATCTGTTCTCTGCTTTTTCAGATTCCCACTCTTGGCTCCACACACCTGACAGTAATCAACCAATTGCGGCCCATGAGCTCGTCAGAGGCCCCTAGAGAGATAGTTACATGGTGAAACTGTAACTGTTTAACTGTGAATGAGCACAAGCGCGCTCATGCACACAGGTGTTCACTGACACACTATCTTCCTTGGCTGCTGCCTCTAAGCATGTTGTTGTTACCGCATTGTTGGTCTTGTGTGCCACTCAGTACTGTTCAGTATTTGTTACTTAAGGTTATTCATCCTTATCTCGGTTGTTGCTGTGGTTTTCCTACTGTGTTGTTCCTTTTTGCTTGTTTTCTTTTTTTTCCCAGCAGGAAAAAAAGCAGATTTTTAATGTCTTTTCTCTCTTTCCCTCTTCTCCTTTGTTGATCTTTCCCTCTCCTTTTCTTGAACTTTCTCTTTCCTGTACCCTGGTCCTGTCTGTTCCGCTTGAAATTCCTTAAAAGCTAAATATTTATTTATTTAAATAAATAAATAGTAAAGATCAATCAAGTGAACTAGTATGACAAAACCGTAATGATCCACTTGGGAAAATAAAATCTGGCATTTTTATTGGCCTTCAGACAATAATTCTGATTTCTACTGTGCCGAACGGGACAGGCAACAACTGAAAAAAATAAGAGGGACCTAAAATCTGTAGGCCCTGCCTCCCATTCTACTTTTAAATACTCTTGGAGCAACAAGTCAGCCCGCAGTCTGAGAGCGAAGTGCTCTAATGGGGTGATATGGTACCACGAGATCATTAAGATAAGATGGGGCCTGATTATTTAAGACCTTGTATGTGAGGAGCAGGATTTTGAATTCATGCTGGATTTAACGCAGAGTCAATGAAGAGAAACCAATATAGGAGAAATATGCTCTTTCTTTCTAGTCCCTGTCAGGACTCTTGCTGCGGGATTTTGGTTTAACTGAAGGCTTTTCAGGGAGTTTTTGGGACATCCTGATAATAATGAATTACAGTAGTCCAGCCTGGAAGTAAGAAATGCATGGACTAGTTTTTCAGCGTCACTCTGAGACAGGATATTTCTAATTTTAGAGATACTGCACAAAGTGAAGAAAGCAGTCCTACATATTTGTTTAAAATGTGCACTGAAGGATATATCCTATTCACAAATGACTCCAAGGTTCCTCACAGTGTTACCGGAGGCCAAGGTTATGCCATCCAAAGTATGTATAATGTAAACAGAACTGGTCCTAGCACCGAACCCTGTGGAACACCATAATTAACCTAGAGCATGCTCTAATTGTTGTAATAAAATGTTATTGAGAACAGTATCAAACGCTGCACTGAGGTCTAGCAGGACAAGCACAGAGATGAGTCCACTGTCAGAGGCCATAAGAAGATCATTTGTAACCTTCACTAAAGCTGTTTCTGTGATGAGCTCTGAAACCTGACTGAAACTCTTCCAATAAGCCATTCCTCTACAGATGATCTGTTAGCTGTTTTTCTGATTACTCTTTTAAGAATTTTTAAGATAAAAGCAAAGTTGGAGATTAGCCTATAATTAACTAAGACATCTGGATCAAGTCATGGCTTTTAAAGTAACGGTTTAATAACTGTAAGCTTGAAGGCCTGTGGTACATAGCTGATTAATAGAGATAGGTTGTTCATATTTAAGATTGAAATATTAATTAATGGTAGGACTTCTTTGTGAGTCCAGCATTACTCACAAGTATTAATGATTGTAGTGAGGCCTACTGTAACTTACAGGTAACCTGCATTACACAGTATTTACACTTGAAACAGCACTTACGCTAAAATATTTATGTAAACATAAAAACTTTTGTTTTATAGCCTAAAACAGCCTAAATAAAACGAGTAACAGGAGTGCCACTGCCTCCATGTTAATACATTTAACCTACTACTTCAGTGCAACACAGAGAGTGGTATTTTTCCTGAAATGAAGAAGTCATTTATGTTAACAGTAAGGAGCATTTTGATTGGTGTAAATACGGCCTAAATGTGAAAACATCTTTCAGCCCATGTCAAGAAACACCTCTGTATAAGCTCATCATCATCTTCAATGCTGCAATCAGCAGTGTACGTGTTGGAACATATTTTCTTTTTTGAAGTTTTACTGATGTGTTTAGATTTGTTTTCATAGGCACAAACAAGGAAAGTGACTTTGAAATCAGTGCCTTCAAAGCATTGTGCAGTTTTACAACAGTACTTACACTGCCTGGTAAAGGGAACTGCTTAAAGGACAAAAGCAAAGTAAAAAAAAGTCTTGGGGTGCACTTTAATTTAATTAAAATATTAATTAGAAACATGTATTAACAAAATTAAATTAAGAGTAAGAACTTCACTAGAAGAAGAAACTGCCTACAGTCTTTTGTTTACTGACTGCACTGTTTCAGGACAAAAAGACCATCAGCAACAACTTATTGTCTTAGCATAAATGAGGCTAGATGTGCAGTTTGTGGCACTGTAACACTATTCACTGTGCCGGCCCAGCTGAGAGACAAACTCCCTAACACGAAGCATGGACAATGGCGTGCTCTGTCCACGTTAGTTGCATGGTGACGATGATGACTAAATTATGGTGAGAGAAAAAACAGCTGAGGGTTGTGCTGAATGTGATGCAGCAAATAAACTATCAGAGCAGTTTTTTGAGGGAAAAAAACCTTTCATAATAAATTATATTTCTGATTTGACTTTTCAGTTCTGTCTGCTTTCTGTTCATGTTTTAAGGAGGTTCAACTGTTAACTGGACTGATTGCAATTCTGAGTAAACGAGTTCAATTTGAACTGCAGCAACAATAGTAGCTGTGTGCTCTGGATGTATGGCAATGACGTCTCACACTCTACTTCTATCCTTCACTTAGAAATGTTTTCTTGTCCTCCAAGTGTTAAAGCTCTATGAACAGCTAAACTTTGACAAAAGTCTAATCTTGTCAATCTTTTGCAGCATCGCACTATCAGTGAATCCCTGAGCTCCTGCAGTGATATATTATTAAAATGCCTGTAAAGAGCAACGTGCTCATACAGTCATATCTTAAGTCAGTTATGTGCACATTAAGCCAGACTACACTTTGGTTGCATTTTGGCACCTCTCGATCTTTGTTGCACAGCTCGGTTGACCAAGCCACATCACTACCTGGCATCACTACATTTAAATGTGCCAATAACTTGACTGAACTCAGGCCCATAGCAGCTAAGTACCATTCTAGGAACTTGTCTCTGGAAATCTGCAAGATGAGATTAATTTCTCAGTAGTGAATTTTGGTATAAATTTTTTTAACTCATCAAAAGAAACATCAAATCCAAAGGAGTATGCTACAGCCAACCTCAACTTTGTGAAACAAAAATCAAAAAGGGCGTAAACACAAAGCACGGACCCGCCGAAACATCAGAATCAGCGAGCTGTCGGCTTTCAGCCCCGACGGCACGGACAGTCGGGGCTGAAAGCCGACAGCTCGCTGATTCTAATCCGTCAGCGCTTTGTTTTTACGTCTTTGTGCAGAATCCGTGTTCCTGCTCTCATTTACTGTTTTAGCTGTTTGGTGGTTGTTGAAATCTTGTGAGGTTTCACCTGAGATTCTGGCATTTCGCAGGTGAAATTTATTTCGGCCAAAATAAATTTATATAAAAAAATCGATTCAGGATTTTAATGAATCGATATCACGTTATCCAAGCCAGAATCGATTTTAATCGATAAATCGATAATCAAAACCTACCCTACTTGGGACCACACTGAAGTGACTATGTGGAAATTTTCTGCACAAAAAAGACAATATCATATTCAAACCATACTCCAAAGATATGTATTTTTTTCTTTTATTAATGTGATATTTCATTTTGTAAAAAAAAACAACCCAAAACAAAACAAAACAAAACAATAAAAACTAAAAACTGAATGTTGCATGAATTTCATGGAAAATGCTTTTTAATGAAATCTTTATTTATACTAAATTATAATTTGGTTACAGTTTCTTAAAAGGACCATTTGGAGAAAGGGAACTGACTACTATATAAATTTACTTCAAATTCAATTGAGTTTTATTTGTGTGGCATCAAATTACAACAGTGGTTGCCTCAAGGCACTGTATATTGTAAGGTAGAAACCTACAATAATATAAATACAATCTTAAAATCTTTCTTTGAAAGGTTAGTGGCCAATTAGGGGTTGCCGAGGGGCTCCAGCCTATCCCAGCTGCTAGAGGATAAGAAGTGGGGTATACTGTGGACAGGTCACCAGTGTGTCAAAGGGCCAACAGACATGAAGTCTATTTCAATGTAAATTTCTTTAAAAAAAAAAATTATATACTTTTCTATAATTAACTACAATTTTTGACAGAAAGAGAAAAAAAAAACAGTTGTGACTGACTATATTTAAAACATCTAGGTACTACAGTAACTGTTACTAATGTCTGTACCACAGAAGGAAATGCTGGTGGAGCTAAAACAACTGCATATTTACGTGAAAACATTTCTGCACAACCACGGGTAAAATTCGCTCCTCTGGCTTTGAAAGTTAAACTGTGCGGAGGAGAATTACAAAAGTATCTGTAAACAAATTGAATTACGGTACAAACTCTCGTGACATCAGAAATGTACCAACCATGTCTTGTTTCAGATTTTGTAAACAGTGACAAAAAGTAGTTTACAACTGATCTCAGATTCAGTAAAAATACCAGTGAGTTCATTAAAAATGCTGAGGTTTTTGCCAGTGGCTAATACTGTTCATTCAAATATAGAAAATCTTTTAACAGTTAATAGATAGAGAGCAGGTTCATTCGGTGAGTCAGTAAACATAAGCGTGTTCAAGAGTTTGGGGTGTTTTAAAAACAAACAAGTAAACAAACAAACAAAAAACTATCTGCTGATCCCATCAGATGAAGCGCAGTCTCAGGGTCTGTGTCCACAGGAGCCACACATTCCTTTCACTGCAGCCATTCCAGCCCTGCCGTACATCGGGTTGTTTTAGACAATTCAGGGCGTTTGGTGTAACACCTCTCATAATGGAACAAACTGTAACTAACTACTTAATATGTAGAATGTTCATTTTATATATAGTTGTATGTCCTTTGAATTATCTCAGATATTTTAGAAACAAGTTTTTGCTAAGCTTTTGAATTGAATGTTTGTTTGGGTTTAAAATTGGGGAGACAAGGTGTTTATCCACTCAGGTGTAGCTCCACTCTTGGACACTGTAGGAGAGAGCGCTTGTCAATAATCTATCATATCATCGCATCGTACTTCCCCTCTCAAGCGTCGAGTGCTGGAAAGCAGGGTCAACCCTTGCGTGCAAAATCATAGCTATGGATTGGTACAATGGCAATGTTGATTATTGACCTCAGTAGTTTGTCCCCACAGCAGAGTAGGTGGCAGAGGTGGATGCTTCCCTGCGGGTGGTATTGAATGGCGACAGCTCAAGCTCGGTGGTGGTGCACTCATTGTCAATGTTGCTAGTGGCAGTGGTGGGGGAGTGGGGCGGGCCACATTCGTCGCAGCAGCAGCAACAGCAGTCCAAGAAGGCTCTGGCAAATGGCTGGCATAGACAAAACAGCAAAACGGGCGTCACAGCCGATTTGCAAAAGAGCATCATCTGGCTGACAAGGTGCAGAATGTCCAGGGCTCTCCTGGGAATGGTGGCCGCCATATACACATTAATGATGTTGCAGATGTTCTCTGGAATGATGCAGAACCCATAGAGGATGGCCAAAGCTACCACGGCACAGTTCATCTGGCTTTCCAGCTGAAGCTGCTTCTTGCCCCCACGGACACAGGCCCACTCGGCGTTGCGGATCTTGCGGGCAGTCGCTAGTGAGCTGCAGATGGTGAACAGCGTTGGCAGGCAGAAAAAGCAGCCAAAGTACCACCAGAGGCGTGCACTGTTGTAGGTGAGCCCCAAGACATAGAGTGTGTCCGGGAGGTCTGTTGAGATGCGAACTACACAACGTTCACATGGTGTCACATCAGGTGGCTCGTCGTCCTCAGTGACCAGCTGTCTGATCAGCAGCTCAGGCAACGCCAGCAGCAAAGCGCCCACCCAGATGACCGCCAGCTTTGCAGTGGTAGATGCCCAGTTCTCAATCATCTCATAATAGATCTGCACGTTGGTGGCTGCCCGGAAACGATCAATGCACAGAGCACACAGTGTGAAGGTTGTGATCCCAAGAGAAACCACCTGGGAGAAAGGCTAGAATCAGGTTAAAAGTTAAAAGTACAATTTCATAACTGTAACAATTATGTAAAGTAAAGTAAAGTAAAAATAAAAAGTACTTTAGACCAGAATTTGTCTCTAACAATGTTAGCATTAAATTCAAATAAATCTAAAAAAAAATTAACCATGATAATATATCAGAAATGTGTCTTAAAAATTTGTATATATATTTTTTGTATGCATAAATTGTGTGTATTTTTTATGTATAGATGGACAGTTTGCATCATTTTCACATTTTCACATATTGTATTTTACTAAATACAATATTCCATAGTCACATTTTTTAATTACACTCAAATTAGATAATTAGTTTTGAAACAGTTTCAGCTAACCAGACTATTTATGAGTTCTTGGTGCTAATGAAGCCTCCAAACACTTGTTTTTATACTCCAATGTTTTCAGCTTTTATACAGGAAGCCTGGCTACAGAACCTGAACACAGAACTGTCAGCAGAGTTTTGGGAAAAAGCAATTTATACATTTATTTGACCACTTTGCATTGTGGGCGTGTGTCAAGGGCAAGAGGCAGGATGGATAATCAGAAACTGTGTGTCTTACCTGTTGGCTGGTGCGAGTGGTATCCCAAATTGCTCATTCTTAATTTGTAACAAACGTGACACAAGAGCAGTCAATCATTAGTCTCCGCCTCTCCCCCATGATATACGCCCACAATGCAAAATCAGGGTCAAAACTGTCATATTGAAAAAAAATTAGATATAATCAATTTAGACTTTAAAAAAGGTCTTCATAAAAAAAACAAATTTTATGTTGGCCTGTTCCAAACTGGATAAATCAATTAAAGATCTAAAATCAGACTCGGCAGAGTTTTTAGGTGTGTCACACCCACTGTTGCAATACTAGTGATGTTTTTATTTACAGTGTTCACTTTTCAGCTTTTCAGTTATCTAGCTTTTGGCAGGACCTCCTGATAAAGGGACAGCCTGATTGGCTGATCAGCTCCAGCTGCCCTGCCAGCCTCTCTGGCGCCATCCCTCCTCTGCAGTGGAGCCGCATACCACACCTCGCTACATTAGGTGACAATAAGGAGAGGTGATGACGTCAATAAACTCATGTAGGTCACTGCCTCAGACAAAAAGCTTCCACTGCTAAGAAGCTTAAACACAATAAATAAGACCTTTTGTCTCCAGATGTCACATTAAAACCCTTTCAGTTGTCACAAGCTGCAGACATGATAACTTGCTATGGGAATATAGGTAAGCACCAATTGAACAACAACTGTCAGTGTCTCAAAGGCAAAGGTATGATGTTTTTTGTAATAGAGTCAGTAGAAGAGATGATATTCAGATAAAAAAAATTTTTTTCAATAAAATAAAATTAAAATTAAATTAATACATTTGTGAGAATAAATGCTTTTAAAAGTGAGTCAGTCCCTGAAGAGTCATGGTATAAAGGTCCAACTTTAAAGCAGAAATATTTTTTTTATAAAAAACAGTTTGACTGAAAGGAATTTTTTCCCTCTGTATTATGGGTACATTTCATTTATTACCCATCTGGATACTGGTTTTAGGGGTATCCAGAAACAGGCAGCTGTAGCTGATGAGTGTCAGCTAAACCTCATCTCTTTTATGTACAGCCTATTGTCCCTAACCTTTCTTATAAATTCATTAATATGTAGGGGAACAGAAGAAGTTATGAAAACGTTCTGATTGCCCCAGGGTTTTGGACCTGGGGTTTTCTGTTATAGTCTTTGATTTTTTGTCATTATTTAACGTTCTGTTGGCTCTCAATTTGATCCATGTTGTTTTTTTTTGTTTGCCACAATATGAAGCATCGTAGACCACGGGTCGTGGTTCGATCCGTAGTTCTTTCAGTCCTCATGTTAAACTATCCTTGTAGAATATGTAGCAAAAAGTGCTCCTTTGAATGGATGGATAAAGCATATTGTAGCGCTTTGAGTACTCAGGTGGAGTAGCAAAGTGCAGCCTATTTACCGTTTAGTTCTTTGTGTCAGTTTCTGGTTATTTCCATGTGTACCCCTTCCTATTTATTGTTTTGTACAGTTTATATCTTTTTTAAGCCTGGATTATACTCTGTTGCGGACACAGGGACCTCACACCCCAACAACTGAGTAGATATTACTGTTAAGCAGGTTTTAAGCCTGGATTATACTCATTTATTGGAGACCTGATGTTCACATAGTTAATGCATTGGACAACTCATGAGGTCACAAAAAGAGGCAGGCATGCAGACCCCCACACTAACTGTCTGATCACAAAATTTACGTCACAGGATCACAGAACGTATAGACTCCTCCATCATGAACCGCTATGTCAAGTCTTTGTGTTTGAGGCTGCCATCTGTTTAGTCACTTTCTATTTTTACTTTAGCAGTCTTTTGTCATCTGTGCTTCGTCGTCTAGTTTTAGCAGTGGTTCGCCACCTGCCCCCTACTTGCCTCAATCATTGTCTCTTATATTTATTGTCTCAGTCTCTCTTTGTCCTTTGTTCCACTTGTTGTATTTTCCATAGCATTTCCCAATTTAGTAATTATTCCTTCTGACTCCTGGGTGTTGGCTTTTGCTTTGAACCGTCTATCGCACATTCATTAAAAAGGCTCACTTTAGTAACCTTCATCTCTTGCTTACAGCATTTGGGTCAGCAAAACTACAACCAGTTCCCAGGCAGGAAATGACAGTCTTGTGTACTTGGTATTGAGTTTTACTTCTCCTGTCTCGTTGATATTAATTTGTTCCGTTCTGTGTTCCTTGCTGTCCCAGTCTCATCTGCATTTATTCTTGTGACTTCTCATCTTCATCTGTGTAGTTCTCCTGTTCTCCTCCATGTAAGTTAAGCCTTGTTGCCCATGTAGTTGTGTTTTCCTATTTTACTATGGTAACCAGTGCTCTCTGTGGCTCATGTTGTTTGCTTCCTCTGCCTTGTTATGTCTATAGCTTCCACCCGTGTGTCCAGCCTGTTGCCTCTCCTCTTGATATCCAGTGTGTACTTATTATCTCTGTCGTCTGCTGTCCTTTGTCATTGTCCTACCATAGTTGTGTGCTCTTTGCTACATGTTTTCACTATTATGTACCCGTAGTTTTCCCTAGAATGTGTATTCCTGGCTCCACTTGATTTAGTATTTTGTCTTTGGATGAAACTCCAGCACTAAAGCTGTTCTTGAGTTCACGTGTGGCCTCCATAACATGCAGAGACTAGATGTGGCACATATGTAGAGTAATTGTTTAATGTGATATTATATTAGATTGAGCATGTTGGGTTTGACCAGAAATGTAATTTTATTTCTCCTGAAATTATGCAGTGGGTTAAGATGAAACTCTACACACACAGTGTGGGTTTCCAAGAGGAACATTTCATGTCAACTATCATATATACGATGTTTAGTACATTTTTAACATGACATTATTACATCCCTTTAAGTTTTTCAATTTGAGCAGAGTTGACCTTTAATTTTGAAATAAAATTTAGCACAGATGTAGAGTAGATGAGCCTGTGGAGAAATGTATTGAAAGTTTCATGTCAACTATGAAGAGCCACTTTTGATTAATGTTTTGAACACGTGTTGAAGTTGAGAATAATGTTCTTTTAACATGTCAGGAATTATGCACCTGGCTGAGAAGGAACTCTGTACAGATATATTGTGGATGCAGGTCACATTTAAGATTTCAAGAAATCATGAATGAAAAAGCTCATTACCAGCAAAATTGAAAAGAAGATAAAATGAAACTTGGGGATTAGGGGGAAAAGGTCCTGGACCTGGTCCTGGAATAAAAACTGATATATGGACTGACTCACTTTTGAAGCCAGTCTCAGGTAGTCATTGGAGGATTTATTGTGTATTGAGGAGGAGAACGAAGGAGAGCGCTTTGTGTAGATGCGCAAAACAATTTAGAGGTTCACTTGACCGCGATGGTCTCACCTGTAAGATGAACTCGGCTACAATTATATCTGCTGCACCATGAGGGACTACCAAACCATCACTACCCCACCACCCTGCCTCTCACCTCCAGATAGGGGATAATCCTGCATGAGAACTCTCCCAGCAGCCATTTCTTGGTGAGCTCATGAAACACCACAAGCGGCAAGCAGAAGAAGATGATGACGAAATCCCAGAGCGCGAGGCTGGCTAGCAACGAGTTGGAGATGCTCCTCATGTAGTAGTTGTGACATACAATACACATGATCGACACGTTCCCAATGATGCCCACTGTAAAGATGAGGGCGGCGGTTATCAGTACAGCGTAGGCTCCGTACGAATCCGCGGTTACCGGGTAGAATGGATTCTTTACCTGCTTGCGTCTGGTTCGCGTGTTCACCGGAACGAGCCGCGTGGTGTCGGGAAAGTCCGGGAGAGAGTACTCGTCCTCATAGTCACTTGTATTGAGTCTGAAGGGGGGGTCGGCTTCTAGCTCCTGCGCCATGGCCACAGGTAGCGGTTCGCTGTGCGTCGCCCTGCCGGATACGGCAACCCGCCTTTGCCTTCGTGTGCGTCCACTCATCCTGCGCGTGCAGTTGTGTCCATGCTGGGTTTGTTTAGACACTTCATTGCTCGGCTCATTTTTATCATTTTCTTTCGTGCCTAAAATTAAAACTTCTGGTAAAAATGACCGAGTTCCACTTTGGGCACCACCTTCACGCAGAGAGCGCCTGGTGATCTTTTTCTCTGGCAGCTCAGACGACGAGGAGTTTAGAGGAACCAGCCATGAGGCTTCTGCACTCGTACTGCGTGTCCCCCCACGGTCCTCCTGGCTGACTGTGCGCCATCTCCGGCTGTGCACATTCCTTTCAACGGTGGCGGATTTATTATAAGGACTAAACGTCGTCTTTGTTTTGTCCCAGTGAAGTTGACAAACGACGGCCTCGCTGCACAGCCACAAACACAGGAGACTCAGGGCTGCACACATCCTCATGGCTCTAAACCGCAAAATGAAACCGTGTGATCGATTGATCCATCTCTGGGTTTTGATAGTTTTTAAACTCAAATCTGCCGCCAAACCGTCAACTTTCTTTCATTTTTGTGTACACAGAGCTTCCTCGAAGTCTTTGGCCGTTTAAGAGTGCTGCACCTTTCACGTTCGGGTGCGTCCCAGTGCGTCTCCAGTCCGGAGGCATCACCGGTGAGAAAAAAAAATCTGATCGGAAAAGTTTTTAAACTGGGCTGAAAACTGTGAACTAAATAAGTAAATCCTCAGCGTCAGGAATTGGGTGTTGGGATGGAGAATTCCTGAGTAGGTCCACAGTACGTTTCTGCACGCGTGGCAGGTCCGGAGCGCCCGGGGACCGGAGTGGAGCACCGACGAATGCGAGACACGACCAAGCTCGATGTGACAGAGCGTCTAAGAAGAGGAGGAGGGAGGGGGACTAGGGCCGGGGGTGGTGGTTGTTATTGTCTCTTTAACCTGCTATTACATCCCACCGGATACTACATTAAACCGTCCAATATTCTAAACGTGCTTTGGTACCGATGTGTATCGTCAGAAAAATGATGTTTATGGCTGCTCCAGAATTTGGAAACATGTTTATTTCATTTATATTTTTGTACTTAAGAGTTCATGTGAAAGGTTTTCAGGAACTAAAGGGGAGCATATGAAAAACAACAACAACAACAACAACAACAACAACAACAACACATATAAGTTGAAACTTCCTTTAAAAGAAATGTGTTGTTGTTGTTTTACTCTTGTGTGCCATCAGATAGAAAATTTGGGTATTAAATAGTGCACTAGTACTGACCTGTACTATTCAAGCTTAAACAGGATTTAAAGGTGCACATGATGCAGACATGAATTGAGCCTAGTGTAAAGGAGAGTGTGTGGTCCTGCTTGGGCTCTCGTGCTCTGAGGGGCCTAGGGATGTCTGGGGCCCGGATCTCCTCCATGCCTGCTTCATGTCCTGGGGGCAGGGCTATGGCTCCACACACCTACTATTAGACACTTAGGTGGAGAAACCTTACGAATACAAACCACGACACACACACAGGTGTACAAACAGGTACTCACAGACACTTCTTGGTTGGCTGCTGCCTCTGAACATATCGTGCTAATGTGCTGCTCAGTAAGATTCAGTATTTATTATTTACTGTTATTTATGCTTATGTTGGTTGTTACTGTGGTTTCCCTGCTGTGTTTTCGTTTTGCTTGTTTGTTTGTTTTTTTAGCAGGTGGTGAAGCAGATTTTCAGTGTCTTTTCTCTCTCTATCCCTCTTCTCCATTTTTCTTTCCCTCTCTTTCTGTTAACTCTCTACCCAACTTCTCTTTTCTTCTTATTTCTCTTTCCCACCCCCGTTCTGAGTGTAATAACTTAAAATAAAAAATAAAATAAAGATCAAATAAACTATGACAATCAAGTGGGCCAGTATAGCAAAAGGCCCACTTGGAAAGTAAATCTGTTGGGCATTTTTCTTGGCTCTTCAGACAATAATTCTGATTGCTACAGTGCCAGAGAGGACACAAAAAAAAGAAAAAAAAAAAATACAAAAGATATAAATACCTAAGGAACTGTTTTCTGATAACTTTACTGCTGAAAGGGCGTCTACCCTACAATAATAGGGTATCCTTAGAGTTTTTGTTAAATAAACAATGCCACAGTGGCATGGCATGTTTTGTTGTTCATTTAAAGTGGTATTTACCTCATTTTAAGACCTGCTAAGGACCATATTATTTTTGATTATGTCTTGATAGATTAAACCTTGCAAATGAAAGAGTGTACTTTCTTTTTTTTAAAACCACGATTGCAAGTGTTAAGGGCATTCACACTTAATGCTTAATTGGGGGACGAGATCACATCACGAATATACTCAGTAGACCAGCAGACGGTGCTGCAAACCCACAGATAAATGCTGAAAGGTGTTTGGAGGAATGGAGAGTGAGACTGCATCCATAAAGAGCAAATATTGCTGCTCAGCGTTTTAGGACACTAGAATGTGATGCCATACATTATTCCAAAGATAAATTAAAAGCTTAACCTGCAAATACATTTCATGTTAGCATTTGTTAAAATGGCAACTATAGACTTAACAGTCAGTTGCTGCTTGGAAACCTTTTCATGGCACATTTACTTCAGATTGATGTGCTGTGGTTCTCCCTCTCTCTGAATGTATGTACGTACGTATGTAGAGAATTATAGCATTTTGACTGACAAATGACTTTTTTTTTTTTTGGCGAATAACAGATAGATTTAAGAAATATACAGTAAACCATCCTAATACATTGATACTAGGTATGTCATTTCTTTCCTGTTTGTATGATATAAAAACCAGGAGTGTTGTCTTTGTCCTGCGTGCTGTGCAGAGCAATTAGCAAAAGAAAAATATCTCCTGAACAAAGATTTTTTTAAAAAACGATTTTGACAATCCAGCTCCAGACAGAATTCTCAGATTTGGAAGGATGCGTTCAGAGCAATCGTGGAGTTAAAGTTGCCACAAGATATAATAAGTATGCAGGGAGAAATATTAATGTGATAACCATGATCTCATAACATTAGACATCCTAGCTTCAAGCATTTGGTAAAAGTGGGAAACACACTGAGTTCAGGTCATGGAGTGATGTCATGGAATTCAGGATAAGAATCTTCAGGAAAGACTGAGGCCAAATTTGAACAGTCTTTAGCCCTGCATGAAAAATCTAAGCCCCTTCATTCAGTTAAAATGTGTAAGAGTACTCTGGACCTCAGTGTGGGGCAAAGGTTCATATTCAAATCGGGCAGCTCTAAGCACATACCCAAGAAAGTCACAAAATGTGGAACAAGTGAAATGCTGTGAATACTTACTGGATACACTGTAATAAAAAAAAAAAATTCACCTTTTATTTTGAAAAGTCATCAAAAGTTTACCGAGGCAGCACAGGAAATGGCAAAAAAAATGCAGTTGGTATTTTATTCAGTTTTTAACTTTATTTACACAATAAATAGAAATGTAAAGAAATAAAGCAACAACAGACAGAATCAGAATCCTCTGATCAGAATTTTATCTGAATCTTTCCCACAGGTGGTGCAGATGGTGTCAGATCATTCAGATGAGGGTTTCACAACAGTCGTGTGACAGACCTGATAGCAGGTCTGTCCATCGTCGTCCTCTGCTTGATATGCCATCAAACATAAGTCGAGCCATGGGTGCTGACCTGAGGACGAACAGGCAGACATGACAAAGCATCCAGCAACACAAACCTGCGGCTGACATTAAGCCTGCTGCTGCTTCTGGTTTTGCAAAGCTGCAGGAAGTTTTTTTTGTATATTGTTATATATAGATATATATATTGTTCACATACTGTTTTGTGCAATGTTTTGTTTCCCCAAATCTCTACCACAGAGCTGTAAAGTTAGACATATTAAAAAGCCAAATTAATGCCTTTGAAGCTTTCAGTATGTCATGTCTGATTCTATGTTTTGGTCCAGTTCATTACACAATTTAGATCTAAAGTTATTATGTTTCCGTAACTAAAACTGAAGAATTATTCTAATGATTTGACCATGCACACTGAATGAAAGATGGACATGAGTCATGTCACATTTTTATGAGTGTTTTCCAATTTCCATCTTTCTGTTTTCAAACTGGACTTCCAAAAAGCATGAAAGAAGCAACTGCAATGAAAAACATAGAAGCTTTTTTTTCTGAAGTCAGAGATCCAGGTAGCTGAGAGGCACTGGAGATTTCTATACAGCCAGACCTTTTTTTTAATATGACCAGAGGAGCTGGGACCTATTGCCCTTTTTTAAAAAAAACATGCAGGTTTAAGGCACACATCCTCAACTTTTCTGACCAAGAAGCTATGTCAATTTTTTATGTACTGTGTATGGGTTTGACAGACATACCCACGTTGCCACCTGGTGGACAGAGAGAGTCCATGATTTGGCAGATGCTGTTCTGAGCTTCCTGATTGGCTGAAGCATCCTCTGCAGACACACCAAAGAATGATTCCTGGTGAAAAAAGAAAGTAAAACTCACAACTAGCATTTACATCTACAAAGCTCACAGACATTATAAACAAAAGTTACTTTCAGTTATCCTCTTATTTATATCTTGCTGTAAGAAGCAAATTAATGTTTCTACTTTACCCACATTCTTGGTTAGACAAGAGCTTTTACAAATTCAGAATTTGATTTGCTGACATCCAAAACACCAAAATATATGAATTTTGGACCTGACTTCTTTAGGGCAAAAAACTCAATCAGCGCAAAATTTTACAAGACAACAGTGAAATATATAATAAATCCAGATGTTCTCCCTTTGTCTAATCCCATCTGACACCAAACAACAGGAATGTGAAACTCACAGCGTGTCTCCACAGGAAGACATCCAGCGTGTCGGTGGCATCCTGCAGCTCCAGTTTCATTAGCAGGATGAACTGCAGCGGCTGAATGCCGAGAGCTGCAGGCCAAATAAGCAGAAACATCGCCTGATTTATTTCAGAAGTTCAAATTGACCTGGATAGAGATCAGCCAGGAATTTCTACAACTCAGTGAGGAAACTTAAGTGAGAAAAAGACACAAACACAGGAATAGTGCGGTTTCTAATATAATAACTTTTGAATCTGTTCTTGATGCATTCAAGGTCAACACCTAATTAAAGTTATGATATCCTAAAAAACAGGGCTGCACCCTAATGTCAATTTTTAAAAAATTATTATTGAGACCAAAAAATGCATAAGAAATTTCCCAAAGATGCCATTTTTAAATGTCTTGTTTTGTCTAACCAACACTCTAAACACAAAGATACTCAAATGTGCCAATGTCCACAGAGGAAAAAGTGCAGCCTGAGAAGTCTTAGCTGACATTTGACAATCGACGAGTTTGTTTTGCCACAATAGTCACATTAATGTCTCCACATTATTCACTTCGTTCTTTGTTGCGCTGCTTGGAACTTGGAAGTTGAAATATGATTTTGGCTTCAGTTATGAAAAAGTTGTAAAAAAACACAAGATAGTCGGGAGAAAAAATGATTACTTTTTCATATTCATTTTTACTACAAAGCCCGCTTCCCACAAAAACCAAACCTACAGGTCCCTACGAACATGAAGCATTGGCAATTTTGTGTTATCTGTTTGTTTTAATTGCTTTCAGCTCTTCTCCACCACCAGTATTTACTCCGACAGTCTGATGATTCAAACAAATCTCTGTCTCACCTTCAGCGATAATTTTCTCATCTATCATCTCAACTCCTTCCCAACTCTGCTCCCTCACTGCAGCCTTGGAACACCGCTTACAGCTGGAACACACACACACACACACACACACACACACACACACACACACACTACAATGACGACATGTTCAAGAACTAACACGACTGTTTGAATCAGAATTTGAAGGTCAAAAAACATTTTTATATAAAAGCTTCTGAACTGCCAATCTGTTTAAGGACAGTAACTTATGAATAAGAAAAATGACAAGGCAACAACAGCAGACACACAAAACCAAACATACTGTCTCACTGTGGAAATTCATCTTGTGGTGACATAATGGATTAATAAAAGCATCATCTGTTCTGTATTTTTGTTATGAATGAGTTACTCCTAAGAATTCTCTTAAAATATTTAATTATATAAAAATAAAGAAATAAAAATGACAGAAAATAACAGCCTGTGACAGCCTCTCAATATCCATTATTTAAGTGGGCGGGGTCAAGAAAATTCAAACACACTCTTTAAAATGACTACGCTCGCTTATATTTGAGTCATTATAAAGGGTGTGTTTTATTTATTTGTTATTTGTCTTCGTTACAATCTTTAAATTGCATGTGCGTATAACCATTTAATATATAAATTTGAAAAACATTTAAAGTATAAATAATAATCAGTGGTTGTCAATATTGATGGAATCGTTATGACTGATCAAGCTCCTGCTTAGCTCTACCAGCACTCTATCAGTGTGTGAGATTTATCTCTGACCCGTAGTATCTTTTCCTGCCTCTGAACAGAAAAGGTGCAGATAGGTCGAACAGAGACAGGTGACCTCCTGATGCCCTTACGGGGATGATGTTCTGGTAGCTGGCCATGAGCTGGCACATTTCCTCCAGTGTTGAACCTGTAAGATACCAAGATATAGGAGTTTTTGTGGATTTGATGATGGAAGGATTCCTAGACCACAGTCTTGATATTTCTTTTGATATGTTTTTAGCTTTTATGCTTTCTAATAATTGCGGATTGTTACCCATGAGCAAGATGACATCCTTGGTTTTGCCCTCAAACATAAGCTGAGTGAGCAGGTAAACAGTTAGAGCTCGGTTTGAGGGACCTGGGGCGTGTCTTGGGAGGCTGACCTGTCCAGAGAGCACCCATGGTGGGGGACTGCAGGGTCCACAGTCCTTTGATGCCTCAGAGAAGATACTTTCCAACAGCTCATCATCTGGGACATCCTGCCTGAGATCATCATCATTTTAAACTTATATATCAACACCATCTGAGATCAAATCAAAATCTACTAGTGCTGTCAGCGATAATCTTGTTAAAATGATGAATGAACGCCATAACTGCATTAACGCGGAAAATCTCTGATAACGAGTTACCGCGGATCGCCCGTGCGTGGGGCTGGACGGCGTCAAAGCGTTAGCGCGGTTAGCTCATTAATGCGTTAGCGCCATCCAGTGGGGCGATCTGCGGTAACTCGTTAACGGAGATTTGCAGTTATGGCATTAATGTCATTTTAATGAGATTAACACTGACAGCACTAAAATCTACACATTACCACATGAAGCAACAACAGAGCGTATGTGCCTACATTGATTTACACTTGCTGCAGTAAAGCTTGAGCGCCTCATGCAGTCTGTGGGGTTCATAGGCCTTCAGCTGGGCCCTGACATGGTGAACTCGACCCAGGCCACTCCGCTTAACTTCAGATAGTGTCACCTTCTGCATGTCATGGCCACAGCTTCTCTCTGAACACAAACACCAACCCACAGAGGAAAAATGTTCATCATTAAACACTTGGTAGTAAATAGTAAATAGAATGGATAACAATTATTAAAATGGTAAATAAATATAAAACCACATTAGAAATTATACACAGATGTCATTTTTTAAAATAAATTAAGGATTTACTTTAAAAAAAGTCATTTTTATTTAGACAGGATTGGTCCTAATTTACTGCTTTATATTCATTATAATACATTACCTGCACTTCCAAATCAAACCAATTAGCAATTACCAATGCAGTGCCGAATTTCATACCTGTACTGCAATCCAGTGTTTCACCATCTACAACACAGAACAAATCGAAGCATCAAAGACGGAACGAAACACAAGAAGGCAAATAAATAAGCATTAAGTTGGACAGGCTTAAATTTAGCACACAACAGCAAGCTCGCTATCCTGAATTAAACATCTCCTTGGTACTGTACAACAGTTTGTAAAGCAATATCTGAAGAACTACATAGAAGTAAATTCAACACTACAGTTTTAGTTATAAATTTCTTTAGCTGTTCAGTACAGATAAAAGGTAAACACTATACAAGCATTACACAAACAGAAGCTTTTAAAGGACAAAAGTAAATTAATTTGAGTTTTAAAACTAAACTAACTGTACTTTATAGAAAAAAAACTATACCACTGTTACTATGTCATGAATTCAATTATTATTCCCATTTTCCTGTAATGTTTCGAAGTCTGTTAAGGTAAAACATGAAGTTCAAATACAGCATATTTGTTTTTCGCAATCACAATAAAAACAAAACTATGATATCTTCCATCTTTTTTAACAAAGGTATAAACGAAATTGTGGATTTGGAATTTACAGTTTTTGGAATGTTATAGACATAATATTACTGCATGAGCGATTATATAAGTGTCCTGTAAAATCAGACTTGTTTGAAATCTATTTAAGTTTAATCAGTAAGAGCAGCAGTGACCATAGTTAGTACGGAAGTGCGAAATCTAGAGCTCATTCATACCAAGAGACTCTGGTGGAGTTTTCCAGACCTCCAAGAGATCTGAGTCGTTGAGTTCAGAGAGTGCTTCTTCATCATTTTCTTGGAAAGCTTCAATAACTCTATAGACAGAAATAAAAAGAAAAGAAATGTATTTAGTGATGCAATCAAAAACAAAGATGACAAAAAATACTACACACTTAGCAAATAAAACCAGGAACATGAATCAAATACTACAATAAAATTATAGTTTACAGACAAAAACAAGAGCATCCATAATACAGGGTTGATTCTTAACCAAGATTAAGTCTTGGTGGCGATAATACTCCGTTATGGACAGCTGTGTACACCATGGAGTAGGCTTCCCTAAAACGTTTTTTTCAAGACACTTTTTCTCAAAAAAAGTGTCTAAAGTACATCTTACTTACTCAACTGGTATAGTTACTAGTAAAACAGTGTGGGAGCACAGTTGTGTGTTACTGATAAATGCATTTTTCTTTATATTGTCCAGTGCTGCTGTGACAAAAGGACCCCACTCACACAGACTTGTAATGCACATAAATGTTTGTTTACAAAAGCTTTACAATTTCAGTTCATACAGCTTGCAAGCTGACTCTTCCTGCTCCCCACAATGCTCTCACGCCATGTCCCGGCAAACTACCCAAACAGTCACAATAAGATGATGGAGGTCAGTTTTAGTCAGTCATCACCTGACACCACACCCTGAACCCACTGCTCCACCCCTCTGCTGCAGCCGAGGAACAAATCACATTTTTCTCTCATCTCTCACCGTACCTCTTCAGCTCCTGCACGTCAGGGCTGTTATCAGGAAGAATCCCGATCCCTCTGCCATATGACGTCCCTCCGTGCAGATGAAAAGCCAGGTGATCTACCTGTAATTGGCTTCTGGTAAGACCAGGCACTGTACTGGATCCTGCAATTGCTCGCAGGTTGTAGATCCTCAGGAAGACTCCAGGCTGATGGGACCCCTCCCCCCAAAAAAAAATAGTCAGAAAAGACAAAACTTTTAGTATTGAAATGCTATAAAAACAAAAAAACAAACAAACACCAAACAAAACATGTTTTCAACTAGTAACCTGCAAGAGAGATGAAGACATCAGCACAAAAATGCCAAGTCAGTTGTGAAGTTTGTTGTAAATGTATTGTGGCTTCAGTGTTTCACAAAAAACATTTGGCAAGACAAAAGACAAACAACAGATGATGTAACTATTTTCAGTCTGAGCAACAACAAACATTCTCCCACTCTCTCACTGGTGCCATGCAAGTCACCATCTGTAACAACTCAGGTTTCGGTGCGACTTCAGTGACGCCGACATGTAAATAGTTATAGAGCCTCGTCTAACTCTGAGAGCTGTCGTCCCAGCAGCGTAACAACACCTGGATGCTTCGTGTTGTTTTTGAAAAACTTCAACGTCCTTCAAAACTTTAATACCGTGTACACAAGGAATGTTAATAATATGAATACAAAGTGCACACATGTCAGTGTTTATATAGTCGAATCCTGCATACATCCCAAATTTAATAATCTGGGTCAGATAATAGATTCAAACTGAGGACCTTATTGCCTTGAGGCATCAGTGCTAACCACAGCACGACCATAATGCCCTATCCTGAAATTCTTCCACATTTTTTTCCAGATTGGTGAATCTGTGGCCATTTTACTTCTGAAAAAGCACTTTTCTGTCTTTCTAAGACACTGTTGTTTATATCCAAACGTGTTTATTGACCCGTTGTCAATTAAGCTACTTAGCTGCAAAATGTTCCTCCAGCTATATTTTTTTTAATACCAGTTACTTATCAGCAGATGGCAATGTTGCACCAAACCTACAGTCAGTGGTGGTGACAGTGATTCAGAGACTGGTCATTGGATTTGGGGGGTTTGTCATTTTGTTTTTTCTCCTCTCTCAGCTGTGATGATCCTGTAGCCAAAAGCAATCAAAAAACACTTCAGTAATCAAGTGTCCGAGCGACTCACTGACGCTTTGAGAGCTAGACACATACATATGGCCAAAGGCTAATTAAAGTCCTGAATCCTTGACACCAACACAAAGATCTGGTTATGGCTTGGACCCAGTTGTTCTTAGACATGTGAGTGTGACAACTAATCACTACGAAGTTGTTCTAAGCTTTGATTAAGAATTTAAGAATTGCAATGAGAACGGCTTCTTCTGGGATGACAACATATATGGATGTCTTACAATCTTTCTTTAATGTTTTCATTCTATTTTAATTCTCCTTATTATATTATCCCTCTGTTCAGCACTTTGGCCGACACTTGATGTCTTTTAAATGTGCTATATAAATAAAGATGACTTAACTTGACTTGACAATGCAAAGCATTGCAATGTGCAGGATAATGCACCAGCTACCGCAGGCACTGTAGCCACAAAGCTATGAAGATAATGTAAACCTAATTCATTACACTGTAAATAAAAATTTAGTAACAATTAATCAATACTAATGACAAATAAGCAAAAATTCCCCTAAGACCTATGATGTAAACAAACAGGAAGCAAAAGCAAGAAACATTTAGGAAAATGTGTAGGAAAGTGTAGAACAACAAAAAACAAGATGATACAAATATGAAAGATATGAAAGCCACAGACTACGAAAATGAATGGCTAAACAGACAATTATGACAATGGGTGGGAGTAGGAAACTTTTACTTAAGGTTAGAGTTCCTTTCATTCTCCATCACTCTCTCCCCCCACCTTCCTGTCGCCCTTCTCCATTGTCCAAGCAAATGAAAACTTAAAAAAATTTATTAAATAATTAACAAATAAGTAAATGAATAGCAATAATTTAACAATATGATTTCCTGCATAGTTCAGTAACCTCATTTTGCAGCTCACAGTTATAAGCATAAAAAACACTGGCCGCCAGTGCTACCTCTCAACCTTCCTGTAGATGCACCTGTTGGTATCAATTAGAAAAACCTAGGTGACATCTTACTCAAATTACTGTGTTCACAAGATTTTCAGAAAACTTAACGTCACTGAGATTTTTAGTAGATGATACTTGTTATGATACTTATTTGAAAATCCTAGGTGACTTCCTTCTTGAGTTATCACATTCACAAGGTTTTCAAAAATGAAAACTATAACAAAAAAGCAAAAAAAAAAAGAAAATTCCAATTTTGAAAACACAACTTTCTTTTTTTTTTTTTATAAAGCTCTGACTTGTATTATGAGTATGAGTCTGTGGTCTGGGAGAGAGTCCTGTAACTCAATGTTGGGCAATTAATTATATAGTTACTTCTTCAAAAAAGTAACTGAATTATGCAAACAACAAGTTTTTTTTTTTTGCAGCTGTTTACCTAAAAATGCAGCCAATGCATTTTTTAAAATAAACAACAGGAGATGTGTCACTCCTGTAACATCTGTAACACCCAGCAGTCGCCTCGTTGTTCTGACACACACACAACAAATCTATTGACTACACTACACACCAACTACATTGAAAAAAAGGCCATGTTGGATTTACTTTATTTAGGGCTGCTCGATTATGGCAAAAATGATAATCACGATTATTTTCACTGAAATTGAGATCTCGATTATTTGACGATATTTATTTAACCCTTTAAGACCTACCATAGAACCAAGTCCGCCAGAGCTTATATTATTTTTTTTTTTACATGCTATAGTGCCATTTGTGGGAGCATTTCAAGTTGCTATACGACTGTTATAACCCATATTTTAATAATATGTATGCATTAAGTCCATAGTAACTACATTAATTGCAAAAAAGTGCAATAAACTACAAAAAAAAATTTAAAATCGTTTTTGGTTTTTTTTTTACATATATTTCTATTTGGAGAAATTTAAGAGGTTTATCCCTCAAAACTTTAAATACAAAAAAGTTGCAAAGAATAGTTTACAATAACAGGAAACTTATTTTGAATGTCTTCATAGTTTTATTTTGGAGATACAGCAATTTTTATATACTGCAGGAAAAACAAAAAACAATCCTATGATGCAAATTTGCAAAGAAAACAGCAGGTGCATCAAAATAAACTATTTCCAGCAGTGCAATTCGAGTTCTAAGCATCCCAGAAACTATTCAGAAAAGTCAAACATGACCAGTATAGGCTTTTAAGGCCTACAAGTAAAAAACTACATTTTCCGCGAAAATGACGTCACTTCCGGTTTCGGGCAGGAAATGGCGGACATGCGATAGTTCGCGCTGAGTCTGTTTCAATGTGGGAAGTGTTACGAACAGCTGATCGTATCGGCAAAGTGTGTTTCGGGAATATTATGTTTTTGTTCCTGCAAGCGCTTTTTATGCAATTTTTGCAAAGCTTTATGTGGAAGGAAACCGTGACCGAGGACAAGCTGATGGCATACAAATTATTGCGCTAGCTTACACGGTTCAGGTTCTACAGGGATTTAAAAATAGTTACACAAAACGGAGCATGCTGCTCTGACCGGCTTTAAAGGGTTAACAATAACAATGTATTGAATAATGACTTTAAAAAATAATATAAAATAGTGTGCAAATACTGATAACAGTGCAAATGTTTGCAATATAAGAAGTAAATGAAAAATGTAAACATCTATGTTTAGTGAACTTTGCAGTGTTGCTCTGTGGTGCAGCTACGACACTGTAGCAAAGTTTACACACTATGTCTACTTGATCCACGTCTGACTCCGCGAACCCATAATGTTTCCACACCAGTGAAGTTTTTTTTAACCAACGGCAGTCACTCTCCTCTCCAAATAACTTCTGCTTAGCTTTCCGAGCTTCCCTCGGGTCCTCTTAATTGTTGTGACGCGTGTTCAAAATGCAGAGAGGTGCGCTCAATTTGCCACACGGAGCAGTGCGAGAGTAAAGCACGAGGGAGGGGCTAATAATCGGCTCAGTCATTTTTAATGATCGTTGAAAGCCCAGATCGTAATCGTGATTAAAATTTGATTAATTGAACAGCCCTAACCTGATTCAGTAGTGGACATTGGTTGCACACAAATTGTTTGCTTTGGCAGAAACTTAAACAACTGAGTTAAAACAGCACAACCTTTTCATATTCAGTAAACCTGTACATTTTGTGTTCATAAAACGCGATTGAAACATGTTCAGATGGAGTAAGTTGAGCTCTTGGAATGTTTTAATCCTTCACAATTTTGTCATTTTATTTCAACACTATTCAATAACTTTTACACCAATACTACTTGGTCACTTAAATACTACATGTTGTCTTCATATTACATAATGTTCAACAAAGTCTAGATCCTGGTTACCATAAAAATTGAATGGGTCTACAACAACTACCATCCTCCTATCTTTATCCTGGTTGCAGGGGGGCTGGGAAATAACCCTGAAGTGATAGGTTACCAGGCAGGGTACACCCTGGACAGCTCACCAGTCTATCACATAGAAACAAACAACCATTTACACTTACATTCACGGGTCATTTAGAATCACCAGTTAACTGCATGACTTTTAACTGTGGGAGGAAACCAGAATACCCAGAGAGAAACCACTGCAAACTAGCCAGAATGTGGATTTGAACCCAGGACCTTCTTACTGTGAAGCAACAGCACTAACCACCATGCCAACAATCTAGGAAACACAGGAAAGCTATGATTTCCTGTATTTGATGCAGAATTTTTTTGTTTTTGTCCTTGACAGGTTAAGGGCGACCGTGGCTCAGGGGGTCGATCCCTGGGCTCTCTGTCCTAGTCGTTGTGTCCTTGGGCAAGACACTTTACCCTACCGCCTACTGGTGTTGGCCAGAGGGGCCGATGGCGCGATATGGCAGCCTCGCTTCTGTCAGTCTGCCCCAGGGCAGCTGTGGCTACAAGTGTAGCTTGCCTCCACCAGTGTATGAATGTGAGAGTGAATGAATAGTGGTATTGTAAAGCGCTTTGGGTGCCTTGAAAAGGGCTATATAAATCCAATCCATTATTATTATAATCCACAACAAAAAGCAATAGCATGCACGTAGTGTGTGTGTGTGTGTGTGTGTAGTTGTCTGCCTCTTATAACTCCAGTGATTTTCCTGCAGTTTGAAATCTTGTGCGATCTTTCATGAGTTCAGCAACTAACCACTCTTACTAGATTGTATCATGTCATCTCAACAAGAACAAATTAAGTTGTTGAATTTCGTACAGATCCTTCATGACTTAATTACGTTCATAGAAACATGAAATTATTGTGTTCAAATTACAAATTAGACTTTTTCAATGTAACAACCACCCAATTTACTTTTTCGGTATACCAAAAAAAGTAGAGGTGGCTGCTTGACTTCACTGAGATGGATGCCTTCCTGAAACCCCGATCCAAAGAGCGCGAGTCTGAAACCCGTGCAGTGTCGCAGGATTTAACATTGATACATTATTGACTTACTTCACTTGAACATGATATGAACAATTTAATCTAGCCTCTTTGCATATCATGTAGTTTCTACACTATATAGTTAAACTTAACTTTAAAGCATGAGGCAATTGTGTTAAATACACACAAGATGCTTGCGTAAATCCAAGAGCTGGCCAATCCCTTTTTTTCAAGTGTACACAAGACAACACACTAACTTTATGCTCCAAACACGTTAAACGTCGTAAATCTCTCACATCTCAAAACACTCCTAAAACTTCCTAAACAACTAAATGCCATGTTGCCATATCACTTTTTGATTGGTCGACATGGTAAATATTTCCACCAATAGGAAAAGGTGGGGTTTTTTTTGGTTTTGTTTTTGCTCACAGGTCGAGAGTGCTTTCGAGCAGTTTCCTTATAAAATGCCGTTTTAAACGTTTCTTTCTGCAGTAAATATAAACAATAATAGTATTCAGAAAAAAACAAACATTGCAATACTTTTTATCATAACTCTGGTTTTACGTGGCCTATCAACACAATTCAAAAACTGGTATAAAGTCCACACTTTTTCTGTCGATGTTGCATTAACTGGCATTAACTGGCATTAACTCAGCCAGTTAATGCGAGACAAATCTAACTGCTCATTAAAGATTTCTGGTTTGATCAGAAAATAAAACATTGGTCCATACACCTGAAAGTCCCAAAAACATCTTGTGAATTCTGTCTCGGATGTATCTCTGTATTTCCGTGGTGCTGATGCTGTGCTGAGCGGAAAGCTCCTGAAGCATTTGAAGTGTCGAAATGTGGAAAGCTAACAACATCCCTCTCACCAGTAGGCTAAGTTATTTTTAGCCAATTACAAGTTGAATCTGGTACTTGGGGTTGTTAGTTAAGATACCGTCATTAAGAAGAGGCATAACTAATGTGTCTATGCGAAATAATTTGCGATGTGCGCTGCTGGCGCGGCCAATTATTTTTTAATGCACCTTCTCAGATTAATTCACTGCGTGTCGTGCCCAGGGCTGGACTGGGACAAAAAATCGGCCAGGCATTTTGACTAGAGACCGGCCCACCAGGTATTATAGGAAAAGCCATAAAGCCTTTGAATGAAAACAAACGCTGTTGTGACAGTGATGTACAGTCTTGTTGGTATATGTATGATTTCTATACATTTTACATCAGATAAAAACTTTGGTTGTAAGATTCAGATAATTATTTAATAAAAGCCAGACATTTTAAATGAGAATAAGAAAAAAAGTATTTCTTTGTGCCCCCCTTTCCCTGTTAATGCCCTACCTGCCCCCTGGCAAAACTTTGCTATAATACAAGAGAGAAAGCCGATCAGCTGATCATTGATCAGTTTCATGATTGAAGTAGAGAACAGGAGAGGGAGGGGAGAAATGAGAGAAGAAGAGGCAGCTGTGCAGCAGTAACGACAGAATAACTCCAGCTTTTGTGTCTTTTCATTGTAGCTGAAGTATGGGACAAACGCTGTTTATTTTCAGCTCAATACAAACTGGTAATATTACTCTGATCGACGATTCCGTTTTTTACGGACGGTATGGCAACTCTACTAACTAACCTTATGAATAAAATAAGTTCACTATCAGTAACATCATAGCCCACAGCCTTATGAACTCGCAGCTCATGCTCAGCTAGTACCCCAGTCTAGAGATTGCAAACGCTCCGTAAAAACTAGACTATCAAAATAAACTCACCGAAACTGGTATATGAAGATGCTGCAGCTAGGGCTGCACGATTTTGCATAAAATGAGAATCACGATTTTTTTGGCTTAGAATTGAGATCACGATTCTCTCACGATTTCTTTTCCAGTATAAATATTTATTGCACTTATTAACTGCACATCAACTTCGTAACAGTTGAGACTGAACATAAAAACAATAAATAAACATAAAAACAACAAATGTCTCACGTTTTGTTGTTGCCGCAAAATGTTGTACTGCTTGAAATTCCGTCTCCACCGTTGCTCGACACTGCGTGTATAGAGCAGGTAGTGCAACAATAGAAAAATAGTTGCGGGACGGCACTGTGTAGCGTTTGTCTAGGGTGTTGATCATTTTCCTAAATCCCTCGTTTTGCACAGTGTTGATGGGAGCCATATCTTTGGTCAGGTGATAAGTGAAAGCCTCCGTAATTTCTTTGTGCCTGCAGGAGTTCGACGGGTATAGGGAAGCGCTGTATAAGGTTCCCGTTATTGATGTTTGGGTGGTTGACCGGGACGGATTTTCTCCTGTCACTTTCTCGTCATCCCTGACGTGCTCTCCGTTGTTTTTTCCCTGCTAATTTTAGCATCACAAGGCACAGCTTCTGTATCACGTGGTATAAGGCTCCGCCCTTGTCATTTGTTAAGCAGGAAGAGTGAGCGCTTGTTTTCATGCAGATTACGTCCCAGATCAAAATGCGCCGCCATAGCCACCACCAAACAACTGAGTTATTTTTACACACCGGCCAGCATCTGGCTAATCAACCACCTTTCATTGCTTATACCGTTACAAAGAAAAAAAAAATCATCGGCCCTCCGAGCAAATGGCCAGTCCAGCTATGGTCGTGCCAACAGTTAACCCTAGGGTTGCCGACCCCTGCTCCTAGTGATCACTCCTGGCTGGAGTGCTGCATGGCTAATATTTCCTAATATTTGTTAATGAGCAATTCAGGGATATGCAGAACAAAGTGAGCATCAGGCTCCTTGATAAATCCTGCACTTGATGGTGACTTGTGCAGTTACCTTGAAGTTGGCCTCTAGTGTTGTTCTTCACATCCCCAATTAATTTCTTGTATAGCCCTATGCATTCCAGGATCCACATGTGAGGCATTGAGTCATAAGCCTTTTTGCAATCAATCCAGGCAGTGCACAGATTGGTCAGTATGGTCTTACAGTCTCGATTGACTGCTCTGTCTACCAGTATCTGGTGTGTCTAACAATTCCTTTCTGGGCCCCTCATGTAATGAATCATGTGCCTGTTCATTTCAGCCACTATGACGCCAGGACTGGCTGGATGGGATGGTTTCTTCTGGGGATCATAACTGTCTGGCTTTCAGTTAGTCATTCCAGTTGCATCTCATCCATTAGCTGGTTCATATGTGCTGCCAGGCATTCATCAAGTGCAGTTAGCTTATTTAACCAATAGATGTCTTTACCAACTGTCACTGCTGTCTTCCTCTGTGTCATGTGGGAATCTCTAAGCTCCTGCATTCATGCACAACAAACAAAAATGATACCACAGCACACCATGTGCCAGCAGCCTTTAGCAAAGAAGTCAGATAGATGTAAATAAACCTTTTTTCGATAACTCTCCCTTTACCATATATCAATCTCCTTTTATCACATGACCACGTACAATGCTTACGTGCCATTTTAATTTCACCTACTAATTAAAAGATGTCAAAAAATATATCTTAACCTTTGCAGTAACCATTATTACCTAAATTTACTTCAACCACTCTACAAGGTCAGGAGCACTTCCTAAGAGCATAGAAAAACACTATGTTTAAATAAAAACTACTATTAAGATCATATAACTGCCACTGGGGGAGAAGGCAGCCAGTGAGACCACATACAGAGTATTTTTGATTGCAGAGTCTCAGTTTTGTTTGGTCTCCAAAGACCTGAATATTTAGCAGCGTGAGATAGAAGAAACAACTCTAAGTACTCTGAAGATGGCAGTGTTTTCTTATTGCTACATGACAGTTTAAAAGAATTTACCACAGTTAGTGTTTGGAAAAAGGTGTAGCGAGAAACAAGAGGGTGACTAAAGCTGGAAGAGTGAGGGAAATCACCAGAGGACAGAAGGAAGGACAAATAACGGCAGTGTCATGCAGTGTCGACTCAGATGTGGCCCACTCGAGCTTGTTGTTTGTATGCACACATTAAATCCTGTGCAGCAGCCCAGAGACCCCAGGTATGATTATAATGAGCAGCTGAGAAAAACAGCACTATGTTTAGACAAGAACCTAACTCATCTGGTCAGAAGACTAAGGTCACAGTGCGTACAAAAGGTGCTGAAGCTATTCTCTCACGTCAACAAATGCATGCTTTCATTTACATTTATCATTTTTCAGTAAACCATTTTTTGCATTCTTTGGAGAATAACTAATCTCAGAAGGATAATTTGGCATGTAGACATGATATAAGAAAAGCTTTTTTTAGCTATTCCTTTATACACAAGGGGTCACTGGACGGGAAAGGAAGCTCCTCACCTCCTGGATGTGAGCATTTGCCTTTGTTTCATACGATTGAACCTTTGATCTGCCATCTGACCAGACCATTACCTTTTCCCTTCATCCTTATTGTTTTTGTTGTAGCCTAGTCCTTTGTGGTCACTGAACGTCCTGAGTTTTACGTCAAATCATGTGGCTTTGGCTGATTGCGCACCTCCCAATTTTGTAACCTGGTGCATTGTGCTGAAGACAAAAGTGTAAGATCATGTTGGTTTTTACCACCACTTTAATGATATTCCAGTATAGAAACTGATGAACTGAAGTGTGTTAAAAAAAAAAAACCCTTCAAAAAGTAGTAAATAATGTCACATCTAAAGAAAAAAAACTGAGAAATAATGTATCTGTCTGTAAAAGATTTCCCATACTTTTGGTGAGTTTCAAGGCAAAAAAGCATTGCTGACTAAACAGAACACAAAGACCCATTTCACACTTACCAAAAAAATAACTTGATCATCCTCAAGACTTGAAAAAAATACTGTGTTGACTGATGAGACAAACTTTTAGCAAGGCATAAAACTAACACAGAATTTCATAAAAAGAAATTCATGCAAAAAGTAAAACATGATGGTGGTTGTAGTGTGATAGTCTGTGGCTGCTTTGCTGATTCAAGACCTGGATGACTTGCTGTAATTGATGGAAACATAACTTCTGCTTTTTACCATACAAAATGCTGCAAAAAACAAAACCTCCAGCCATTGTTTGTGCATCAAATCTAAAATGCACTTGGGATATTCAGAAAGACAGCAAACTGAAATTTAAAAAAAAAAAAGAAGCTAAAGAAAATTAAGGTTCTGGAGTGGCCTAGTTAAAATCAAGACTTAAATCTGATTAAGATGCTTTGGCCTGACCTTAAACAAGCCATTCATACTCAAAACATCTCCAATGTGATTGAATTAAAACAATTCAGCAAAGAAGGGGTAACATTTATGTATGTGGGGCCAAATGGGGCTTTCATGGGATATAGAACTCAATGCACTGGTCCAGACCTCAGAGAGCGATCGGCCTCTGACAGAAAAATAGTACCCTGCTGCTTCCCCTGCAAACAAATCATTTTCCTTTAAAAGAGGCCAAAGAAACAGAGTGGAGAAGCCTCTGGCATCCTCTTTGAGTCTGTACAAAAACTAAACACTCCACTGTCTGCTCACCACCCGACAGCCAAGATGCCACTGCTGCCGTCTTATGGTATTAATGCTGCTTGGTCGCTCCATAAAAGACTATGTAAAGTTCAAAAGATTGCTTTGGGCTTTATTGAGCATCAGAAGCCTGTGAAAGCAGCCAAAAAAAGCAACTTTTGCCTTCACTGAGAAGAAGAAACTGTTCATTTTAAAATGGCTTATTTATGGAGCTGCAGGAAATGGATTTTAAAAGCCAGAGAGATACAGCATGACTCGACAGTGGAGCTCTTTGTGCTGGAACGTCAACTCAATGGGAGACGGGGGCTGTGACCAAAGGAAGTACACCACAATTCAAATACATCAAATGTACTCTGAGACCTAAGTTAAAACAAGACCACAAGAAATAGAAGCATTTTTTTTTGTTTCTGAATCATCTAGTGATTATTTTTTTTAAATTCAAAGAGCTCCTTCAAAATCAGCTAGTTTATATAGTAGTAAGTTATGTTGTCACTTGTCCAGTAAACTACCACGGTGGAAAAATAAATCCTATAAATCCTATTATTATTTAATTGTCTTTAATGCATCTGGCTTCTTTAAAATGCCAATCTTACCCATATTAAATTTACAAGATGAAACAGGCTCCATATCACCTATTGATTTGTGAAATCCCCTTAAGATTATTGTTATACCTTAGAAAAATCTTAGATTAAAGGGTGAAAATAATAGTAATTAGCTAGTTTCAATAGTACTGAAAGCAGCTGTATGACATGTCTAGAAAAGGGTTATGAGTCACTTTTTCTCTAATGGTTAAAATTTTATTTGTGAAGAAATTCATGAAGTCATTACTGATTAAAGTTAAAGCAACGCTTGGCTCAAGTGAGCTCGGACTCTTTGTTGGCCTAGCTACAGTGCTGAAAAGAACTAATCGCTCCCCAAGCCGACATAAATGCATAATTTTCGCAATGGTGTCATCTCTAAACAGGAAACATTGAAGTGGAGTGAAGGGTGTCTGCATCAGTACACACACCCCTCCCCCTACCTCGCAATTCCCAAAAAGATTCAATGACATGGAAATGTTTAGTTCGTCAAGCATGAGCGCTAAAAATTATATAATGAGTTGAAGCTGCAGGAGTTGAGCACACACTGATTGTTTTGTTCACATTGTCATAGTTATTTCTTCAAGCAAGCAAAGTTTTTTTCCCCTCACAGCGTTTCAAGAATTGACCATTAAAGAAATCAAATGGCTGCATCCCAGTTTCCCTCCATTTCTACATAGTTTAAGCTACTATGAGTTCAATCATTATATCAAGCTGGCAATGATATAAAACCACAGAGTAAAGAAACAGTTCATTTTATTTTATCTGCTCTATTTATCATTACTTTGTCAAATGAACCTTTTTGAGGGTTTAAACATGTTTAAAAACAAATGAAATTTTACGGACACATCAAGTCTTTGATAGACTCTGGGTTTCAAAAGTAAACACAGTTGGATGCACACTATTCTGAAGTTTGGCTTTAATTCAATGAAATGAAGAAAGCAGACAAAACTCAAGTCCTGGATCAAGCGTGGGCTCACTTATTGCATAACATAGGAATCAGCTTAAGTTTTTTTTAGTTAATGTATGTTCTTAGTGAGGGGTTTAGGAATGTGGATTTCCAATAATTTATATTTGTCCTTGAATAACCTACATTTGCACTAATTAGAATCGCCATATCAAATAATCAATCAAGCAATCCATAACCAATTCTGGACATCGATACGATGTCCAAACTAGGTCCACAATTTAGACCATGACCCAACTTGCATGTAAATATGACGTTCGACATTTGAATTCTGGGTAATGTTTTGATCTATGACAGATACAGGAAATTGACATAATTAAATGTAATATGCTAAATGAGCTTATGACCTCCCACATTTTTGACCAGCTTAGTGTTACAGCAGTAAACAACACTGATTCACAGAAACAAAGATGTAGGGATAAATATTTCAGTAAAAATTTATTTTCTGCTAAATTCGTATTGAAATGGGTATCTTTTTCTTCATTTTAATGACCTAAAAGGAAAAAAAAAAGCTTTTCACTCTTTGATTACCAAATGTTAATGCCGTCAGTGAAAGGATTTTGCAGTGTTTGTGTTTCCACAGTTATCACATCATAAAAACAAACAAACAAATAAATAAATAAATGCATACTATTAATTTTAAATTACCTTAATTGTCGGGCTATAAGCCGCTACTTTTTGCACGAGCTTTGAACCCTGCGGCTTTTCTATGGATTGTCCATGATTTTTGTGATATCATAAGACAATTTGTTTTGTTTGTTCCGCTGTTGTACGGCACTACGTTGCCTGGCGGAAGGGCATGTGATCAGACACACAAGGGGTTCAAGAGTGGTATGTTGGTCACATGTCCATCCGCCAGGCAACATAGTGCCGTACAAGTAGCGCGAAAAACAAACTTCAAAGTAGCGCTACGCGTTCAGCGGGAGTCGTGGATGACGAGCGGCGATAAACTTGCGAAAAGCAAGTTATGCTCAACTCCACCGGTGGATTCTGACAGCGTGGAAAAGTGTGAAAACATCCACGATCACCAACGGATTTCGAAGGGCTGGACTGCTGCATGATGGAGAGGAGGACACCGCCACGGCCCTTCTGAGGGTGTTCGACTCTGACACTGACAACGAGGATTTCTTTGGTTTTGAAAGTGACAACGAAGGAGAGAAGAAGAGTGGATGACGAAGCCATCCTGAGCCTGTTTGTATCCGACACTGGAGAAGAGGACTTTGGTGGTTTTAGTGCGCAGGAAGATGGTGGTGAATGACTGACTTTTCTTCTTGTTAAAGCCGTGTCACTGCACCTGAGCCTAAAAGGTAGTCCGAATCTATTTTTCTGGTGTGCTGTAGGTTATTGTTATGTACTACATTTGTTACTCATTTATGAAGCACAGTACATGTTTCGTACTTGTAATTACCGCTACTTGTACATATACCTAAAAAGTTATGCAAATATGTACCCATAACTTGTTTTTCAAAATATTAATAAAAGTGATGTCTCCAAACAGCCATCTCTTTCCTGACAATTCCCTTTGTGCATATTCTCTTACATATGATAAGTCAACATTGAAACACCTGCGGCTTTTGGTCAGGTGCGGCTAATGTATGTACAAAACAGGATTTTCCCCTGATTTTAGCTTGTGCGGCTAATATTCAGGTGCGCTTTGTAGTCCGGGAAATACGGTAATTGTTCCACTCCATAACATTTATAACAAGCAATGGATATTGCAATCAACAAGACTGGTGTGGAGATGATCTCATTCAACATAATTTCAATATTTCTTTAACTGCTTTGATTAGGTGTTTTAAAACATTTACATGCGCTGGTATGTGTAATAGTAGAATAGCCTTGATTAACTCAGCCTGACAGACTTAAAATTTTACTGATTATAACAACTGACAGACAATCATTTCTTAGAGAGAAATTTACTGAAAGGAAATTGGCTTCACTGGGGCAAACCGTTGGTAAATTGCGTAAATTAAATATTAAAGAACATCAGAGCAATTTCAGTCATTTCCAGTCACATTAAAAGTGGCAATTCACTGAGTTCTCCACAGAAAGAAACAGCTCCCATTGTCTGCTCATAAACATTATACTGAGTTACAAAATATAAAAAAAATAAAAAATGAAAATTACTGCAGTATTGCTTTTAGATGGACTAATGAAGAAATGAAGATTTAAAATTCTATTATTACGCATGTCTGTAAGCTTTTGTTCAAATAGAAATATATTTCTCATAATGAATATGAGCAACCTGCTTCCAAAACAACATGCATGAAAAATAAAAAAAAAATACTCAGATTCCAAGAAGGTGAATGCAGATACACACAGAAAACACAAATCCCAGTTTCATTAAGTATTTCTCGTGGAGAAATCGAGATCTCAAATCATGGCTTTCAGCCCTCATTAAGAAACCACCATGAAGGATCTAGATGAAATGTCTAAATAAAAACACGGGGTGGCTTTCAGGAGATGGAACAGGTCATTTCCTAGTCAGAAGGTTGTTGGTTCGAGATACTAGTTTGTACCTCTAAAAAGGACCAGCCAACGAAAGAAGCGTCTATATAGCTATATTATTCCCTAATTTTCCCCTAATGGATGTATGGTGGATGAGTGTGTTTTTTCATAACTTATCCATTCGGTAAAGCTTTCAGTTAGCAGTGCAGTCTCTATGACATGTGCTAACATTGGTTAGCTGTAGCTAGTAGTTGTCTGCTAGGCCCCACCTCCAGTTATAGGAGTAATTGAAGTGTATCTCCCCATCATGTTGCTGATGTTTGTCTTTGTTATCCATTTTTACCAAACTTGGTTAATGACTTCTCAACTCAGCTTCAACCAGGTACAGTCCCTTGGGGGTCAGAAAAATAACATGGGCCAAAACACTAACAATGTGGCTGGAAAATGCAGTCCAGGAGAACTGCCATTTGAAGCAGACCCCAAAACCAACTCCCTTGAAAAAAAATAAAAAAGAAAGGATTTTTCTGTTCCATATGCAATAATGATAAAAAAAAAAAAAACGAACCCTGTTTCTTGTTGCTTGCCATTAATGCTCCATAGGAATAGCATCATCCTGTAGTTCAATTTCTCTGAACTGTTAGTTTGCCTGCCTATTGATCCTGCTTATCGGTTCCACTTGCACTTGTGCTAGAATCAGCTGATTTCATTTCATGTGCGGGAGCAGAAAAATAGTGGCCCAGTCTGCATAGTGGATATGGACATTACTTTTATTTTTACTGCATAAAAGGACAAAAGTACAATGGTGAAATGCAAACTGCATTATGCTGCTAACGCATCGGCTCATTGCAAGCCTCTGCACAGACAGCATGCTAACGCCAAGCTAGCCAAGAACCCAGAGTGATGTTAAAGTTGAGTGAATATTGACGCCAGCCCAGCAGCCAGACCATTAACTTTAACAAGTAACAGAAGTAGTGATAAGCAATCAGGCTTTCTCCATTTCTACCTGTTCATGTTCAAGTAGAATCACTGTGACGGTTTCTTTAAAATCTCTTTATACTGGTTATATCTTTGCTTTGTGTTGTCAGCTTTTTGTTCACAACTAAAAACCAAGAGAAAGTTCATGTGTGTCCTCATTAGAATAAGTGTTTGTGCTGGTGTGTGAAACTGTAGCCTATAAGTTTGAATTAATTAAATTGGTAATTATGAGATGACGCGTTTCACGTCATTTTACAGAGAAATGTTAAAATAATGTAACCCGTAGGAAAACAAATTACTTTCTCCTGGGAGTAATTAAAATCCATTACTGCATTACTGCAGCGGATGTGCATAATATTAACGTAACTGCCACAAACGTCTTTGTGGCAGTAAAAGTGATTCTGATGTTAAACATTAGTTCTGCATGACTTTTTTGCCAGGTAACTTGTGCCCCACCTGTCAGAACTCTGCACCCCACCAGTGGGGCACGCCACACACTTTGAGAACCACTGCACTAAACCAACAATACATAGTGCAAGTAAAATACAAATTGTAGTGTTATTTGGCTGGTAAAAATTCACGACTCTCAAAGTGCTATATTTCTCAAAAGGCTACATTTCTCCTAATGAATATGAGTGGCATCCATCTGCTACTCCTCAACTCACAACACAAAGACCCTTATGTAATGCAACACAACAAAACCTCTATGAACAAGAAAACAGATTACGCATCCATTATGCTCTCTGCAGGAACTATCAAGTTAATTTTTATAGCAGTAAATGAAATTAGTGGCTGCAGGAAAGGAAAGGAAAATTTAAAAAATAAAATGAAATAAAGGAATGCCTGGAGAATGATCTGCAACAACCTAAAATATCCTAATTTAAAAAATGTAGGTATAGTTCATTGGTATGGCAGATCTGATCATCTGGTCAGGTCTTTCAGGTTAACAAGCAAAAAAAGAAAGCTGACTTGTATTCAAAAGCTTGGTTGTTAATTAAGTTCATCTGTTTGATGCAACACTTGAATCGAAAGCATGAGAAATGCTTCATAAACTGGTGTCAGTTTGAAGTGAATAAACAGCAAACTCATTCAATGTATTCAGAGTTTTATAATGAACCAGTCTGTAAAAAGCAGGATGTACCTGACAACCTCCAACTACAAAACTGTGTGGTCTTGTTCCATACTTAACTGACACAATATGATTTATATCTTGGTGCTCTGAATAATGATGGATATGCTCGCCCACTATTGTCACCGTCTTTCACAGACTTATACATTACCATGAAAAAGTATTTGCATCCTTCCTGATTTCTTAGTTTTTGCAATGTTGTTGCACTTATATGTTTCAGATCATCAAACTAATTTTAATATTAGACAAAGATGACCTGAGTAAATTCATCAATTAATTACCCTAATTGCCTCACTCTTCTTATCAGGATTGTTTTAATTCACATTGGAGGGTTTTCAGACTTGGACGGTCTGTTTAACCCTTGTATGGTCTTCATTTTTAGTACATGCTGGTATCCTTTGGGTTGAAGTGACTCAGGGCATTGTTTGGTGTTTTAGTCTAAAATAAAATTTTACTTCGTAAACCATTAACATATATTTTCTTTATCTCATTTTCCAACAGTAGAGAAAACATATGTTTAACTAGAAAATGTATATTCGGAAGAAACTGCAATGTGAATGCTGATAGCTTTCACATTGCTTTTCACCTAAATAGAAAAGTGTAGAACTGATGAAAGCTGACATTTACACAGAAGAAGTTGGAAAGTAGCTGAACAGGTTTAAAATGTACATTTGAGAAAGCTGAGTAATGACAAAAGAAAATTTAGAATCAAAAACATCTTAATGAATATTAAAAGTTCATATTCTTTAAATCACTGAATGACTGAAATGTGGGAGAATTCACTCTAGACAGCTAAATGCTGTAAGTTTAATCATCCAGTCACAAGAGTCATCATCTGATTCCAACTGCCCAGATCTGAACCACCTGTGTGCAGAAAAGAAATCCACCAATGAACAATAAGCTTGAATTTAGCAGGCCAAGCAAAATGCTCTATCCAGTAGGCCTGCACTAACTACTGACATACTATTATTCTGTTGCAAAACCCTGTCAAATCTACCTCGGTGCACCTGTTGAAAAACTGCTTCTTAATCCAAGACTCTAACTCCTGTCAAAATCAGTTTCAAACCACGAGGATCCCGAGGACTTGTTCTTCACAACAGTGTGTTCTTTATGTTCCTGCTGTCAAAAATGTGGTCACAGAAGCGATTTAAAAAGTGGGGTCATTCCTGATGTTGAGATAAACTTCTCACTAAAAATACAATGTTGTTGTTTTTTTTAGGTATATAACGAAGCTTTATCTACAGGATGCTTACCCTCAACCATGTATGATACCACTATCACTTTAATCCACAAGCCTGGTAAAGATCCTTTGGAGCCAGGTTCGTACCGACCAATAAGTCTATTGAACGTAGATAATAAAATATTGGCAAAAATTCAGGCTATGCGATTAGAGATAGTTCTCCCAACAGTTGTGTCGGAGGATCAAACGGGATTTGTAAAAAATAGACAGTTATTTTTTAATATTAGAAGGCTATTAAATGTTATATATACACATAATATTTATGATCAATCTGAAATACTACTCTCACTAGATGCGAAGAAGGCCTTTGACAGGGTCGAGTGGGATTCCCTCTTCCCGACCCTGTCAAAGTTTGGCATAGGCCCAAATCATATTTCCTTTGTTAAGCTGCTTTACACAAAACCTCAGGCCTCGGTTAACACAAATACGATAATTTCTAGTCCTTTCCTCCTCCACCGCTCTACAAGACAAGGGTGTCCTCTGACTCCATTGCTATTTGCACTTGTCATAGAATCTCTCGCCATTCAATTACGCTCTACAAAGAATTATAAAGGAATAAGGAGATTTGGTGTAGAACATAAGGTGTCTCTCTATGCAGATGATTTGTTGCTATATATCACTGACCCTATTAAACCATTGCCAAAAATTATGAGTTTTAACTGAAGTTGGGAAAATTTCTGGATACAAAATCAACCTAAGAAAAAGCATATCGTTTCCTATTAGTTCTTTAGAAAAGTTAGATAGCACTACATTGACTTCGTTTCCTTTTACCATCTCAAATACCTTGGAATAAATGTAACCCGTGAATTCTCTGGCCTTTTCAAACATAATTTTATTAATTTATACCATCAAACTGAAAAGAACTTGGAAAGACTGTCTAAACTGCCCATCTCGCTTGCTGGCCGAATAAATGAATGAATGAATGAATGAATGAAAGCTTTATTGGCCATATGCAGGTTGCCCCACAGAGGAATAGGACCCCCCTCGACTTACACACACAACCACAAAGACATCACATGGGAATACAGTCGGAGATCGGCAGCGTTGGGAGAACAACACTGAAAAAAAATACACAACAATGGGAAGAGTACAAGAGGAAAAAAAGAGACCTCTTCACACGCTGGGCAACCTATGGGAGGACAGCATGAGAACAGGAAACAAAAAAAACTCCTCTGCACAGAGAGCACATTAATGTCCACATGACAACATCAGAGCACATGACAAGCCACAGGGGATGGATGGGGTGGTGGGGGGTAATCCGAAGGAACACAGCAGTCGTCCTGCACCATGCTATCATTTCAGCGCGGCACACAGACCTGCCGTCTTCCCCCGCAGGAACAAGCATCGAAGGCGTTTGGAAGGGAGGGGGATGAGTGTGTGCTTATCAGTGTAAGTGTGTGTGTGTGCGTGTCCAAAGTTCAGCGGAGACAGTGTCCTTCGGCCTATCAGGCTAAGTAAACAGTCCTCCAGCCGATCCAGGTGTCCTTAGGACATCATTAGGATGAGCACTTTACCCAAATTCTTATTTTTGTTTCAATGTATCCCAATATTGATCACAAAAACTTCTTTCAAGAAAATAGACCAGTTAATTTCTCAGTTTATCTGGAACAAAAAGACACCCAGAATAAAGACCAAAGACCCAAGATTACAGGAGGAATGGGGTTGCCTTGCTTTCAGCTCTATTATTGGGCCTGTAACATACGTTGTATGTCATTCTGGGGTGGGGAACATAGACCTGATTGGGAACGGATGGAAAGTATGACTTTTTTCCCTAATACTCTTAAATCTTTGGTTTTTTCAAATTCAGATCCGGGTAAGTATAAATGTAAAAATTCGGTAGTGTCCAACTCACTAAAAATTTGGTCTCAGATTAGAAGGCATTTTCATTGGCGTCAATGTTCAATCTTTACACCATTAACTCATAATCAAGCATACATATTGTTCTCAGGATCCACATTCCAGCTATGGACTTCCAAAGGGATACACACAATCAAGGATCTGTTTATTGATAATCTTTTTCCTTCGTTTCAACAACTTCAGCAAAAATTTTCCATAGAAAACAGACTTTTTCAAGTATTTACAAATACGTCATTTTATTAAAGAAACGTTTCCATCCTTTCCGAATGAACCACAAAAACTAGTTTCAGATGATCTGTTCCTGATGAACCCGCTAAAGAAAGGAGCTATTTCCAGGATCTACAACCAACTTTTGTAAATAGACAGTACAACTACATTGGACCACTTGAGAAACGCTTGGAGTGAGGAACTGGATACTAACATCACTGAAGATCAATGAACTAAAGCACAAGAACTCGTTCACTCCACTTCTGTCTGCTGCAGGCACGGACTACTACAATTTAAGGTCCTGCATAGGCTCCATTTGTCTAAACTGAAGGTTTCAAGGATGTTTCCAGGGGTGAACTCAAGATGTGATCGATGTGACCAGAATTCTGCCTCATTGTCATATATGTCTCCTCCCAGACCCAGTAATGGCACTTGTTGGTGTAGCTACAGTTAAATACTTAAATAACAAACAAATTCATGTTTTGAGTTTTATAGCACTGCTTGCAAGACGCCTTATACTTCTAAATTGGAAAAATAACCCCCCCCCTAACTCACTCTGCTTGAAATGATACATTGTGTCTCTGTTAAGAGACACAATGTATCATTTACAGCTGGAGAAAATTAAGTTTTCACTGAGAGATAATGTTAAACACTTTTACCTAATTTGGCAACCTTTTATAGATTACTTCAATAAGTAAACTGGGAGGGAAGGCCTCCTCCCATATCTGCTCCAAGTTTATATATATTGGTCTGGGCAGGTGTATTGTTCTTTTGGGGGGGTTTTGTTTTGTTTTGTTGTTTGTTTGTTTGTTTTTTCTTCTCTCTTTCCCCTTTTTTTTTTTCTTTCTTTTTTTCTTCCCTCCTTTGTATATACTCATTTAGGTATATAAATATGTATGTATAGATATAGAGATGTGATGGTTTATATAAAAAAGAATAATTAAAAAAAAGAAAAGAGCACATTCACTTTAAAAAAAAAATACAATGTTTTTCTATGGGTCAGTTAGAAGGTTATCCCTGTACTTTGAGCAATACAGTTTAAAAATTTTATATCACTGAACTTTAAAAGACACACTGTTGGAAAGAGAACAACAGTGGCTACGTTTGAGGGTAAAATGATGGCTGTAGAGCAAACACTGTGGACACAGCAACAGTTGAAACAGAAGACTCTGCCAAGATTTAATATTAATCTTGGCAGTGACAGACAGAGCTCATTAAGCAGGCAGGTGTGAGCCTGGTTGCTATAGAGCAGGGGTCGGCAACCCTAGGCACGCGTGCTACAGTTGGCACTCGAAGTCTTAACTGATGGCACGACCATAGCTGGACTGGCCATCGAGCATACCGGGTATTTGCTCGGTGGGCCGATGATTTTTTTTTTTTGTAACGGTATAAACAATGAAAGGTGGTGGATTGGCCAGATGCTGGCCGGGGTGTAAAAATAACTCAGTTGTTTGGTGGTGGCTATGGCAGCTTCCACAGATTCAGTAACATTAGCAAGTGGTGGAGGCCAGCAGGTGGATGAGAGAAAGGGGAGGCAGGAGGAGGAGAGCCCCGAGGCAGCCGCCGGTCCAAGTATCAGGTGAACTGAACTTCAGGTAAGAAGTTATAACCTGAAGTTATAACCTGAAGTTATAACCTGCAGTCTGTGTCAGATATAAACCAAGTTTAGGTGAAGTTTATTTTCGTTGTGCTGACTTTTTACAGTCAGTTACAATAACTCGTACTGCGTACTAGCTAGCATGACAGAGTTTATATACTGCTGGGTGGGTGCTTTGATGTTACTGATAGTGAATTTTATTTTATTCATAAGGTTAGTTAGTAGAGTTACCAATCGTCCCGTAAAAAGACGGAATTGTCCTGTATTCAGAGGAAATATTACGCTTATCTGGCTTATCCTAGGAAAAATGAATTGAGACTGTGTCTTTATTAACATTATTACATGTACCAACCATTGTCAGCTTTGTTTTGAGAAGCTACTGTCCCAGTTTGTATGAAGTAAGTAGTCCTGCAGCCATTGTGGCCTTCTGACACATCTAATACCACCCGTGTCCCTTGGTTTCTCTCAGCAGCTCCTCCTTCTGGCTTCATTGTATAAATTTACACGTTCAGTTTTTTCTACTTTCAATTACTTTAATTGCTTCTTTGAGAAGAATAAGGGCTGTTTATGGGGCAGTCAAATGATTGCCTCGTGTGACACCAAAGAAAGCGTAATGCCAATGAAATATTTAATATCAGCTACCTGCAGTTATAACAGTACCCAAGTGTACTTTGCAAAATATGTTTGTTTGTTTTTATTCACACAGGCTTCCGTAACATATATGCAAAGAGTAAATTAGTAAAGGTAAAGATGAAGATGAATGTGATTTCTGAGGGTAATCACAAGATTTAGCTCTAAGATTATCTATAATCTCTGACCTTCAGTTTTCTAGCCACTTCCACATGGTTGTCATAGACGAGGACATCGGCAATGAGGTTCTCCCTCTCCTTGGAGAAGGACAACTGTCCCTCTGTGACATGTGGCTCAACAATTACCTTCAGCAGAGTGTGAGGACACCTGGTCCCATCCCACACCTGGGAAAATAAAAAAACATGATATAGGTAATGAGCACGACACACATTTTTGACCTGATAAAAGCACAGAAACATGCAGGTGATGCTCATCTAGTCATCTGTCACTCTAATTTTGCAGCATTTTGCAGCCCGTACAGTCTCAAAAAGCTCTATGCCTGAATACAAACATGGTGCCTAAAAAGCAGAAGCAATATCACGCTGTATTGGAATAGAATCATGAAAGAATCACAAAGCCTGAACAGCTATTTGAAAACAGGCATTACTAAATGGAACAGAGAAAGATTATGCATGGTGAGTTGTCACTGGCCTCTTACAACATTAAGGTTCTGGATTTGAAGGTTCTGGTCAGGTGGCACCAACACATGATCCCAAGACTACAAGGATGCAAGTATTCTTCCACCAATTGTCACTTTTGGTGTCTGAGTGAATCACCACATTCCACTGACAGTTTTGATCTTCTTTTTGATGAGGTTTTCTTTTCTTTATCAAATAGCCTGCTATAATTTGAAAAACATATTTTCCTGATTGTATGTGTTGTTGCATAACAAAAGACTCTAGAAGTGGGTGAGAGCTGACTGGCAAGAGCCTGGCGTTTACTGCCAAATCCTATTCAAATTTATCTCCCCCATCACTGGCAGGAAACCAGTCACCACTTACAGCGTAGCTTCTGTTCTCAAACCTGAGGTGTAAAGTAAAACACATCAGTAGCAAAACAAAACACATGAGATCTCTTCCTAGTTGAAGCCACAAGATTACGGATGTTAATTCACGTGGAAAACAAAGGGTAACAAATTCTTTCAAAAACATTCACATGGCATTGAAAAGTGCTTTTCTTCAGGTTTCTTACCCTCAACAAGGTGCAGGTGGTATCAACAGGGGCCTTGGCCAGCAGCTGGCAGGTCAGGTCAAAGTAAGCTTTGGGCTGAACAGCAGACAGTGGGACTGTGCTGGTAACTGAGGCGAAGAGAGCCTGACTGGCAGCCCAGGATCGTAGCTCCTCCACCGTCCGCTGGTCGTCTGGGTCAAAGTGGAATGAACGGCTGGATGTCCGTGGTTCGACCGGTGCACCTTTCACCCCATCAAATGTCACCACAGAAAAACCAAAGGTGTTGACCAGCGTGATGGACTTGTTGAAAACTTGAGCCTGTGTAGACAGATGTAGACTTATTTATTACATTTCACATGAATAAAGATTATTCATCAATACATTAATATTACTATTTATTAATAGAGGTGATTTTGCAATATTTAATTCTCACCTGAAAATTTACAAATCAGTAGGGCAAAATATAGATACTAAACACACTAAATGCACTCTGCAGTCTTGCACCTTAACTCTGTGCATGCGAACAATGTCTCCATTCCGAAAGATTTTGGGATGGTCCTCCAGTTTCTCACAGAAGATGGTGCAGCCAATCTTTTCATTAGAGTGGTCAGTAATCTTCAGGCTAGAGCAGAAATCTGTGAAAAGAGAACTTTATGATATCAGAAAAAAGTGTCTAGTCTACCATAAAAACAATTCAACTGTTTCAGAGACTAGGACAGTAAGCACCAACACTTGTCTTCTTCACCTGTCCCTCCTGAACCTTCCTCCTCAGTGTGTCAAATGTTAAGCTATTCCTTGGGATTTTTTGGTAATGATACTTCTAATGCAACCTGGCTTTAGCTTTGGAGGCCAAGCTCAGTGAACTGAAGAAACAGCTCGACACCTGTGAAAATCCTGTAGCTAGCCAGGTACCTGTAGTAGGTGCAAGCGAAAGCAGTTTAGCTACAGTTTAGCTACTGTCCCCAACAGATTGTCCCAAATAACTGGGAAATCAGACTGGCTGAATGACTGGGAGTAGGAAGGGAAACTATTAAACAGAAGCCCAAAAAGGTTGATTCTGTTCATCTGGACGTAGTGTTTTCAGTAGGAGAAATGTTTCGTCACTCATCCAAGTGACTTTTTCAGTGTCAGCTGACTGCAGGTTTCCCCAGTCTTATAAACAGTACATTTTAACAATGACTGAAACCAGCCCACTGATGAACAATGGGCTGGGAGGTCAGTTCCCTGATCATTAATACGCAAATTCTAATGATCACTGATCAACAACCATTGATCAATGGTCATGAGTACCATTCACAGAGGGTAAAGTAAAGGGAAAGACCATCTCTGAATCGAGGAGGGGGTCTAAGGGTACATTTTTCACCATCTTACAATGCTGTGATTGCAGCCATTCCCCAACTCTCTTTTGGAGAGGAGGCTTCAGCCCCTGCTTTCCATCCAATTGGTTAAAAATAAAATGTTTATTTTTATGTTAATTTTGTTGCACGTGAAAACCTTTATTGTCATTTTTAACTATATTCGATGGCCTCTTGGCTGTCTTGCAACAGTGTCAGCATGGGAATAATCACTGCCAAGAATAGCAATAAAAAATAACTTAATTTGATTTTGTGTGGTTCATTTATTCACTCAATCTTTTTGTGAATTCCTTTGTGCTTTGTGTTCATAAATCATGCCAATACTCAAACCACGAGTATTGATTTCACTCACCTGTAAAGAAGCAAGCCTCTATACATGCTACATAAGAGACTTTCTTTAGAAATGGGAGTAATAAAGAACTATGAAAACACTTTAGTGCACATAAAATTGTATTATTTGAAAGTTTTGCATATAGTATCAAAAGTAAAAATAATTATTTTGCAGAAAAATGTCCTCCATCAGTGTTATATTTAGTCTATAACTGACTGCAAAAGTATAGTTTGGATATAATAAAGGCATGAATGAAGATGAATTGATACAATAAAAGTGGTTTAACTTTAGTTAAAAGTCTTACAGAAAGTTGAGTTTAACATAGTTTGATCCATCTTAAAGTTACGGTGAATTAATAAAGAAAAACCATGACGCCAAAATTCTTTACCTGAAGTTTACAATGGGATGCCAGGGGCTCAAGATCTGAGGGGGTTCTTTTTATGTTTAAATAATTCTTTGAGAGAGACGCAAAAGTGGATGCTCAGAGGGCTTCATAGACAGGTTAGAGTGAATAAGTTCATACAGGACAGCAAACCTGTTTCTGAGCTGCAGATCACGTGGTCGGGGAGATGAAGAGCTTCTGTTTTTAATGCCAGACATTGCCACAAACATCGATAGAAGATGAATGCATTTTTTGACGAAGGCTACTAAGGAAACAAATAGCCTGCTGAGTGAAGCTACTTAAGTAGCAACTAGCACAGCTTTATCCACCTTATCTTCTGGTTAAAAGTCCAACTAAATTCTGATATGGGTTCCTTACTGACCTGTACCACGGCTCTTAAAAGGCTGTTTGAAGAACACCACTACACCATACACATTGACAACAGATCCAGCTTTCAAGCTGTCCAGTTTGGCATATGTGTACTTTGGAGCCTTGGCTGAAGAAAGCTGAGGAGAAGCAAAACTGTGTTAAAACACCAATATGAGCATGTTAACATTCAGCCACAGACACGCCGACAGATCATGTCAATTCTGCACTGATAAATTCTGCAACTTAATACATGTCCTGTATTTGAGGTGTTAAATGCTACTACCTACAATTATACAAAAACAAGTATCTGTTAATTTCTGACATCTTCCTTGTGCTCCTTTAATATTTTATATTATGACTGAAGACAACTGAGCAAGTCCCAGAAGCAGTCCCTGTGAACAGCCATCGTTGAACAGAGGGGATGGCTTAAGATGCCAAAAATCCAGACTTTCTGTACAAAATCAGCTTTAGGTTTTAAGGCTTCTGAATATTGTCATTTAGACAATTAAACAATTAACCGTGTAATTTGAGGGGTTTTTTTAAGCATTTTGGCTTTAGCTAAAAAATATACTTATTATTATCATCTGCTGATTTGTACATGTTTTAAGCCATTTGTGAAAACAGCAATAGCAAGCTTTAAGGATTGGAACTGACACAAGTTTAGCAATTTCAATTCCATTACAGATATCACTGATCGATTCGATTCCTTATTGATTCACTTATCGATTGTCATTGTGTTCTCATTAACTGACCAAGAATTTCAAGGAATTGGAATACTGAGAACCGGTTTTCTGCAAGACCCGGTTCACTTCCAATCCCTAGCAAGCAGTTATTCAAAGCTCGATTTTTAAAGGCTTAAAGAAGCTGTTAAACAATGACAAAATAGGCAGACACAAAAGTCTGGGGACATCCCAATTCACGGAAGGCTACGTTAGGACAGCCCTTAAATGACATAAAGCATTCTGACAGCTACCAGACCTCCAAGACACACTCCAGCAATCTCTATAACTAAACAGGATACTCATTCTGACCTCAGCAGAGACTGGGGATCTCCTTTTGTTGGCTGGTGGGGATCTGGGGTTAGGAAGCACTGGACGCAACACCTAAAAGGAGACAGGAGAAAGAGGTGAGGTGAGGTGCTTTAGTGATTCGTTGTTGATTATTGGATGACCATCTTCAGGATAAAACTGTCATTGTTCAATGGCACTAGCGGCCCCTTGTGAACCACTTTCCCCTGTAAATTGAAGAAAAAAAAAATCCTGATGTGAAAATGAACTCAAAAGCATTTTGCTGTGACTGACGTTCTGCAAAATTTCCTGTCAATATATCAAAGCCAAATCTGAAAACCAAGCAATGTTAATAAGACCTTGAGAAATGGGCCAGAGGACAAAAGGTGATTGTGCTTATATCACTGCTGTGCTCTAAATCATGAAAAGATGGGGACTGGAAGCTAGAAAGTGAGAAAAATGCACTCTGAACTTGTCACCTTATCTATTTACATTTCAGGTCTTATTTTCTTTAATTCTAATAATTCCAAATTATTTCTCATTATAGTTGACTGTTGGCAGAGTGCTATATCAAAGCATTTTGATTGAAACATGCCTGGAAGAGAAGTGTGTGCTAGGAAAAGGTCAAAAGGCAACAGAGATGATTTCAGTCTTGACAGGGTTGTCAAGAAAAGTCAATTCAAGAAACTAGGAAGCTTCATAAGTAGTGGACCGAGGCTGGTGTCAGTGCATCATGAACCACCACGTACAGAAAGGGGCTTCTTCAGGAAAGGAGCTACCACTGTTGCATTCCTAATATCAAGTATCTTTGTAGATTTTGTTTCTAAATCAAGGTCCTGGAGTCTGGGTGAAGATTGAAGAGGTACAATTTACTTTTATCTGAAAAGCCTTTGAACCACTGAGCAACAGTCTATTTTCTCATCTTAGAGTCCAAGGTGTTTGAAATTCAGTGTCAAAATTCCACAGTCTGTGATGATTTGAGCTTTATAGAAATGCCAACTTCATTTTCCAGCAAGACTTGGTGCCTGCCCACAGTGCCAAAACTTCTACCATATCTACCATGTTGTTACCCTGACTGGTCAGCCAGCTTGCATGACCTAAACCCCACAGGGCCTCTATGGAGTACTGTCAAGAGGAAGATGAGTAAATGTCAACTTCAAAATAAAGAAGAGCTAAAGGCCGTTATCAAAGCAACATGGCCTTTAGTAACATCTCAGCTGTGCCACAAGGTAATGGCACACCACACTGAGGTAGACATTTGTGGAAAAGGAGTCCCAACCAAGTAGCAAGTATATAGATGAACATACAGACAGCTTTAGGGTCACAATTTTAAAAAGAACAAAAAAAACAAAAACATTGTCATTGATGTTTTTTTTTCCTTTTCTTTTTTTTCGCCGCCTGTCCGTTTGGCTCTTTTGCCATCAGAATTATTGTCTAAAGGCAAAGAAAGATGCCCAAGGATTTACTTTACCAAATGGACCATCCCAGCCTTGCCGTAATGGTCTATTTGATTCACCTTTGCTTTTATTGTTTATTTTGTTTTATTTTCACTTGCTAAACACGGGAACAGATTTCACTGGGGAAAAGAAAAGGGAGAAAGAAAAAGGGAAAGAAAAACAGCGGGGAAGTGTCATTGATCATTTTGAGATTAAAGTTGAAATGCTATTGAGAAAAAAGAGAAAATGTAGAGATTATAGCTGTTCTTCCAACATAAGCCGCCACGGTTACATTCTCTGAGTTAATCTTACTTCAGAACCAGTTTTAGTAACAAGAAAGGAAATGATTTCTCTTTTAGCACACAAACATATTGTAGTGATCAATATATGGACGTTGAAAAGATGGTTTAAAAAGCTGCGCCTGGTCAGATGGGGAACAAACACAACCTGAAAGAGCAGACCAAAATGAAATGGCTGGCAGTGGACAGATGCAAGGCTATCAATGGTTACACCTTGTGCAATAAAGAATATTTATGTTGTATCACAAGACGTCTGATCAATTTGTTTCACTAACTCTCTACATAAGGCATTTTGTAGAGGCTATAGCGCCCCTGGCAGTTTGGCTTGAAACAACAACAACAACAATAATCTATGCATTTCGACTTTTTTTAATATAGCATTTTTTCTTGAAATAGAATTACAACTTTACAACTCAACTTTAACAACTAAACTGAATTTATTCTCAAAATGATCAATAATATTCTCTTCTTAAAGTGGCCCTGATACTCCTTTGTAGAAATTTGACATTTCTATATAGGGCTGCTCGATTATGGCAAAAATGATAATCACGATTATTTTCACTGAAATTGAGATCTCGATTATTTGACGATATTTATTTAACCCTTTAAGACCTACTATAGAACCAAGTCCGCCAGAGCTTATATTATTTTTTTACATGTTGTAGTGCCATTTGTGGGAGCATTTCAAGTTGCTATACAACTGTTATAGCCCATATTTTAATAATATGTATGCATTAAGTCCATAGTAACTACATTAATTGCAAAAAAGTGCAATAAACTACAAAAAAATTGAAAATCGTTTTTGTTTTTTTTACATATATTTCTACTTGGAGAAATTTAAGAGGTTTATCCCTCAAAACTTTAAATACAAAAAAGTTGCAAAAAATAGTTTACAACAACAGGAAATTTATTTTGAGTGTCTTCATAGTTTTATTTTGGAGATACAGCAATTTTTATATACTGCAGGAAAAACAAAAAAACAATCCTATGATGCAAATTTGCAAAGAAAACAGCAGGTGCATCAAAATAAACTATTTCCAGCAGTGCAATTCGAGTTCTAAGCATCCCAGAAACTATTCAGAAAAGTCAAACATGACCAGTATAGGCTTTTAAGGCCTACAAGTAAAAAACTACATTTTCCGCGAAAATGACGTCACTTCCGGTTTCGGGCAGGAAATGGCGGACATGCGATAGTTCGCGCTGACGTCTGTTTCACTGTGGGAAGTGTTACGAACAGCTGATCGGATCGGCAAAGCGTGTTTCTGGAATATTATGTTTTTGTTCCTGCAAGCGCTTTTTATGCAATTTTTGCAAAGCTTTATGTGGAAGGAAACCGTGACCGAGGACAAGCTGATGGCATAAGATGTAAGTACAACTCCTCTGGTTTCATATGCAAAACAAAATATTGCGCTAGCTTACACGGTTCAGGTTCTACAGGGATTTAAAAATAGTTACACAAAACGGAGCGTGCAGCTCTGACCGGCTTTAAAGGGTTAACAATAACAATGTATTGAATAATGACTTTAAAAAATAATATAAAATAGTGTGCAACACCACTGAAGTTTTTTTTTTTACCTCTCTTTTCAACCAACGGCAGTCACTCTCCTCTCCAAATAACTTCTGCTTAGCTTTCCGAGCTTCCCTCGGGTCCTCTTAATCAGCGGTCTCCAACCTTTTTTGCGCCAGACCGGTCCTTTAAGGTGTCGCGGATAAATGAGGGAGGGGCTAATAATCGGCTCAGTCATTTTTAATGATCGTTGAAAGCCCAGATCGTAATCGTGATTAAAATTCGATTAATTGAGCAGCCCTAGTTCTATATTGTAATCCATTTCTGGTTTATATAAGGAAATATTCTAATAATGTGAGATACTGATTTTTGATTTTCATGAGCCACAATCATAAAAATTTAAATAGATATAAAACACTGATATATGCACATATGAATAAATTCAGATGCAACTTCCAGGTCAAGTCTATTAGTTACATTAATACACTTTCCAGAGTTAGGACTATACATGCTTTGCGCACAAATGACGTCAACTCCTTTATGTAATCTTTAAGATTGCAGGTTTTTATACTGGGTGAGTCTGGGTGGTTGTATTTATGGAGTTAAAGCAGCTACTTGGAAGGCTGGCGGTTCAATCCCTGCTCCAGTCTGCATGCCTTAGGCAAGATACTAACCGGATGCATTCATCGGAGTATGAATGTTAGACAGAATGCAATGTGATGTAGAAAAAAAGTGCTTGTGAGAATGAGAGATGCTCAGGTAGAGTAGAAAAGTGCTATATAAGAACCAGGCCATTTACCATCATCACACAATGTTCATTCTGCTAGAGCAGTACAAAGCCATTATTGCTTGGGACACACAGATCTTATTTGTGTACATACACACACACACACGTTCATGGGCACTTTATATATTTTGTTTTTAGGCTTGCTGTAACAGACCTTGACTATTTTGTCTGTGACATCTGTGCTGGTGGTGATGAGAGAGATGGGAATCCTGGTCAGATGTGCTGGTATCTGAGGCCCCGTACCCTCCAACAGCACATGGACAGGCATGACATCAAGGTGAGACCTGAGAGGCTGAGATAGAAAAAATTAAATAAAATAAAAAAGGACAAGTTTAGTATAATTCCAGTCTGCCACCAATCGAGTTGACAAAAGTGAATGTCAGCAGCTTCAGACCTGAATGTGTCATCCGCCCAAGAATATAGAACCCGCAGCAGCTGACAGACACTGATCCACTGTGTGATCAGTTTGTTTAAAGTCTGGTTGAACCTTCCTCTACCACAGACAACTCATTACCTGAACATACCTGTGACAGGTACCACCAGATCCATGTCAACAGTACAGCAGAAGGATTCAAATCTTTTAGGCATTTCAGAGAAAAACCCAGGAAAAGTATTGGCCCTGTTCATAGCAGGTAACATGCTGCTTCATGTCAGAGCTGGTTAGTTTTATCTCAAGCACATTTGACTGGCGAGTCCCTTGGTGGTACCCTCACCAAGAGAGGACAGCAAAGCAGGAACAGCCTGCGAGGCAGACGAGCTGTTCAGCAGAGCGTGTGCTCAACTGCTCAGTCAGGTGGAAACTCAACAAGGGTAAAAAAACACCATCAAATAAAACTCTCTGATTTAAACCCAAGGGGTGGAGCTTGAGGCCTGAATTAGTGTAGGATGAGTGATTTACTCATGAGTTCAGAGCTGCTCTGTGTTCACAGGCTCACCTACACCTGTAGGTTCATCAGCCTGGCCTGTGGCAGGGTTACTCATCTGGCAACTCAGTTCAAACTAGGGGTGGGGGAAAAAATCGATACTGTGTAGTATCGTGATATTTTGTTTGCTAATAATGTATCGATACAGGGACAGCAGAAATCGATATTTTGTTACAAAAAAAGTTTTTGTGGACTGGAACATGCTCTGACTTCAGAGCATGTTGATCCTTTTTCTGAGCAAGAATCCTGACACTGTCCAAATGTGTTTAACTTTTTTTTGGCAGCAATAAACATGACAGTTTACTTATTTTAATTTAAGACATGTTTTATTTTAATTAAGTTTAAAACTTTTTTATTTAATGTAAAATTATATTTTGTTTTAATTTACTTTCAAATTCTTCAGTTGCTGAATGGGCTGCATAGTTTTCATAAATTGCATAGTTCAGAATAGCTATAATTGTACCAGATGGTTGCATTCAGTTAAGTTGGACTAGACTGTAATACAAACCGTTCAGTTTGTCAACAATAAAACTGACTGAAATGAGAGAAAGACTGAGTGTGAGACTTTGATATTAGATAAAATGAATATTATCGCAAAATTTTTAAAAAATTGCAATAATATCGTATTGTGCGTTAAGTATTGTAATAATATCGTATCGTGGGATGTATGGTGATTCCCACCTCTAGTTCAAACACCAAAAAATAGTCCATAATTTTCTATTTAACTGGTTAATGCTGCACACCACTACAAATCATATAAAAATATCAAAGAGTAAACTGCGCGCTCTTCTTTATGGTGTACGCAAGGTTTACAAGCAAACTCTGGTATGCAAATAGCGGATTTTAGAAGTCAAAATGGGTTGAGTTCATAAATGCATTTACTTGTTCCGTTTCACACCCATTTACCAGCAACGTCAGGCATCATATATTCCCATTGGCAGTTATTTTATCCTTTGCCACAAAGCTGAGCAAACTTTAAGCCAGGACCCGTCCAGTCTGGCGAGACAAGGAGTGGCAGCTGTGCTGGCAGATTTTCAGCTACTTTTAAATGGTAAAATTATGAGGGGGTTGATGTTATTTGAGTTACTTATTTAGCACTTTCACCTAGAAAAAAAAATCTGATTTTCCTAAATCTTAGCCTGACAAATAACCTTCATACAACAGACTTAAAAACAAATAATGTCCACAAAGCCAACCATTTTTCAAACCATAAAACTAAACAAATGAGTAAAATTACTCTGGAAACTAAGTGAACCCAAACTGGATTGAAAATAATATTTTAAAACAAAATAAAGCCTATCAACAAATGCAGCATCACCTCTAAAAAGAACAATAAAAGTCAAGAGGAGATGTTCCTAAAAGTGATTACTGCCTTTACTTTTCTACATAAACTAAATGCATTTAAATAGTTGGTTGTTTTTATTTCCTACAAATGAAAGAACAGGCCTGCAGCTTTGTGATGAGTTCATAATGACAGCTGCATACAGCTACTCTTGTTAGTCATCCTCAGTCTGCTCTGACAGGAGGAGGATTCACCGACAAAGAAGCAACACAGAGGCCACCAGCCGGCTGCCAACAGTCAGCTGCACCGGGACAACAGCTGATCCCTGCCAAATGTAAGAATGGCCATCCCATCTAGACAACAGCCTTCCTATTGCTCAGAGCATCACTGAAAACCCCAAACATGAACCACCTAATACCAGCTCACCGCTGAACCATAAACAGAGTGTGGCAGAAGTGCATTGGAGACATGACTGCTGGGGTGGGAGGATGCTCAGTATTCACACAGTATAATATAGGTACTGACTGGCCCCCCTCATAAGCCATTGTGATTTACTGAAGTATGACTGAGCCAAACACTGTATCCTATAGGGGCTTTTATCAAGTTAGGAGCCGTTTTTGAGTGCTGAGCACATGAAGTGTGTTGACAACAATAGCAATGAAAGAACACAGTTTATAAAAATCACTTAAAACTACTCTCCAGTAGTGAGTCACGGGCTCTCTGTGGACAGGCAGGGAAAGACTGGACGCATCTACTCCTGCCAACTCACATAAAGATTCTTTTCCACAACCAAAATCTAAATTAATTAAATAAAAAATAACAGTAACAATCATTTTTCACTACACATTGTATAACCTGATACCAGACACTGAATTGCTGACTTGCTCTAGTTATTATTTTTAAATTAACAATGAATCAAATGGCCATTCCTCACAAAAAAGTAAAATAATTTTTAGATTCTTTAGTTCTCCGAGCTTTATGAAGCTTTTTAAGTCCCTTTTAGCCCAATTTTGGTATAAAGTGATATCTGTCTCAAAAAAGCTGCAATTGAACTAAAATGATCTATTCAAGAACAAACAGCAATCTGATGATTAAAGTGAACCATCTAGCAGCTCCGTTCAGTATTTTAAGACTTAAAACATATTTTTATTCATTGGCATTTGAGTCTGTCTGATTTGCCTTTATCAGTTTAGCACCTACTACAATGCATTTGATTTCTTTCTTATCATTTCGCTCATTTATTTTTATCCATTCTGTCTTTTGTATAGCACTTCGGTCAGTGAGTTGCGTTTAAATGTGCTTTATAAAAAACAAATTTGAGCATCTGTGTATAGAAATGATACTACACAGCAAATTCAAAAGTGTTAAATTTTTTGGTGTTAATAGTCTCCTTGCAAAAGTAGAGTTAATTTTACTCTAAGCAGAGTCACATTCTTTTAATGTAACTCTGAGGTGTAAAATGATAGTAGTTAAAATCGAGTGTTAAAAATGAGTGTTTCTCTGTCAAATCTGGAGGTGTTACAATGGAAACATTAACTCTTGACCTCTTAACTCTGAACTCCTAGAGGGGCTATGACACCAACAGAGTAAATTCACAGACTCCGCCCCCAGCACGGCTCCAATCGAAGCTGAAGTGAAGCCGTTTCAGAACATTTTGCTCTACATATTTGAGTTGTTTGCCATGCTTGGTAAGTCATTTTTTCAAAGATTGTTTCAATTGTTATTATGAGCTTTTACTTCTGTGGCTCTTTGGAGTTGAGACAAAGCTGTGTGAAAGGCATTAGCCATGTTGCTCGCTGATAGCATAATATTCTGTTTTAGCTAGCTGAAAGGTATTGTTTGCGGGCAAATACCACAGCCTTGAAAAAAAGCTTGCATGTGAATTTTCAGTCAAACTTTTGGTCAAATACACCTAAAACAATGTCTAGAATGTGAAATGTTGGTATAATGGTGCTACTTGAAGCCTGAAAACGATCGCCCATAAAAAAAAAAAAAAACGAGCAAACAGCAGTAGCAGACGTCCTGACTGGATTCTACGTTAGCATAGATCCCTCCAGAGTTTTGTGCACACGGTTTAGGTAAAAATGAAAAAGGTTGAGGTTTTACATTTAGTTCAGTATTACCTGTTGCCTGTGTCCTTGTCTTTTGGGAAAATACTTTACACAAGTAATGGCTCAAAGAGGATTCCTTTTTTTTTTTACTGTGCTGCAATTGTTTACTGGATTATTTGTGCCATTAATTAGTGTCAACTAATTTTTATTCGATCTCCGCACAGGATATGCTTGTGAAGATGGAATATGGGGGAGAGCAGAAGTGCGTTGAAGTTCCACAAAGGGATGAATGAAGGACATGCATATTGTATTGAAGAAATAAGTGATGAGAATGCTGTTATTTGCATTTACCATGTCAGACCTTTTGATAAACAAAATTCTAATGAAAGTGAGAACATGTATACTGTTACATCTTTCAGAAAATGTTTTGAAATTGTGGTGCACAGTTCAGAATAAATGTTTTTCAAAAACCATTGCATCTTTTTAGTAAATGTTTATTTCCAAAAGAAATTTCTAGAAGTTCAGAACAGTAAAATTCCCGCTTTTTAGAATGAATTAGAAGATAACTCTTACGTAGTTAAACTAAAATACTCTTTGAGAGTTAATATATAAACTCTTAACACCAAGTGTTAAATTATCAACTCCAGACAGATTTGGTGTTTAACACTAAATCAGAGTTAACGTACCAACTCTCCAAAAAGAGTTAAATTAACACTCTCTGGTGTGGACCCATATAGACACTTTAATAGTGTTGAAATCAAATCCGACAGTGTTAATTTGGACATGCTGGATTTGCTGTGTATATTAAAAGTGCCAAGCCTCAGCTTTAATTATGTAGCTTCAAATCACTATTTAAACAGCAGTGTGGCTCATCCAAACCATTTTGAAACAGACACACTCACTGCATGCACAGGTTATTGAGCTGGTAAATAACCTGGCATGAGACAGGTCAAGGACATCAAGGTCAATAGACAGAAGTATTTCTGGATGGAGGCTAGCAGGTTCAAAAGCAGCAGACCAACCTACGCTTAAGTGGCTATACCAGGGTATCTAAAAATCTCAACAATATGATTTACAATATAGAGAAGCCCTTTTAATTCATTTCATATTAAACATATACAGTGATACTGTATATTAAAGCAAAATAATGTTGGAAAGCTATGTGCTGGGAGCATATAGACAATACAGCAGTAGAAGCAGTTTTCCTTTCCTCTTTTTTAAAGAAAAACACAGACACACAGTCACACTATGTTGTCTTTTTAGAAAGATAACAATGATTCCATTAATGTTATCTTCATTTGACTTTTCTGATATCTTTTTGGGCCTGCTCCTTATGTCTGTGGGGGAGACAAGCTAATTATACAGAGGAAGCCAAAGCCAAAATGCCCTGAACTATACATACACTTCACAAAGTCCCTAAAATTTTATATACCGTAAATGTCGGGCTATAAGCCGCTACTTTTTGCACAAGCTTTGAACCCTGCGGCTTTTAGTCAGGTGCGGCTTTTCTATGGATTGTCCGTGATTTTTGTCATATCGTAAGACGATTTGTTTTGTGTGTTCCGCTGTTGTACGGCACTACGTTGCCTGGCGGAAGGATCGGGGTTCAAGAGTGGTATGTTAGTCACATGTCCGTCCGCCAGGCAACGTAGTGCCGTACGAAGTAGCGCGAAAAACAAACTTCAAAGTAGCGGTACGCGTTCAGCGGGAGTCGTGGATGATGAGCGGCGATAAACTTGCAAGTTATGCCCAAAAAGCAAGTTATGCCCAACTCCACCGGTGGATTCTGACAGCGTGGAAAAGTGTGAAAACATCCACGATCACCAACGGATTTTGAAGGGCTGGACTGCTGCATGATGGAGAGGAGGACACCGCCACGGCCCTTCTGAGGGTGTTCGACTCTGACACTGACAACGAGGATTTCTTTGGTTTTGAAAGTGACAACGAAGGAGAGAAGAAGAGTGGATGACGAAGCCATCCTGAGCCTGTTTGTATCCGACACTGGAGAAGAGGACTTTGGTGGTTTTAGTGCGCAGGAAGATGGTGGTGAATGACTGACTTTTCTTCTTGTTAAAGCTGTGTCACTGCACCTGAGCCTAAAAGGTAGTCCGAATCTATTTTTCTGGTGTGCTGTAGGCTACTGTTATGTACTACATGTGCAAATATGTACCCATAACTTGTTTTTCAAAATATTAATAAAAGTGATGTCTCCAAACAGCCATCTCTTTCCTGACAATTCCCTTTGTGCATATTCTCTTACATATGATAAGTCAACATTGAAACACCTGCGGCTTTTGGTCAGGTGCGGCTAATGTATGTACAAAACAGGATTTTCCCCTG
>NW_024582530.1:8424-19806 GCF_018398535.1 Haplochromis burtoni | reverse complement strand
ATTTTAGCTTGTGCGGCTAATATTTAGGTGCGCTTTGTAGTCCGGGAAATACGGTATACATAATTTTTAGTTTTGTTGGTTTTAATACTTAAAATTGTTAATTTCTTCACTTTCATCAAGCTGCAGCCACATGAAAGTAAAATGTCCTCACTGTCTCATAAGCATGTCCAGCAGCAGGTCACAAGACACACACACCATGCAAACTATGGCACAGCGAGTGGTCACCACTTAAAAAGCCTTGGGGAACTTGACTTTTCCTCCCATCAGGTGGGTAAAAAAGGATGAGTGAGCTCTTTTGCTCTTTCACAAAGATTTAGTGATAAGACCAGGTAAAATGTGAACAGTTATTCATTGTTTGCTACAAATTTAGATTCATTGTGGTAAAGAGGGGAAAGGGACAGTCACATACATGTGCAAGTTCATATAGGCGCACTCCTGCTTTTGTAAATACATTATCAAATTATCAAAGTTTCTTCTTTGAGAATGTTTTATTAGTAGGGACTACCACTAACTACTAAACTGCCTAGTCACTATTCACTTTACTCTCTGGTGGCTGCAATGAAGAAAAGCGAGCATGTTATTATTCTGAAGCTTGCCCTGTGCTTTATGAAAAATATTATTCTGCTGAAAACAAGACATTATAATGGTGTAGATGTTAATGAAAATTCCATATCTAACCTAAAGGCCTAGGTCAGTGACTCAGAGTTTTATAGTCCATGTAATTTTAAACAGTTTGGACCACTCTCTCATAAGTCATCAGTTCTTTTTCTTAAAATGTAGGGACAATGTAAAATTAACAAAATACAAGGTAAGTACTCAATTGTAATTAAATAAGTATAGAATTTCTTATAGGCTGTGTTTACATTTGTAATTCCATCAACAGTTGTTCAAATCAGAAATAAAATCAGAGAATAATTACCCATCTCAAAAGTAAATAACCAATGCAATAAATGTGCATCATAAGGCACTTACAATGTAAGCATTGTCTGTTAATAGCCAACACATGCTTCTGTAAAAGTAATCAACTTCAAATTTTCCCCAATGTGAAACTTCTGCCAAAGGGAGTCAAATCCGATAGATGGCTGAAGTTAGGAAGATGCTGCCTGCCACACACCTGGTGGAATTTTTTGTAAGCAATAGTGCATTAGTTAATAAAATGCTAATAACAGAAACAGTCCGTATCCTGGAGAAGAGAAATGTCTTCCAACTGAACAGTCATATGTCATAAGTCAATACAACAGTAACACACCACTCAAAACACAGTAAATCAAGTGCATCTTAAAGTGTCCATGAAACACTACATGTATTAAGGCTAATTTACACTATGAACCCCTACTCTAAAAATACTCTCATCAATTTAACACTGTCCATGAAGCTAGGATTTAAAAAAGGGTTAAATGTAACATTTTTAGAGCATCTGTAGCACCAGTTTGTGCCAGTATTGAATGTGACATCACTCGGTTGGTTGTTTGCTGCTAATATACTTAGTTTATCTTAACTAACTTGTGACAGAACAATCAACTCAGTGAACAAGACAGAAACAAACCCCAAAAATTAACCCCCCAAAAAAGGGGGACAGTGTTGAACCTCAGCTTGTGGGTCCTGTGAACCCCTAGCGCACAACTCGCTCAAACAGCTCTTGTCCACAGTCCTCATTTAAAATGTCTATAAACAAATATATACAATATAAACAAACCCAAATATTGTGGTTAACAGGTAGATTCTCCCCTTTCAATGCAGCTAGCCAACAATGAAGAACCACTTACTGCTAAAGAGACAGAATAAGCAGACAGTATATTCTTGGTTTTTAATTTAACAGTCATCGCTGCTGCCAGGAGCAGCAGAAAAGGTAACCTCTAAAGAGAGCTTCTTAGTTAGAGCTTCCTTGTTTCCACCGAGTCATCAGTTCTTGCACAAGTTAGTAGTGTTAATTTTGACAGCTAATGTTAATTTAGTTTTAATGATAGTCTTTTGACTAAAGTGTCATTTGGTTTTAGTCATAATTTAACCATCTAAATTATTTTAGTATTTTTTAACTAAATATCATAAAGCTACAGTAGTAGCTACAGTAAAATATAACAGTTTAAAGTCTGTTGTGTCTTTACCAGTGAGAGTTGCTCCAAAAGGTTTAAAAAGTGTCATATTTTCTTTTTGGGTTTTTTTTTTTTTTTTAAACACACCACATTCGAATTGTGTACATATGTTTACTCTTCTCTTCCTCCCAAACATTCAAATTCTGTCACGTTTTCATGACAAACAAGGAGCAAAGGAGCATAGCCCCCCCCCCACCCACCCACACACACACACACACCTTGTATTTAGGAAAACTATGACAGAAATTATTGGTCAGCAAACGTAACAATGCTAATTGGCTGCTACACTGCTACATTAGCTATTGTAAAGTCTGTTAGCAGCAACCACCCAACCTAGTGACACTAGATTGTGCCACTTGCGCTAAAAACCTTAAACACTTATTTCCTAAATACAACTTCATGAAGAGTGGTAAATCTATGACAGTGTTTTAGAATAGGGCTTAAAGATGTAAATTCATTCATTTAGTGTTTCATGTCCACTTTAAAGTATTATTAGCACTTATTATTACCCAGTATCATCCCTGCAAATTCACTTGTCATCTGCCATGCCACAGTTCCTGACTAATTAGGAGCAACAACGAATGTGAACAGTGAAAACATAGTCAGCTTTCCTCTCTACAAGAAACAAATGCAATTTTTGCACCTTTACTTCAAGAATGCCAGTACGCATAGGCTATTTTTCAATATGCATGATGAGAGGAGCACAACATTTGCAAAAATATATAATTCACTTAAATTATGGCTAATAATCAATGTTTGGTTTATGTCAGTGTTTCATTTTTCCCTGAGCGAAATCTGTTTGCCTGAGCTTAAAGTTAAGATTCATAACTGAGTATTTTATTTAATTTTTATGTCTCCGTGGAGAACTGTCAGTATATTTGCAAATTAATTCTTTGGAAAAGACCAAATTACATCTTTTTAATATTTAGTCAACTTTATTGTTAATACCTACTGTTTAATGTAAGTTTTGAGAGTCTAGGAATAATAGTATAAGATATAAAGTAATTGTAACATTTGATCTGTTTCTTTTCTGTTCAATACATAGTGTGAGCTATGTATACAGGTCAAATGTATTATTGAGAGAGATGAAGTTTATCCTTCAGTCCTGTAGGGACTCTTAATGCTTAACTGTATGAAGTTTGTTAGACACTATGAAACAGATCATAGATGATATAAAAGAGCATATAATTCTATGGATGTTAGAAGGCAAATTATAACAATAAAATAATGGTTATGAATAAGACTAAGAATAGGTGGAGGTGTATAAGATTATAATTACATGTATGTTACACAAATACGTATGTTACTTGAAAATGAATATTGATTATTCAATATTTATTTCAGTATAGTGGCATAAAGTTCATTACCATCTTCTAAGATCACACCAATGTAAATAATGAGTCTTTACTGAACTCTTTCCCAATAATTTCACATGGATGGCTGTTTTATAGCCAAGCATTTTGCCAAAGTGATTAAAAACACTTTCCTAAATAAACTGTTTTTAAAGAAATCTAGTGATTAGGCGTATCAGAGGAATTTCTGTAAGTATTGATCACAATAAAATTTAAGGGGGTGGCAGTAAAAACACACTGTGAGCTGAGCAGAGCTGTGACGTCATCAAGTACTCCCCGCTTCCAGTTGTAAAGTTCGTGTAGAGTCCTCGGAAGTCTGGACTTCCAAGTGAACTTACCAAGTACAAACTTGCCTACTTGGGTATTGACAACGGGCTGTTGTACTGTAATATTATCTTCCGTTCAACTAATGTCACAGGGAATTAAGTTTTTAACGAGGTCGTTAGCTAGCAAACACCACCACAAAGACTAGCAGCTTTGCTAGCATCCAGTTTAAGGTGAACCCATAACCAGTTTAACACGAACTCATTACCCATTTAGCACTTATTTAAGGAAAATTAAAGACTTCTTATTGACCCTGCAACCTGATGGATTAAGGTAGAAAACAGGGAAAAGCGAGAAATAAGTTCTGTTTTTCAAATAACCCCAAACCAAACTCCACTCAGAAATGCTTCAATTTAAATTTTGCTGATCTGGACAACAACGCAATGAAACAGAAGATACTATACATATATTTTTTATAAATATATACCTCGTACTGGGAATTTCGGATAATATTAGACACATAATGCTGCACGTTTATGGCTTAAACTTTGAGAAGTTGTGGACACGCGGAAGACAACGAGGATCTAAATAAACTTGCTTTTCTTTACGTAAATACTACTACTAATTTAGATGTCGGTCGAACTCCAGAATGCAGTCTGCTTGTTATTAAAACATCTGGGCATGTGCTGTGTATGATGTACGTATTTACAAGTGAGTAAGAAACTAAAACGCTATGAAAACGCAACACACGCTTTTTCATAAGTACAACGACGTCAAACGCCCATTGAACAAACTATCTGCAAACTAATTAAAGTTAATAAAAGAAAATCTGAAAGCGAATCTGAAGTAGTCATTATAATGAAAGAGCATAATACACGCTGTCAATAAACGTGAAAAACTTACCACAGCAGTTTTCCCTCGCTTGCTTTCGAATTGACAGTCTGATTCTGCTACGCGCATGCGTAGAAAATAACCCAGGGCACTGCATAAACATGATCAAAGACGTAATGCTTGAAAAAATAAGAAAAATCAAAAATCAAAATCAAAGTCAGTTTTGAAATGCAAATAGAAAAACGTTTTTTAACGCCCCCCCCCCAAAAAAAAAGAAAATTAAAAATCAAATTGTGTTTAAACTTCACTCTCTTACAATTAAAATACAAGCTGCTTTCAACACTCAAATTTAAAATTAATAATTCAAATGACACTTTATTCCAATTTAAACATATCAAAATCAAATATTTTCAAGTTATGTGAAAGTTAAGGGATACAAATAAGAAAAGGCAGGAATAAGTGAAGTGGAAGTTATAAAAGTAAGTTGAGCATTTGATTTTCCATCATCACACTCAAGTCACCTTCTCCACACATCCATTCTGCAGTTTCCTTACTTCAACTGTTTTGTGTTTTGGCTTGGTCCTGTAGTATGATGTAAGTTCGACATATAGGGTATCTTTCCGATACATCCCAAAGTTAACATCCAAGTTTCTCCTGCATGTGTACATGAAAGGAAATGCAAAGTGAGCTCTATGGGTTATTGGTGCAAGAAGTAGGATAGAAGTAAAGCTCAAAAGATGGAGAAGGAGGTATGAGAACTGCAATAAGATGTGGAATAGAAGATTTGTCTTCTGAAAAATCTGATACTGAAGCAAATGACTATATTTCTTTCTGATAAGGGAAACAGAAAAATATTAGATGGTACTGAAAAACCCTCCTACTACATGCACTAAAAGGTCAATAATGTGTGCTGTTTTTCAGGTTTCTGTGTTAGCCAAAAATGTTATTAAGCTAACCTAAATCTAAGTGAGTAGTTCTGCTCGCTAAATCTGAACGAACTGCAACTGAAATTTTTTTAAAAGCAACAGCATCTTTGAGCTTCTTTGTTTTTGCCAGAAAATGTCTCCCGGCTTTGCAGAAACTTTATTTTGCAAAGCTATGTGTTCACAGCAAAGTGTTTGGACAGTTTAAGTGTTGCTTGTGGAACAACATTAATTAAATAGTAAATAGACTGTTTCCTATGTAGTTTTCCTACACAAAACTTGTTTCATTCACCCATTCAAACACATTCATACAAACACTATGCCTTATTTTCTCTCTCCACTGAGATGCTTTCTATCAAGAATACTTGGCATGCAGACTGGAGCAGCCAGGGATAGAACCACCAACATTCCAACTAGTAGATGACCTCCTGATGCGCTACAGGCACTCGATGAATAATGATGTTAGGTAAATTTAAATAACTGTGATATTGAAACACAAACACATACACTGCAAAGCCTTGTGTATGCATCTCAGCTCAGCAGTCCACCACAGGGTAACGGTAAGTAAAGCTCTATAACAGTTTTATTACTGTCAGTTCAACACTAAGAGGCAGTTTCTGGAACAGTTTGGTCCACAGCACCTACATTTAGTGTGAATACGTTTTTCTGTGTCATGATCCCTGAGTCTCACTTCCCTGCTTCTCTGTGTTGGTGTTTGTGCACATTGTACTTCGTTTTAGGTCTCTCTGTCTCTCTGTCTCCCTGTCAGCAGCTTACCTGTCAGTAATCAGCTGTCCTGACTCACCCGCTGTTCATCGTCTATTCGGCTGGCTACTCAAGGCTTGAACAAAGATTTAATCATTGCCAGTTCCTTGCATCAGCCAGTTCTCTCTGTGATTCCCAAACCTGTGAGCCCTTAGAAGCCTGCGATTCCCTGATCACCTCTCTTAGATCTCAAACATCTTACAGACACAGAAACAAAACCTAACAACTAGAAAAGGATGACTAAATGAGCAAGAAATAAAAAACGAAACCATGAAAAACCACTAAATCCCAGAATTCCAATAATCAAAACACATAGACTGGGCCTCCAGACCCAGCACCATGGCAGTAATGGTTTAAGCATGGCACTTTAAAGGCCTGTGGCCCAGTAATGAGAACAGACTCATCATATTTGTAAATTAATATGATCAGTCCTACCATTAATTCATGGTAGGACTTCTTTGAACAGTCTTGTAGGAATGACGTCTAATAAACATGTTGAGATTTGGAGGAAGTAATTATTGAAGTTAACTCAGTAAATCAAATCAGTTAGAAAGAGTCTATGTAATAGCAGTACTCAAAGTAGCTGTACATAATGATATGTCTGTCAGATGGTTATAGATCATTTTTTCTCAAATAGTTACAATTTTATTTGTGAAGAAATTCATGAAGTCATTGCTGGTTAAGGTTAAAACCGATCTACTGGCAAATTGAAGGGGGGCTAATTTTTCCTGAGTGGTACACAAAAGTGAAGTTTTCACAAGAATACATTATACATCAGTAATGCAGTCCTTTTAAAATGTGAAGAACCCCCGGAAGCTCAAGAGACACTGAGAAGAGAAATAGAAAAAATTCCAGAAAACTCTCTGCCCTGAACACAACCATCACCGACTGTTAAATGCAACAGTCCTCTGATTTATAATATTTTTTCAAAGCTTTACACATCCAAGGTTTGATATTTGAAAATATGTCCATTTCCTCCTTTGGGATTGACAGGTCCTCACACTTATTCTGTGACAGTCTGTTATTTCATTCAAGTCATAGCAAACATTTTAGAATAAGGCTCAGTCAATACAAGAAAAACACAAGTATCTCCTCTGACCACACACCAAGTGGACTTAAAACCATTGATTAAGCCCTTATTTTAAGTCCCTCCATCAGGGTAATAAGGCTGACATTCTTGTGCTTTGTTAAAAAACTGACATTTGACTGAAGACAGTCAGTTTTATTGCGTAAAGATTGTGCATTGGCATGGATGATTGTGACAGGAGGGATCCTCCAATGGCCTTGCAACTGAAGTCTCTGTCTCACTCCGTGTCTGCCCCTCTTCCATTGATTTAGTTCTCCAACACCTAAGAAATCATACCAAAAAATGTTGGTGGCTACAGTCACCATGTGCTCCATGTCTGACGTTGTGGTCCCATAGGAACAAAAGGGACTCTATATCAGAGAAACAGAGGATATCTACCTCTCAAAAAGTGATAAATCAGTCAATTTTGTGTTTCCTTATGTTCATAAGGTTTCTGATATCACTCTCATCTTTGGTATTGGTTTTCTGTGGTTTAATTATTTGTGGCACTAATCTTAGTTCCTTGGCTTATGAGTCCTCTTGGTGCTTTCTTTCTGTGCCCTTATTCTTGTCTGCCTTCCAGAGTCCATGGTTGTCTTTCTGTGTCAAGTTCATATGTTTGAGACCTTGTCTCTATTTGTTTTTTCATGTTTTATTTTGGTAATACGTTTCCTATATGTTTAGTGCCCAGTTTTACTTACAACAGTATTTAGTATTCCTTGCTCCTGTGAATTCTTCTTGGATTATTATTCTCCAATAAAAAGTTTTTGCGAGCAATCTTGGAGTAATTTTTTAACTAGAATATGCCCTTCAATGTGCATATCAAATAAATGTGTAGGACTGCTTTCTTACATTTGTGCAATATCTCTAACATTAGAAACTGGAATGATGCTGGAAAAAGTAGCTCATGCATTTACTAGTCCTAGGCTTGACTGCTGTTCATTATTACCAGGTTGTAATTTAGGCTGACTGAGAGGCTTTCAGTTGATCCAGAATTCTGCAGTGGGAGTAATGACAGGGACAAGAAAGAGAGAGCATATTTCTCCCATATTCTTATGCCATTTCTTTATTGGCTCCCTGCTAAATCCAGAACACCGGTTAGGACTATATCATCCTAATAGAGTACTTTGTTCTTGGACTACAGGCATACTCGTGGTTCATACAGTATATAACAATAGAATGGAAAGCAGATGCAGGAAAGGGATTGGACTCAAACCCGGGTCGCTGCATTTCAGCCATTTGGCAAGTTTTCACCTGCTTACTCAATAATATTGCTTAAATCAAGTTATTCCAGAATTCCTCTTGGCATCCAACTTGTGGGGTATATACTCCAAAATAATTCAACATCAATCCATCCAGTTTCAATCTGTCTAACTGTAACAATTCCAGCTCTTCATAAATCACAGACGCTCATAAAGCTTGGCTTTTCACGGTTTATTCTGCAGAAGACATAGAACACACTTAACATGTGTCTTCTGGTGGTACCCGCAATTGTAGCTCCCTCACATAACAATCTTTTCACTTCCAAAAAACTCTTCGTTAAAGATTACACTTCCTATCTGCACCATGGCCTGAATCAACCTCTGATGCCCCTGGCTCTGCCTGGGTTTCCTGCCATTTCTCCCTGATTGTGTTTGTGTTGGTTCTTTCGCCTTTTGAATTAATCTTGTTGTTTTAACTTCTGATGCATTATCTTTTGTTACATTAAATCTTTTGTTTGCTCAACTTGTCAGTCTCTGTCTTGTTCTGCATTCCAGTCTACTTTAAACCACTCATAACATGCTCCTTATATAAGACTCTCTTTGCACAAATAGCATTCTCAAATGAAGGCACAACTTATATGGACCTAATATACTGCAGAGCAGTTTTGTACATAACTGTATCCTAAAATAAACTCCTCCATCAGCAGTGGCAGATATTCCATGTTGGGGTTAGCAAAAGGTTATCTGGACTGTCAATAAATTACACTTAAATACATTCAATGTTTTTTTTATTATGATGCTCAAGATGATGATGGCTATTAGCTTGGAGGATGTTAACTTAGGCCTCAGTAAACATGGTACATTGTACCATTGTTTATACATTGTAGTTTACTGTGTAGTCTCCAACTGGAGATTAAACCCTTATGAAGGGTCCTCATTAAAAACAAACAAACAAATCAACTGGAAATATTAAAGTCTGCTGCAGGTGGTATTCTCAGCTTATGCAGACAACAGGATTAGAAGAACAGTAAAATGCTGCATTTGTCCACAGCCATGCTGGCAGTGTGTATGCTCACATCATTCTTAGTTCATTCTCCTTTAGGGTGAATAAAACACATTCAACCTAGTTTGATGAAGGTTTTATTCTGTCCTTAGTAAGTTAATAATAATAATAATAATAATAATAATAATAATAATAATAATACATTTTATTTATAAAGCGCCTTTCAAGACACCAAAGGACACTGTACAAAGAGATAAAACACATAATAAAACAATTACACAATAGTTGAATAAGTATAGTAAGTTGAATAAAATGAAGACATCAGTAAGACAACTTCACAGTGACAGTGGATGGGGTAAACAAAGTTCTGCCTCCTTATAGCATGGTGAATAAAGCTGTTCAACAGTGTAATGGAGCAAGCACTGAGCCTCCGATATCTCCTCCCTGAGGGCAGTAGGCTCAGGGTGAGGTGGTTGCCAGCATTGCTGATGGCTCTGCTGATGAGGCTGGTTTCATAAATGTCTATTAAGGAGGGCAGAGGGACACCGATAATCTTGCAGACTGAGCCTTCCTGGCCAGTGATGTTGTGTCGTTGGACCAGGAGAAGTTCTGAAAAATGTGCACTGCCAGGAAGTGTGCTGCCCAACCAAAAGTGAGTTCTTTCTCCCCACTGTCACTATTGCTTCCTCCATTGCTGGGGGTTGACTGTTCTCTTTATCACATTGTAGGGACTTTATCTTTTAATACAGGGCATGTTGTTACAAGTGCTGTTGTGTAATGGTCAGAGGTGGCAAATGTACAGGCATTCTGTATGCAAGTACAGACACTAGAGTTGAAAAAATACTCCAGTAAAAGCACCTATTCAACCTTTTTACTCAAGTAAAAGTGAAAAAGTACAGGCTCTGAAATGTACTCAGAATAAGTAAGCAAAAAGTAAGTCTTTGATTTTCATTTCTTTGAGCTGTTTTTGTACAAAACTAAATGAACCATGCACTATATTAATGTAATAATATATAAATTTTAATTCAGTTTACATTTTTATTCTAATCAGTCTACTTAGCTTGAATCACCTAAGTAGAAAAAAGGCAGACAAAAAAGGAAAACAAAATAGCTCTTATTTCTGTTGCCTACATTGTAGAGAGTGAATTTGATTCTAAACAGAAAATTAGTACAGTTAGAGGTTAATATGGAAGTCAGCAGTTGGCAGAACCCTGAAACAGGTTGTAGTGGCTCAGCATGTGCAAAAGAATCAATTTCTATTATGGGCTCCGGCAGATTTTCTTTGTGTACATGCTGTGATCAGCTGATCTGGACTACTGCTGCCCTACTGCTCTTTGTGAATTTAACAAGATGTAAGCAGGTGTTTTATGAGTTGTCCTGTTCCATCCGCTACACTGTCAGTACACTGTTCACGCTGCCTTTATACCAAATAGTATGAAGTGGAATTCAGTGAATGAATCTAAGCACCATCAGCTTAACTTCAAATTCATCTCTACTATATTTAATGTGATCCAACTCTGACCATGAGCACTACAGTCTCTGTGCACCAGTCCAACACAGTGCTTTATTATAAATTCTTAACATTAATGCACCTAACCAGTTTATCATGCACTAGACTGCAGAGTATTTTCATGCAAATTTTAAATAACATACTGTACCTTAGTTTGTTTTGCAGCATGTTTTACAATATGAAAAAGCATATTGTCACACGCACACACCCAATATCTGATCTGACTTAAATGTAAACTTTAAATTTCAAGGTTTTTTTTATATCGCACTGAACAGTCTTTACCTTTGAAACTAACCTGTCTTCTTCATCTCCTGTGCTGTCTTTCCTACTAGGGGTGCAACGATACACAAAATTCACGGTTCGGTTCGGTTCG
>NW_024582530.1:3987-7008 GCF_018398535.1 Haplochromis burtoni | reverse complement strand
TTGATAAAATAAATTACAAATGTTGTATTGTTCGATACATATGCGTACCGAACCGAAAGCACTGTATCGAACGGTTCAATATCTATACGAATATCGTTGCACCCCTATTTCCTACCTTTCTTCATCTCTGAGTGCAGTCTCATTCTCTCCCTGTGAAAAACAGCAGCTGCACCTTTAGGTGTGTGACAAACAGCACACACAGTTTGTGTTTGCTGGTGTTTGTTGAGCTGATAGAAAAGTTGCATTTAGAATTATGCTACTTAGGAATTACCAGCTACTTAAAAAAACATTATTTGCTTTATGCTTACTCCGCTTTTGCAGCGCTAGCTAGATACTGAAGTATGGCAACTGCAACTTATGGAATTTCTGGTGTTGCATCCAAAAACTTTCAAAGTTTAGGTGTGGTAGAGAGTAAACTAGCAGCAGTTTGCAGTATTATTACCTCCACTGAATAGTCAGTGTAGTGAAATTGTTCTGTCACACTCAGTAATGGTTTTCCGGCATTAATAGCAACCCATGCCTACAACTTGGAAAAGGGTATTTTTCTGACTTACTGTTGCTTGTGACAACTGTTTTAACAAAAGGCTTGATTTGAATATATCTAGACAACATGATGGAGTTCAGCTCTTCCATCTTAGCATGAAGTGAAGACAACATGTTAGATGACAGCAGGAGAGGACTGATGACTAATAACTGAACTAAAGGCTCCAGTGCAGCTCCAGGCTTCATCTGCACTGACAGATTCAGGACGGCAACTTCGCAGCATATTGTAATCTTCATTAGTAATACTCAGGAAAAAATAACAACAACAGGAACTGCATGTTTTATCTTTGGTATCGAAGAGTTCAGGTTGTGAATATTCACATTTCATAATCTGTTTTGTCAGGTATAAAAAGGTAAAGGTAATGCTATGAAAACATCATATTTGCCCTGATTATTATCAAACAGGTATCTTAGCAAAGAGATAATGTCTTCATATTTTTATATATTAAGTACTTTTATAGACAGTTTGGTGTATTTACAGAAGCCATATATAGTGACAGTTTGCAGCTTCGTATTGATAGTTGTCAGGATGACAGTTGACAGTTGTTATGTTAGTTGTCAACACGTTCTCATCCCAGCCTGAAACATACCGACGAATGTGACAAACCGTCGGTATGTTCGGAGGCAAGAGTGCCAGTTGGAATGAATCTATACATGTAAATGTGTTTTACATTCTGATCCTGAATCACTTTGGAAAATTCTATGTGATAGGGTTAAGGTTATAAGTTTATGGTTAAAGTTAGGGTTAAAGTCATGGTTATGGTCGATTGCAAAGGGAGAAGAAGGCCCAGAAACAATAGTAAGAGATGTTATTCAGACTCACCTGAAACTATTAGAGGACACAATGAAAACCATCAGCTTCCGTTATAAACTTCACCATTAGCAACACTATCATAGATTCAGAAGGTTGATTTATAATACTTATACTAATATATAATATTTATATATTCAAAATATGAATTTATTTATTGCCATGGATGAAATGTTGATAACCCCTCCTTTTTCATACCTTCTTCACTTCACTTTTTGATTGCTCTGCTACCACACTTATAATAGGAGGAAGTATCAGCTTAGCATTTAATCCATTGATAGGTCCAGTAAAGCACTGAGTCAGAGGTACTGGTAGTCTATAACCATTCTTAAACAGTACATGAAGCATTTTGGTTTTTACAATGCAACATTTTCAAGGATTGCAACTTCTTTTCATCAGTACACCTCTTACATTTTTGCTACTACTTTTTAGCAGCTTCATTATAACGGACATCCAAAATGCTCAGATTCATCCCATTACTATAATGTGATTATGCACCAGTGTCTCTCTTTGACAAATAAAAGGAAGTGGAGATTTAATACATCATTATTTAAAGAGCAAGATTTTCTTAACTATTTCAAAAACAAGTGAGTAACATACTTTGAAAACAGTGACCTGCCAAGAATGACATATGTGTTCTTTGGGAATGCAGAGTAAAATAGTATCTTATTGTTGAATTAAGAAAAAAACTCTTTAATATTAAAATTACAACAAAAACATCATCAGAAGATGCCTATGCTGCCTCACCACGAGAACATATAATTAGGAACATAAGAAAACAAAAATGATAATTTAATGAAATAATTGATAAGATGGTGCAATTTCTAGTTGAAAGGCTGCCTTTGGAAAACTTTGAACATGGCAATAATTCCATGTCAACTTATTAATGGTAAATAAGGAATAGCTGTTTATTTAGATGGAGATAAAAGCATTTAACAGGTTAACTGGAAATTTATATAAGAAGTTCTACAGAAATTAGGTTTGGCTCATTCTTCATTGACTGGATAAAAATACTATACAGCTCTCCAAATGCATGTGTTATCACAAAGTCACTTGACCCAAACATCTCAAAATTCTTATAGAAAGACAAACCACCACAAAAAGGGGCGATCGTGGCTCAAGAGTTGGGAGTTCGCCTTGTAATCGGAAGGTTGCCGGTTTAGCCCTGGCTCGGACAGTCTTGGTCGTTGTGTCCTTGGGCAAGACACTTCACCTACCGCTTACTGGTGTTGGCCAGAGGGGCCGTTGGCGCCATATGGCAGCCTCGCTTCTGTCAGTCTTCCCCAGGGCAGCTGTGGCTACAACTGTAGCTGCCTCCACCAGTGTGTGAATTATGTGGATGACTGGGTGTGTAAAGCGCTTTGGGGTACCTAGGGAGGACTAGTAAAAGCGCTATACAAATACAGACCATTTACCAAAAAAGTTTAAAAACTCCAAAAATATTGGTGGTCTGGAATGCCAAATTTTGTATCACTACTTCTTAGCTAAAACATTACTGTATGTTTTAAAAATGGATCAAATCAAGTTTGTTAGACAGTCCTTGGCTAGGCCTAAACCAAGCACTCTAAGTCAAAATGTTTGATCTGCCTGCCGGGGATCTTTCTGACCATTAAGATTCATAACTGTTTTAAAAGCCGTCCCTGTGACGGCTGCCTCTGTGTTTTTTT
>NW_024582530.1:0-2873 GCF_018398535.1 Haplochromis burtoni | reverse complement strand
TCTGCAAACTTCTGAATATGGCATAATTCAGAGTTGTAGCATGTGCTCTTTTTTTATTTGTTTGCTTGTTAACTTTGGGCTTTGCCATACAACGAGAACGTCTTGGACCAGATATGGGCTCATGAACATCAGGGCCACTGGTGGTTCAAGGCTTTTTCACAGCACTGTTTACAAGACTAAACATGTTTTTAAAAATTCCTGAACTGAATGAGTTACCTCTATCTTATAGTTATCTTAAACTTAATATTAAGGTGTGCTGGCTTCCGTAAGTCTTGTTCAACTTGTCCCAAAGGTTTTTTTTTTTGGAGAGTATTCAGTTCAATTTTATTTTATTTATCCACCATCAAATCACAACAACAGTTGCCCGAGGAAGACCCTATAATAATACTACAGAGAAAACCCCAACAATAATACGACCCCCTATAAGCAAGCGACAGTGGAAAAGAAACACTCCCTTTTAACAGGCAGAAACTTGGGCTCAGGAAGGGGTGGCCATCTGCCATAACTGGTTGGGGTGATGGGAGGAAGACAAGACAAAGACTGAAGAAAAAATAGTCAGTGCATCATGGGAATCTCTAGCAGCCAATGCCTAAATATAGTTCAGCCTTTTTTTCCTTTTTCTTTTCCTCTCTTCTCCTCCATTTATTGGCATGAACATATCTAATTTTAAGTTCCACTGACTTTTCTGAAAAAGACAAAAAACAAAACAAAACATGGGACTATATTTAGTAACTCAAATCCTTGTTTATGCATATGAACACAACAAGGTACTGAATGTGTCTTTTATTTGAAGGTGTAACACAAGCAAGTTGGTGTCATCCCACCATCCTACCTGTGATCCGCTGGTAAATTTCTGAACAATTAAAAAAACAAATTATTTGCTGAACCTGTTTAGGTGTTACTCATCACACTTATCTGTCTGCAGCATATGTTATTCTTGGCTTCTGCCTCTTTCTGAATTCATTACTCAAAAAGCATTCATCCCATGTCAACCAGTATACCTGTATGCCCAGATACACTTCACTGTTTCCTTTCTATCCCTGCTCCATTTACACGGCCCACACTGCTTGTCTGATGAGGAAGGCCTTCAGCCAAGAAAGACTTAAAGTCTGTGCTGCTAAACATTCCTTAACATAGAAATATCATTAAAAAAGATGTTTAAAGGTAAAGCATCAGTGTAAGTTGTAAACTCAAGTTTATTGCCTGCTCTAATGAGTGGACCCACCAGCTGCAACAGGAGTATTAAGGTAACAAAATATTTACCCCCCTGAAAAACAACTCATACTAAGCAGAAAGCAGGAACTTATTAACTAATCATTATGGCAGAAACACAGAAAACACATCAAGAGGGAAAACTCGATAAAACTCAATAAAGCCCCGCTTTCCTCCTGAGTCACTTGATGGTTTGCCAGAATTGTTTCGAGGCAGTTCGAAAGTCTTTTATCATGGCCTCACCATTTTTGCTTCCGCCACTGCCCAAGCCACATTCTGCTTAAGTGTCTAGAACATATGGCAGCACATCTGATGATACAATTACACAACTGATTATCGACCTGTGGCCTAGGGTGTTTTGGTGCCATGTGCACTTATGGACACAAACATGTTTTTCATTATGGACAAACTGTGGTCTGCACAGAAGTCCAATAACAGAACAAGTCAGGCAGGCTGTGCCTCTCATTCACGCCCCTCCAACTGTTGTTGCCTATGTGACCATTGAAATCTCAGTACAACATCAGAGTCTCCAGGTGGAGCACCCTTAAGCACCCCATCCAGGGTCTACAGCAAGGATGGATACTCTGAACGGTCGTTCAGTGCAAAAGTGCAGACGACAGTCAGGACCTGCTCCCTGACCCGAAGGCGCAGGGAACAAACCCACTAATCCACTGGGAATAACTCCAACATACAGACATAAACCTAAGGGGATACCCAGCCCAACGCCTCTCACCAAAGGCAACTGCAGACTGGGACAGTCTCGCCCCTCTCCAAGAAACTGGCTCCAGTGCTTAAGCCGTGGACACTTGTGGGCTTTCCAAGTAGGAAGAAAAAAGGATGCAGTATAAACTGTTAAAAAAAAACTGTGCTCCACTATATTGAAATAAACAGGCTATTACTGAAATATAATCAACAGACTTAACATATAAATAACATACAAGTGCTATATAAACTATGATGATAAACTAGATCTAAAGGACACTTTCCTTCTTTTCCAGTCTTATTCATGTACCTTGTTGGTTCTCTTCTAAAATCCAGAGATCTGTAATGTTCATAATGTCTAACAAGCCTTCTACATGTCTGTGAAGGTTCTCAGTCATCCAGGTCATCGTTTCTTAGCTGCAAGTATTTGAGCCGGAAACTTTCAAATGATTCATAAATCTTGTTGATTCCACTTCGAACACAAAAGCAATAAATTTACTCACAAATAGCTATGTCTTCATTCTGAGACTGTCCACAGATGCAAGTGGTAAAACAGGAACAAACAAAAAAAATCTGTTTAAAATGTGACTAAACGTTGGTCTGTTAAGTATGTAGAATTACTTGAAAAACAATTTAGACTGATATGACAGGTTTGTGCTGTGAAGTGAGATGACTGTTTCTGTGACTGAAGGTTTGTGAGATGTTCTTATTAAGTGGAAACCACTAATAGTGGTATTTGTATGGAACGCCAGGACTGCCATAATGAATTAATTAAATACACCATTAAAAAATTAATTAAATGTGGCAATAATTAATTAAAATCGGAAATAAATATTTATGACACATGTAATTAATTAATTATTGACACATTTAATTAATTATTTCTTTATTTCACATTTTAATTAATTATTGCACAGTTGACTCCTTCAGGTCTCACCATGAAATAATTTTATCTGTCA
>NW_024582529.1:1378589-1380149 GCF_018398535.1 Haplochromis burtoni | reverse complement strand
TGCACTGTAACAAAGTCAGAACATAGACCGTCAGATTTAATGCACTGAGTCCTGTTACTGAGGTAGTTTGAGAACCATGCCACTGCTCTCTCAGAGAGTCCTGACTGGAAGAGTCTAAGTTTTAAAATACAATGATCAACAGTGTCAAATGCTTTTGACAAATCAATAAAAAGGGATGCACAGTTAAAAGTTAAGAGAAATATGAACGTCTTCATTAGTGATAAAGGTACCTTAAAATCCAAGGCTGTGTGCTAATTCAGCCAGCAGAGCACGAGTAGGTCAGGGTGGGTTAACAAGCGGTAGTGGAACCCAGGGTTAATTATTGTATTGATTGCTGATGGGAAACATGTGTCCCTCTCCTGGGTTTCCAGAGATTGGTTAGTAGATAATCACATCCACACACAGATGAAGAAGAAAGATGAAAAGAGTGACCAGACTGAGGCACATGACACCCATGATGCTGAGTCTGTCTTGAATGACTGAGTTCTTTTTTAAACAGTGAGCCCACAGGAAGATGACAGTGACATTTTATCACATAGTATCTCACTTTTCAGCCACTTGCATCTGCAGCTTTATTCTTTGAGTCACTACATGAAGCTCGTGACCATAGGTGAGGGTGTTGGTGTAGATTGACCAGTATATTGACAGCATTACTTACATGCTCAGCTCTGTTCATCACAACAGGTTGGTACATGTCACTGTCGGTGTCACACCAATCCATTCTTCTTCCCTCACTCATGACCCTGGGACATTTAAACTTCTCCACTCAGTCATGCCCATTCCTACTCATACTCAAGTGGGACTGGGCACGCTGCCCTTTACCAAATCACAGCCATGGCCTCAGCCTTAATGGTGCAAATTCTCATTCCTGATGCTTCACACTGGCTTTAAACTACCAACAGAAGCCAACAGATGTTTATATTGGTGTATATTCCCACTCAGTTCAGCTCGATCGATCTCTTTAACCCCGGAACACTAACAAGCAGGTTTTGTAAAATGTTCACATGGGTGAAAATCACTCAACATTAGTATTTTAGAGTTAATTGAGTCATCTGGTTTAGGGTTTACACCCAGTACAGGCACCAGGAAAGTGTTTACTAAGGTCAAAGAGGGCTGTTTTCTATAGAACTGGATGGAAGTCATTTTGGCACCAAGAGGAGCCTCTCTGTTGGGTCTGCGCCTCGCAGGCCCGCTGGTTCAAGGACTTATCACCCGTGAAGAAAGCAAGACAAACAGCTCAAATGGTTTTAACTTGCTAAACCTCTCTGATGTGCTTGTTTTGTTGTTGTTTTTCTTTTTTGTCTCTCTCTCAGGAAGGATTGAAGAACGTGTTTGATGAGGCTATTCTTGCTGCTCTTGAACCTCCAGATACTAAATCCAAGAAGCTCTGCATCCTGCTATAGATGCCACAAGAAGAAGAGAACAAGGAGGAGACGGTGGAGGTGTAGATTAGAGATAAGAGAATATAGCAGTAGGACAGGTGTACCTAATAAAGTGACTGCTGAATGTATGTAGTGTGACTTTAGTGGCCTGTACAGTATTTGGTCTCACATTCTATAT
>NW_024582529.1:1366273-1377187 GCF_018398535.1 Haplochromis burtoni | reverse complement strand
GTGAATATATCAGGCAAGCATCTGTTTGTTTTGTATTATTTGAATTCTGCATATTGTATTTTACAACCAGTTGCATCTTGTGTAGACTTTTGTCTAACACTGTGCAGTCAGTCATCAGTTTTTGACTGACAAGATGAGTAAGATAATAGTTAGAGACTGAAATTAACTGGTAACCAAAAATCTTTACAACTCGTGCTCCTTTGGTCTTTTTTCCATATGTTTTACTATCACTATACTTTGAAAGTCAAATGTATTTAAAACTAGCAATAAATTCAATGACCTCTTATTTAATGTTGTGTTTTGTTATTTATTTGTTAGAACACTTTTTCAGAAGTTTCTCGGGGAACATAAAAATCTAATTCTATACCCATCTCTATTTACTCCAAGGCTTTGTAAGTCAGAAAATAATCATAGAATGACAGAGTGAAAGTTGTGCAGCTTCAGTAAATGGACTAAAGTTATTGCACATGAGAAATCAGCTGATTGGGGTTTTGTCATTTGTTAATGCGATAAATGGAGAGAGTATGCAATCAGTTCTGTTTGTGGGTTTAGTACAGAATCTTAATGGACCATGTTCTGGCCTCCATTGCAAAGGTGGCTGGCAAGAGCTGTGGTCACCAGGCCATTGATGTTTGCTGTCTTCACATTATAGGAAGATGGAACTCCACAAATACACATCAAAGTGAGAGAAAAATTGAATAAAATATCTTCCTGAGAACCAAGGAAGAACGTATTTTCTGTTTAACTGTTGTGATTTCCTGCCTGTTTGGAGCTAAAAGAGTTCACCAATACACGAGATATCATGAGATATCTTGTGTTTTATTGAGCGCATCAGGACTTAGTAGTGTCGCTTAAATAAGTCAATAGATATAGACCAAACTAATGTTCATTAGAAAGGACATAGATGAAAAAGCTGGGTCTCTCAGGAGGATATGACAAACTGATCTGGGTCCAGAGCTGCTTCTGCTTGCTGTAGGCCACAAACGGGCACTAACCCATGCCCGGGCCGATTTTCTGTCCCAGTCCAGCCCTGGGTGCAGCTATCTTTTTGTATGAACACTGTCATAAAGAAGCCGTCTTTCTCAGCAGCTTTCACACCTTTGTTGATGAAGATTTGTCTTAAATTAAAACCTGATAGTTTAATGTTGATTTCTACAAATCAGCTGAAACACTGGATTTGTGTCAGCTGTAGTTTGATCAAAGTTCAAGTTTTTTTTCTGATACAGTAAAAAAGCTGAAAATGTTTTTAGTGGTTTTATGTTGTTCACACGCACAAAAACTGAAGAAAGTCATTAACATGTGAATTATTCAGCTTTGTAGTTACCTTTTTTGTTATTTATTCACCTTTTTATGCCATTCAAACAAAAAATTAATGGAATAAGTGAGCAAACTAATATATATATATATATATCTATATATATAGCAGCTGGATAGCGTAGTGGTTAGACTACACGCCTTTGGAGCAGAGGATCGCAAGTTCGATTCCTGCCTGGGGCGTCTGTATCCAGTAAGGGTCCTAAGGCTAGACCCCCTATGCTAAGCGAGCCTACCGCAGACATGAGCGAGACAGATAAATATGAAGGCATGCCGGCTCGGACGTCGCCCGGATCAACAAGGTCCGCGTCAGGTGTTGAGGAACCAGGGCACCCTGACGAAAAGTGGGCTACTGGAACAAGAAGGCATCGGTGGGCAAGAGACGAAAACAGGGCGTTGTTGGAATGCTACTACGCAAGTAACCCCGGCGGAAGGGGCTACATGAATAGGATGACGGACCTATGGATTCTTCGATACCCAACATCCACAATGACGGCGAAACAACTAGTAGCTCAGTGTTCCAACATTCGAAAGAAGGGACTGCTCTCACAGCTAGAGATTGACGAGGTACAACACAAATGCTATGGCAAGGAGGAGTCAGGACGCCAGGTCAGGGGGGAGATATCATCACCCCCACCCGAGATTGGGTACATAGCCCCAAGTGCGATAGGAGAAGGATCGTTGAGTGCGAGAGGAACTGACCTGAAAAATAGGATCATGGCCAAGCTTGAAACCTGGATCCCCCGTAGCCGGTTACCAAGATTACGTGAAGTACCCTCAGAAGGTCTGCTAGATGATGTTAATGCAGCACTACGGGCAATACCTACAACCACGATTACCGACACTAACAAGCTGATCTACAATACGGCAGCAGTGATCAGTGAGATGCTTGGCTACAAGTTGAACAGCCACAAGGGGCAGTACCCTCCCTGGAGAAGGAGGCTAGAGGGCAAGATCAAAGTAGCACGGAGGGAGGTTAGCCAACTAACGGAGTTGCAGAAAGGTGCGACAAAGAAGGTGCATAAGAAATACAGCAAACTGTCCATACCTGAGGCCTTGGAAACTGCCAAGCAAAGACTCACAGCCTTAGCCAGCCGCTTGAGGAGGTACACCAGAGAGATAGAAGGCAGGAGAATAAACCAGCTGTTCTCCACAGAACCAGCAAAGGTGTACTCTCAGTGGCAAGGGAACAATAATAAGAGAACAGCACCACCAAGGCTGGAGACGGAGCAATACTGGAAGAGCATATGGGAGAAGGACGCAACCCATAACGGCAATGCTCAGTGGCTAGTGGATCTGAGGGCAGACCACAGCGACCTCCCTGAACAGGGTCCAGTAACCATCACAGTGGCAGATATCCAAGAAAGGGTCTCCAGTATGAAGAGTTGGACAGCACCAGGGCCCGACATGGTTCACGCCTACTGGCTAAAGAAGCTGACTGCACTCCACGAGCGTCTGGCAGCACAAATGAACCAGCTGCTAGTTAACGAGAGACACCCGGAATGGCTAACCGAAGGTCGGACGGTCCTGATCCCCAAGGACCCCAAGAAGGGACCGGTCCCCTCCAACTACCGACCAATAACCTGCCTCAGTACTACATGGAAGCTCCTGTCAGGCATCATATCGGCTAAGATGAACAGGCACATGGGTCAATACATGAGTGGGACACAGAAAGGAATTGGCAAGAATACCAGAGGCGCAAAACACCAACTACTGGTAGACAGAACAGTCAGCCGAGACTGCAAGACCAGACTGACCAACCTGTGCACTGCCTGGATTGATTACAAGAAGGCCTATGACTCAATGCCCCACAGCTGGATACTGGAATGCCTAGAATTGTACAAGATCAATGGGACCCTAAGAGCCTTCATCAGGAACTCAATGGGGATGTGGCGTACAACACTAGAGGCCAACTCCAAGCCCATAGCACAAGTCACCATCAAGTGCGGGATCTACCAAGGAGATGCTCTGTCCCCACTGCTGTTCTGCATAGGCCTGAACCCCCTCAGTGAGATCATTAACAAGACTGGCTACGGATACCGACTACGGAACGGAGCAGTTGTCAGCCACCTCCTGTACATGGATGACATCAAGCTGTATGCCAAGAGTGAACGAGACATCGATTCACTGATCCACACTACCAGGCTATACAGCAATGACATTGGAATGTCGTTCGGACTGGAGAAGTGTAGTCGGATGGTAACAAAGAGAGGGAAGGTAGTCAGAACTGAGGGGATTGAACTACCAGAAGGCAACATTGCAGACATAGAGGACAGTTACAAGTACCTGGGGATCCCGCAGGCAAATGGGAACCATGAAGAGGCCGCTAGAAAGGCTGCAACCACCAAGTACCTGCAGAGGGTCAGGCAAGTCCTGAGGAGTCAGCTGAATGGTAAGAACAAGATCCGGGCCATCAACACGTACGCCCTGCCCGTGATCAGGTACCCTGCTGGGGTAATAGGCTGGCCAAAGGAGGAGATAGAAGCCACTGACATAAAGACAAGAAAGCTCCTTACCATGCATGGAGGGTTTCACCCCAAGTCCAGCACCCTGAGGCTGTACGCTAAGCGGAAGGAAGGGGGCCGGGGACTGGTGAGTGTCAGCACCACAGTCCAGGATGAGACAAGGAACATCCAAGAATACATTGGGAAGATGGCCCCAACTGACCGAGTGCTCAGTGAATACCTCAGGCAGCAGAAACCCAAGAAAGAGGAGGGAGACGAGGAACCATCATGGAAGGACAGGCCCCTGCACGGTATGTACCACCGGCAGATAGAGGAGGTGGCTGATATCCAGAAATCCTACCAGTGGCTGGACAAAGCTGGACTGAAAGACAGCACAGAGGCACTAATCATGGCAGCACAAGAACAAGCTCTGAGCACAAGATCCATAGAGGCTGGGGTCTATCACACCAGGCAAGACCCCAGGTGCAGGCTGTGTAAAGATGCCCCAGAGACAATCCAGCACATAACAGCAGGGTGCAAGATGCTAGCAGGCAAGGCATACATGGAACGCCACAACCAAGTGGCCGGCATAGTGTACAGGAACATCTGTGCCGAGTATAACCTGGAAGTCCCGAGGTCAAAATGGGAGATGCCCCCAAGGGTGGTGGAGAATGACCGAGCTAAGATCCTGTGGGACTTCCAGATACAGACGGACAAAATGGTGGTGGCTAACCAACCGGACATAGTGGTGGTAGACAAACAGAAGAAGACGGCCGTAGTGATCGATGTAGCGGTTCCGAATGACAGCAATATCAGGAAGAAGGAACACGAGAAGCTGGAGAAATACCAAGGGCTCAGAGAAGAGCTCGAGAGGATGTGGAGGGTGAAGGTAACGGTGGTCCCCGTGGTAATCGGAGCACTAGGTGCGGTGACTCCCAAGCTAGGCGAGTGGCTCCAGCAGATCCCGGGAATAACATCGGAGATCTCTGTCCAGAAGAGCGCAGTCCTGGGAACAGCTAAGATACTGCGCAGGACCCTCAAGCTCCCAGGCCTCTGGTAGAGGACCCGAGCTTGAAGGATAAACCGCCCGCAGGGGCGTGCTGGGTGTTTGTTTATATATATATATATATATATATATATATATATATAGTCACTGGTGTCATTAAGTCCCATCTAATTTTTTCAGTATTTTAGTATTAGACAGCAGCGAGGTCTCTTAGAGCTCAAGAGCTGGTTACTCAAAAAAAGATCCTGCCTTGGACATGGTTGTTTAAGAAATCATCAGTTCAACAGCGCGTTACCAGCTGAAACATTAATCACTGCAGGTATTATTCTATAGAGGGCTTTTAACTCAGAAAATGGGTAAGAATTAATAGATTCGATTATGTATATTATTATATATAGAGCTTCATCATTTTTCTTCTACTTATCCAAATCAGGATCAGCCTATCCCAGCTGTCAAATGCCGAAAGTCACAGTCACATGTTCTGCAACAGGTGAGGAGTTGAATTTTACTGGAAGCAACTGAATGCAACACAATATCACCAGCCCTCCAGGTAAGGTAGACGCTCTCAGGCACGTAATCTGCAGTTTACACTGAAAAACTGACATCGTGGATATACTACTACTCCTAAAGAAAACAAAAAGTAAGTAAGTAAACCAGTAACATAAAATATACATTATTATTTTGTAGCGTTTTTGGTTTGACTCACTTGGGATTGAACTGAAATGGTTTTGCTTTTAAACATGAGCCATATCATGAAAATCATTTCCCTGCCGCAGATCGCTGAACAGGATCGACTGGATGCACCTGACGGACCGCGCACAGTGAGATGACTTCATAGACAGCATTTGAATCATGGTGAAAATAAATCTCAGTGCTGAGTAAAACATCAGACCTGACGATACTGAAAAGTGATTCGTGAATGATCAGGAGGAGATCTGTGCTGCACCCCACACATCTTCTCTGGGAGTATATCAGGTAAGCATTCGATTATTTTCTATATTTGAATTGTATCCAGTGATGTGCAGACTATCAGTCATTACATAGTCATTAATAGTATGACTAGCAATGACTTGTAATAGACATTATAAGTTATATTAGTATCTAAACACTTTTTAATATAGTTTGTGTGTCTCTAAACACAGTGTGCTCTGTTCATCTGTTTTAATTAAGCTTTGCTCACATTTTATGGATGTTTTTCTTTTGTAGATGAAGCCGGTGTCAGTCTGAGAGTTTCCAGCTTATGCCCAGAGGTGCTGGGAGCATGACATCACAAAGTGTAGGAGTGAATTCACTGAAACTAATGTTAAACTAAGATTTTTCTGTACATATTCACTTATTAAAGTCTTTAATTTTAAGGTTATGTGCAGATCAAAGATTCCCATAAACACACTCAGCCTTCCCAGAAGAGTTGTTGCTGTTAGGTGCAAAGGGCAGGATGACATCATCTTAAACTCCTCGATAAATTCAGCTGCATTTATTGAGAACAAGAACTGTGGTGTCATGCACTGCATGTCAGGGTCTTTCCTGGCTAAACTTCAGCCTTTTGAAGGCCTAGCATAAGCATTATTGTCTCTCACACATAATATTGGAAAGGTTACTTTTAAAATGTATCCCACTACAGATTACAGAATACATGCCTCCCAACTCATAAAGTGTCCCTCATAAAGATCTTGAAAAGCTCACTCATGCTTTTGTGACTTCTAGAATTGGATTACTGTAATTCCCTCTACTTTGGTCTTCACTCCGCTCTCCTTCACAGACTTCAGCTTGTCCAGAATGCTGCAGCTTGCCTTGTGACTTGCACCAAAAAGCATGCCTCTATCACCCCAGTTCTTATTGATTTGCATTGGTTACCCATAAAATATTGTATTTAATTTAAAATATTGTTGCTCACCTTTAAAATTATAAATGATTTAGCCCCTCGTTATCTTGCCGATCCCCTTATGCTATATGTCCCTGGGTGAGCTGCTAGGTCTTCAGCACAATTACTCTTGACTCAGCCTAAATCTAGGGGTGACCGTGCTTTTGCCCTGGTTGCACCGAATCTGTGGAACAACCTTCCTATCGCTACCCGTGCGTCAGACTCCATTTTATCTTTTAAATGTGTTGTCTCTGGAGGCCTGAGGAATAAAAAGAACTGGGGTGAAACTGCTTTACCTGACACAGTTCATTTGTTTTCCAACATTTCTTCTTTTCCTCCCTTAATTCTTTTTCTTTCTCTCAGGATAAGGGAATAAAGTGTGTGGTGGTGGGTGACGGTGCAGTGGGAAAGACCTGCATGCTCATCACATACGTAACCAAAGAGTATCCCTCTGAGTACATCCCCACAGTGAGTAGTGTGCTAATAAATCCCAGTTTTATCAGTTTATTCAGTCCATGTCAACAACCTGCAATGTTTCTCAAGATCTTATTTTATTTTTTTGAATAATTGTTTTTTTTTAATCCTCTCCTGTGTGACAGCTTTGCAATCAAAGTTATGATCCGAATGTTCTGTTGTGCAAACAAATTTTGCTTTTCCAAGATTGGCTCTATAAATTCTTCATAGGCTTCTTTTGTTCAGGTGTTTATTTTATCTTTTTACTTATTCATTACAATTCCTGTTATTTCAGTTATTACATTATACTGTATGTGTTACAGTTTGAGAATGTGTAAGGCAGGACAGGCAGGAAAAAGGGAAGAGGGGTGACAATAGGTGAAAATATAATAAAAGAATAGAGTACAAAAGAAATGCACACTGTATCACCAACTGTAAGAAAAGACAAACACACAGCGCCTGAAATGAAAGCGTGTGTGTGTGTGTGTGTGTGTGTGTGTGTGTGTGTGTGTGTGTGTGTGTGGTGTGTGGTGTGAGTGTGTGTGTGTGTGTGTGTGTGTGTGGCAAAGTGTTTCTGAGCGGTGTACCAGGGGCACGGAGAAATTGTTGTACCATAGGCACGAGGAAAGTTGTCGTACCATAGGCACGAGGCAGTGTGGTGTGTGGTGTGTGTGGGTGTTCTGTGTGTGTGTGTGTGTGTGTGTGTGTGTGTGTGTGTGTGTGTGTGTGTGGAGAGAAAGAGAGAGAGAGACAGAGTGAGAGACAGTGCCTGTGTCTTTGTCATGAAATGTACTTGAAGACGGAGGTGGGAATCCACAATAACGGGCCCCAGGAGCCAGAGGCAGACAGAGATATCCACACAGCCCAGACCTGAGGCACTGATCTTATAACCAACCTACGTCCTCCTTGCCCTCTGTCTCCCCCAGGTGTTTGATAACTACTTTGCTACAGTGACGAATGGTGAGAAGTACAATCTGGAACTCTGGGACACTTCAGGTAAAAATAAATAAATAAATAAAAATCTACATTCAGTTTAATAAATACTAAAAATTTCAGTTAAGTAATATTTATATTAGTAACAGCAGCAGCAGGAGATCAAACCTTTAGGGGCAATTATAATGTCATTCACAAAATGTATTTCAATGAACACATTTGTATAAGATAACGGTCTGGAAGTTTCTCTTACTTCACTCGCATTTTGCAGAATGTATATTTGTTAATAATTTTGAGTTGAATTACTGTGAATACAGATAAGTATTAATTTTGCTTTAAAATCTTCTTTTAGTGTAATGTTTATTGTTAAACTGTATTTTCCCACTTATTTAATTTTTATGTACTGTTTTTTTAATGCACAGTAATCGTGCAGTGTGGGTTGTTGGACTTCTGCACTGTAGAGAGGCAATAACTAGCTGTGGAGTGAAACACTTTTCAGACCGTGTCTGGTGCATTACAGGGACGTTCAGGCTAATTCCTGTGAATTCAGGATTGTGTGTGAAAATAAATGTTTGTATGTTTTTGTTTTCTACTACAAGCAGACTTTGAGGATAATTTCAACTGTAAAAGGGCACGTGTACAGCCTGAATACCGGCTAGTGTTTTCCATGCTAACAACATTAATAAAACAAGAATTGTTAATAAATTACTTTAGTAATCCTCATACTTTTAGTTTTGAAGAGAGGTGAGAAGTAAAGAAGTCTAAATACTTCATTAGTGCACTTAATTACATTTTTTTGTAGTTTACCGCGGTATGTATTTTTCTGACAGGTTCAAGACATTTGAGCGAAGTGTTTATTTCACGTCATTACGCGCCTTCAAACATTAAACTGATCAAGCCCTCATGGAGGGAACAATAAGACATAAAAGACAACCCTGTTGGTGTTTCCATCATCCATCTTTTCCAAAAAAGAGATGAAAGAATATAAACGGGGGAGGAATAATCTGGAACAGCCTTTTTGGTGAGAGACTACTCCAGGTTTTATTAAACATTTGATGACACTCTCTACTGTAAATGACGAGATACCACAGTTTTCACATTAAGGAACACTGTTCTGAAATTGTTCCACAATTTTCAGATTGATGAACATTCTGAGAAACTGTGTCTATTAAATGTGCCTTTTATATTTTTAAATCCTGTTACTGATCTGTTGCAAATGAACCCAATCAGTTGGAAATATTGCTCCAGCTGTTTCTTTTCAAAAAATGTCATTTTCCAGCCTTTTGTTGCCCCATGCTAACTTAAAAAAAATAATTTTCCATTAATCACTTAAATGTTTCAGATAATAGCATTAATCTAACTTTTAATCAGGCTTTTTGTGTCTCACCCTTCAGGTCAGGAGGACTATGACAGATTGCGAGCCAACAGCTACCCACAGACGGACGTTTTCCTCGTCTGTTTCTCCGTGGTTTCACCCTCATCTTTTCAAAAGGTCACAAACAAGGTTTGTCTACTTGGTGTATGCATTTTTTTTCTAATAAGATCTACATTTATGCCTTTTACTTTCAGAATAAATAAGTACTTGGTACTTAAAAGTAATTTCGATTAAAATAATAATATATAAATTAATTATTAATCTATGTGATGTGATGTGATGCAACCACTGTGATGTCACAGTGGTTGCCAGAGATTGCATGCCACTGTCCGGGGACCCCCTTCCTGCTGGTCGGGACTAAGGTGGATCTGAGAGATGACAGATACACCCTGGAGATGCTGGGCAAGGAAAACGAGCAAGTTGTGACCTTCAAGGACGGCGAGGAAGTGGCTCGTCACCTGAAAGCTGTCAAATATGTGGAGTGCTCAGCTCTTACACAGGTACAAAAAGAGAAGAAGTCTGCTGGTGTGTGTTTTTTAACTACTAAATGGATCACTATAGATATTGCAGGTTTTTAGGGTTTCTGACTGATATTTCCAGGTGCTGGTCATGGTTTCACTATTGCAGATCTGTTTCTAAAAATGTGAATTAAAGGCAAATGTCATCTGAAAAACACAAGAATAAAAACCACCATAGCATTACTAAATGCCTTCTCCTAGACAACAAAACATTTAGGCAGGTTTTGCACACTCGCATGCACCCTTAATAAAGAAGATTTATTAAGCTGGTTCACTGCTCCACAACCACAACGCAAAGCATATTGTTCAACATGAATTTAAGTTTCAACCTATAGATTGACTCTCCTCTCTAGTGCCAGGCATAGACCGTCACGCAGTAAGTGTGATCCCCTACCTAAGAGCACACCCACTTCTTATAAAACAGATCCACCACCCCGGTTTGTTAAGGGAGACAAACTTTTCCACATAATGTTGCAAAGTTGGGTCAACCAAAACAGCCTTTGAGGTCTAATAGTGCCTCTCAGCTACCTCTGAAGTCCCGCATGCTACATGTGCTCAAAAGGACTCCCTTTTCCTCCACTGTCATCCATCTGATTTAGGGGTTACAGAAAATTTGCAATTGCCTTGTTCTTTATTTGAGTCTCATTATACTCGCTGTTCCATCTCAAACTAAATACATATTTTTTCTGATGTGTTGTTTTTATTGGTGTTTCTTTTTAGGTTTTTTTCTTCTTCTTCTTCTTGGTAGCTTTGAGTTTCCCTTTCTGTCTTGTTCTCAGATAGGAGTGCAGGATGTGTTTGAAGAGGCCGTCCTCGCTGCTCTGGGGAAGTCAAGTTCCAAGCCCAAGAAGTGCTGCTCTCATCTATAGATGTCACAAGAAGTAGAACAAGAGGAAGAGAATGACCTTATCCTCCTCCTCTTGGAGAAGTTGGAGGTTTGACCTGGAAGAGAGTATTAACCTCGATGTGAACAAAGGAAGGATGCTAAACACGAGTTAGACCAAAAACAA
>NW_024582529.1:1325067-1366104 GCF_018398535.1 Haplochromis burtoni | reverse complement strand
TCCTCTTGGAGAAGTTGGAGGTTTGACCTGGAAGAGAGTATTAACCTCGATGTGAACAAAGGAAGGATGCTAAACACGAGTTAGACCAAAAACAATATAAATATCTCTTTATTTAGCAAGCAGAGCTGAAAATGCTCTAAAAATAAAAATACAAAAGTATTTTGTACAAATATAAATAATTTATGCAGATTTATTATTAATGAGTGCAGGCAAGTCTTTATATACAGTAGTTTAGGTTTTTCTGAACTTATGTTTACGTTGTAATTTTTATGCAGTATTATTTAGTGTCATTCACTCGCTCATTTTTTTAATGGACACAAACTTCTATCAACTAATATCATTCTCAGCCTCTACAGCTTTGCATTGACCTGTTCATATGCAGCTTGTGTTTAAGGTACAACCATGTGAGCAGGAAACCATCTATTCCTTAGTAGGTTTTAAAGTTATTTAATTACAACCGTAGATGAACAACAACACATGACATATTATTTATTTAACAAAGCTGTCACACGAAGCAGCAGTGTGTGGTTTGGGATCATTTGGGCTGTAAAGTGGATCGGGGGGCGCTGATGCACTTTACTTTTGCTTCCTTTGGTGCAAATGAAAGTGACACGAGGTTCACTGGAGAGGGAACAGGAAAATAGGAAAAGGGGAAAAAAGAGACTGGTTTTGCAGATAGTAACCAAAAACCATTGCTCTGTCCTTACATCTGATCTTTTTCTCCAGTTCAACTTTTAGTTTATGTCCTTGTCACTGCTGGTAGCATGAGATGGTGCTTCCAACACATTCAGGTTGGAGAGGTAGATCAGCTTTTCCAGAATGGCATATCGATGCAAGCTGACCTCTAGGTGCTCTCTATGCCCTTTGGTGTTTCTGAAACGCTTCACAAGCAGAGACTAATGAGGTGGGTTTTGCTTGCTCAAGAATACAATTTGGACATTTACGAGTAAAGGTGTGTCTTTACAATGGTAACTAGTGATCCACAGTGGAAGCAGGTGCAGGAAGCAAGTGGGTTGTAACAATAAGGACGCCTGATCAGGACGCTGGAGTGTAGCGAGTATAACAGGAGGAACACTGACAGAGGCCTAAGGAATGGCCTCCGGGGTGCTCATTTGCATGTTTCTGGCCGCACACTATGAGAAACAGACTCCATCTGCTGGAATAAGGGTCTGACATCTTTAGTGGGACCTGTGCTCACAGTCCCACGTCATGCATCACCAGAGTCTATCAGGTTCATACAGATGGATGTGAAAGAGTCTTGAGATGCAGTGTAGGCATTTTTCTGACTGCAGCATCATCCAGCATGATGGTTTGGCAGTGGTCAGTGATGGTCTGGGAGGCATATCCTTGGAGGATCATACAGATGACCTCCTCAGAACCATTGTTGATACGGGCATTGATACCAATGACTGTCTCTGACATTTTCCAGAGCTGAATCCAACTAAGAACTTCTGGGACACATTTTTTTACTCGCATGCCTGCAAAGTCTCCACCAAGCCTCTCTCATCTTCTCTGAATTGCTGCCACCTGTCCACATGCCCTGTCTTTTGATTATACCTCTTTTAATAAAGCATCTAAACTATTTGTTGTCTGCTTTGCATTCATACTGAAAAGATGACAAGAGCATTATGTCAGTAAAGATTTAAATTTGAATATTTCAGTCATCAAGATCAAATGTGTGCATTTCCTTGACTTCTTGAGATTTTTTTTCAGCATTGAAAATACTTTTACTTTCATACTGTTTAATCTTTCTTCATTTTTAGTTAAATTATAATTATCAGTGTAGAATATGCACATCTAAAAGGTAACTTTTAACTTGGCTTGAGTATGTTGGTGCAGCGTGTCGCTATCTGAATACAAAGCACCATGTTGTTTATGACTGGCTGCATCACTTGTGCATCTTTGTGGCCACAGTTTCATGGATAAGTACAATTTTATGCTCCTGTAAATGATGAGCTCTTTGCTTTGCTGGCTCTTGATGAGTGTGCAAAGTAATTCAGTTATTATTACCACCAATATAGTTTTTAAATTAGATTTCATCATTAACTGAGTTGTAATAAAACTGTCTACAGAGTTGATGTGGAGAATAATGTTTAACACAAGCATGTTGTAACGTCCCTCTGTTAAAATAAAATAAAAAAATCACACTAGCAGTTTGCAGTCCCACACTAACCCACACACAAAGGTTTCTAAACTCCACCTTGATTACACATTACTGGAAGGGCAGTTAATCTCTAACTTTTTGGTTATCTTTTAACCAGGCAATAAAGACTTGCATTGTACTGACACTTTGACACTTAGCATTGTTTTATTTACAGTTTTGTTTTTTTTTTTGCAAAGTATGATTAAACTCTAATAAACAGACAAAGAGACAGTGGCGCTCTGTAGACCTGAAACTTGACTTTTGCACTTCTCAAGTAAGTGTTGATGATTTAATATCTTACTATGCCTTTATAAAGAAACATTTATTTTAGAACGCACTGTTAACATCATGTTTGTATTTTCTATTAAAAGCTTTCATGTTAAACTTTACTTTGAAATCCTGTTTGAATTGCACTTTTTTCAAATAAAATAATACATTTTATTTGAAAGCGCCTTTCAAAACACTCAAGGACACTGTACACAGCAGAATAATAAAAGCAACATAAAAGCAATCAGTTTACACAATCATAAAGGCATAAGACATAAAACAAATGTAAAATACCAGAGTGGAGAGGATATTTGGGATAAGCTATTTTGTACTATTGATGTTTGAGTTAAGACTTAAAGAGAGAGAAGGAAGTTATATTTCTTAAATCAGGAGGTCGGGAACTCCAAAGTCAAGGAGCAGAGCAGCTGAATGCCCAGCTCCCCATGGCAACAAGATGGGGGGAGGAGACAGAGAGAGAAAGAGAAGAAAATATCTGAGACTGAGATGGGATGGTGATCTGAACCAGATCAGACAGATGTGGCGGGGAGAGAACATGAATTACCTTAAATGTGTACAAGAGTGTTTTAAAAATGATGCGATATTTGACTGGAAGCCTATGAAGTTGCTGCAGGACAGGAGTGATGTGATGGACAGAAGGGGTCCTGGTGATAATACGAGCAGCAGAGTTCTGGACATATTGGAGCTTTTGGATGGATTTCTGAGTAAGACCAAAAAGAAGAGAGTTGCAGTAAACAAACCCGTCGAAGTAACAAGAATGGCAGCGGCATGTGGGGTGAGAAAAGGACGGAGACGATTAATGTTGGCAACTGAAAGTATGCAGACCGAGTAACACTGTTAATGTGTGAATTGAAAGATAAAGTACTGTCGAGGATGACACCCAAACTTTTCACAGAGGAAGAAACGAAGACCGGCGAGTTTTTGATAGTAACAGAGAAACTGTTGGTTCTGAATAATGTTGATTTAGAGTCGACCAAGAGGAGCTCGGATTTGTTACTGTTGAGTTTGAGAAAATTAGAAGAGAACCATGAATTTAGTTCGGCTAAGCAGAGGGTGAGGAAGGATGGGGGAGAGCAGAGTCAGGTTTAGTGGACAGATAAAGCTGGGTGTCATCAGCATAACAGTGAAAATGGATATTATATTTATGAAAAATGTGTCCAAGCGGAAGAAGGTAGATAATGAAAAGAAGGGGCCCCAGGACAGATCCATGGGGCACGCCAGTGACCAGAGGAAAGGACTGAGAAGTGAGGGATTTGAGTCGAACAAACTGAGTGTGATCAGACAGGTATGATTTAAAGCAAGCTAGTGTGAGTATGGGAGAGACCGATGGAGGCTAGCCTACTGAGGAGAACAGAGTGAGAAATGGTGTCGACAGCAGAACTCAGATCGAGGAGAATAAGAATAGAAAGTAAACCGGAGTCAGCTGCCATAAGAAGGTTAATGTGGATAGTGAGTTTAACTATACACAAATCAGTTACTTGTCTTTACAGTTTATTTTGTTCCTAATTTTGCTGCTTTTTTAAAAATTGTTTTTCTTACCTCTCAGATGCAGACTATAAAGCTCGTGGTGGTGGGTGATGGTGATTCAGGAAAGCATGAATTCCTCTTGACCTATACAGGCACAGCCTACAAGTAAGAATACATACCCACAGTGAGTAGGTTTAAATACCACAGATAAAATAAAAAATAAAAAAACCTTTTTCTCTGCAGGAAACTCGTGGCATGAAAGTCTGCAGACATAAACCAGACAGATTTCAGGTTGCTCTGAACTGCTCTTTTGTGTCACACAGGTTGTGATACTTACAGACCAGTGACTGAACTCTACAGGACACTAAAGACAGACAGTACAAACGCACATACATGCAAAACCAATCGAAGTGGTTTGTGTATTGTGTTCTCACACAATACAGTCTGGACCAATTTCTGTTCTGGTGTGTTTGGAGTTTGAAAGTAAGTATTCAAGTAAGCGCAGCAGCTGTAAAACACTCCCTGCATCCGCTCACGTCCAGAGCCGAGGTTACCAGGAATGTTGGGATAAGCTGCTTGTTAACATACCTGGCAGAAGCCTGAACGTGAGTAAAGGGGAGTAAAGCAAGACATGGCACATCTGCTTACCTGAACAGCTGCAAACTAATATTCATGAAAGTGCTCAGCTCATTTCATAAATCAGTTTGACTCTGTTTAGTCATGCTGTAACGATTCTGCTGCATTTGCATGTTTACTTATCTTTGTTTATGGCTTGTTTAACTTTTGTTCCCTGTTTTCTCCAGGTGTTTGACAGGTATGCTGTGACAGTGATTGTTGGTGGAGAGGCGTACACTCTGGGAATGTTTGACAAGGTAAAATTAGGTAAAAAATACATCTAAGCTCAGTTTATTAAATTAAAAAATTTTACTGTACAATGTGTGTGAAGGTTCTCACTCATCCAGGTCATCGTTGTCTCAGGGGCTTAGAAAGAAAAGCGTCTGGACTTCTGTAGGTTTCTTGTAAATATGTCACCTCTCATCAGAGAATCTTAATCAGTTCTAAGAGCAATTAGTGGAGAGTCCCAGATTTCAAGCCTTATGGGAGTTTCCCCAACAGGATCATGGACCTAGAGGATCCTATTGATCCTCTACCTACTCCAACTTTTAAACTTAAACAATATTGTCTCAGTGTTTAACCCATGAAATCTCAATTTTTTGACTTGATTTCCACAGAGCCCTATTCTCATCAGCACCTTTGATGAAGTCATTGGTGTGGAAAAATCCTGTATCAGTCAAACCTTTGATGACAGACACTGAGGAACACCAGTCAGTCAAAGCAGCCATTGACCCAATTTGAATCACTGTCATCTTTCCAGAACGTCACAGAGGTTTGTTTAGCTGGTATCTGTGTTTGTTTCTAATTTGATGGAGATACTGACTTAATTTAATGAGGTGATTCTCTTCACAGGCTGCCCTTTAAATTCAAACTCTCAAAGACTGTCAGTTAAAGGAAACCTCAGTATGCCTGTTAAAAACATTAATTTATAAAAAAAACAACAACACAACAAAAAAAAAAGTTTAAAAATTCCTTATCAGAACATACATCAACATTGACTACTACTAAAACTTTAAATAACTATCAAAATAATTCATTTATATATTTTTCTACAGATCAATTGAAAGTTGATTATCTATAAAATGACAATATTTATACACATCTTACTATTTGCTTAAACTGTCATACCATACCATTGTAATCACAGATGAAACCGAGGAGAAGAAAACAAAAACACTCACCTGTCAGCAACGTTGTTGCTGCATTATTTGCTTCTCATTGTTCTCTGATTGTTAAAAATCAGTGTTTTTAGATACTTCTTTTAAATCTGAGAAGCAACCGACCGCAGTTGTAAAGACCAGATGTTAATCATTTATGTGAATTCACCAAAACAAAATCACATCTTCTTCCAAAAGACCTTGAAAAATGTGCTCATGCCTTCATGCCTAGTTTGGACCACTGTAATCCTCTGTGTTTAGGTCTGAAACACTCTTAATCGTTTGCAGTTAGTCCAAAATGCCGCTGCATGATCACATCACTCCACTTTTAGCAGGTTTTCACAGGCTTCCTGTCCATTTTTCTACTGGTTTTAAGATTTTCCTTACTTTTAAAGTTTTAAATGGTGTCGTACCCAGCTATTTAACCAACCTGCTCAACTTATTTAACCCCAAAAGAGCCCTAAGATCTTCTAGTCAGATGCTCATAGTGCAGCAGAGATCTCGATTTGGATCGGGAGTTTGCAGTCATAGTTTTAAGACTCTGGAATAAACTGTGTGGAAATAACAGAAAATATGTTGTTGCTAAACATGGCTTTCATTACTGGCATTTTATTAAAACTTTTATTAAAGGTGTAGTTGTAGTTATTTTTATGTACACATTGCAAATGTGCTCATGAAGAGTTGACGCTCAGTCCATTTAAGGTCATAAGCTTTGTCTGGCGTGATGGTCCCAACGATTTATTGTGTAAGTAACTTCGAGTGTAGAAGGTTAATGCATACATGCTTACAAACACAGTTAATTACAGAAGAAAGTCTGGGCCAGAGGCCAGGAAGACATTTTGCTGGTAACTGCATTTGTGCCTGCATAAGCAACAGTTGATGAAAACTGGACAAGTCAACAGGAAACATCTGAAGGGTGAGACAGTTGAAAGAAACAGCCATGTACGGTAAAATGTTGCTGATAATGGAAATTTGTCTAACTGTCATTAACTGCAACTTATGCATGTTATATTCTTTGCTGACGCAGAAGGGGCTGAACCCTGACATATTAAAACCATTTTGAAGTGTGCTTTTTAGCGGAGATCTATGTTGACGTGTTACAGTGCACATCTTCCCACGCGTGTGTTTAATGAAATCATCGTTTGACTGAACTCATCTGGGCCAGTGTTGGTTTGTTCCTATCCTCAATATCCAAGAATCAGGACAACTGCTGCTTAATATTCATACTGCAGAATCTTTCAAATGTCATCTTAAAGCTCACTTTCATATCATTTTAATTCAAGTTCAGTTTGAGGTTGAAGGAGCACTCAAAAACAGCTTTAATGCTAACTCAAAAAGTAGCAAAACTGAAAATTCAAAATAAACATGCAATACAGAGTCCAAAAATGGCTGCGCAGAAGGCAGCGGTGGCGACGCAGTACAGGAGGCCGTCCATGACAGCGATGATGTCCAGCCAGTGTGGCCCCTAAAGTAGACGGCGACGTTGAGTTGGCGGCCGTAAAAGAGCCAGGTGTACTGGACATGGATGTGCCATCCGAGCATGTTGTGGACCAAATGAGGCAGGACCACACAGCGTGGAAGCTGCAGTTGGAGACTCAGGAGGTGGCTTAGCGGACTCAGAGCGGTCAGCGGACACAAGGTGCTGAAATCCTTCCTTGGACCCTTCAGCAATAATGGACGGCTGAAGCTGCTCCACAGGCCCCTCAGCGAAGACAGAGGACGGCTGAAGCGATCCCTCGAACCCTCCAGCGGAGACAGGAGACGGCGGAAGCGATCCCTTGAACAGGAGATGGCTGAGCGATCCCTCGGACCCTCCAGAGGAGGAAGGCAGCTGAAACTGTTCTCCTGAACTGCAGAGACAGACACAGGGCCAGCAGATGCAGAGACCTCTAGCTGAACAGGCAGCTGAGCAGATGACTGAGCTGGTGACTGAGTTAATAAGTGAGCTAATATTTGAGCTATGGAAAGAAGTTTAAGATGATGTAGTAATGGTGGATGATAATCAGGTAGCTGAGTGAATTCTCCTGAGCTTCCAGAACATGAGGAAAATGGCTGGACGGGCTCACCTGCTGGGTCCATGTAATGGCCGTGATCTTCTGTCATGTGAAGGCTGTGTGCAAGCAGGACAGGGCCCAAAGTGCAGACACACAGCTGCAGCTTTAATGCTAACTCAAAAAGTAACAAAACTGAAAATGCAAAATAAACTTATGCAATACAGACAGTGAGAACACACAGCAGAGGATGAGGGTAGACTGCAACACAGACCAAAGAAAACACAGGGCTTAATACACAGGAAGCAATCAGGGAATGAGAGACAGGAGGGAAACACAGCTGGGACCAGGAGCGATTCAAGGATCAGAGCTTTGGGGATGCTGAGCACCCAGAGAGCTGCCCAGCCAGGCAACATAACCTTTACTCATCACGATGAGACTTCTTCCCCGTCTCTGTCAGTCCCTGCATCCTTAAATGTCTCCAGTTGTCCCGAGTTCCCTCTGACTGTCTCCTTGGTGCATTTAAACCCCTGTTCCTCCCTGTCCTCATCGTCTGTTGTCTTCGTCTCCGTTATCAGTCGTCATAAATTTACCCTCTGTGTGCAAGTCTGCAAATTTCTTTATAGAAATCATGAGATTCTTAAATGCATCAAGTCTCTCTGTGCCTGGGTCCTCGTCATAAAATATGACATCACTGTTTTGTACATTTTAACACAATTTAATCCCCACATTTGTGAAAGAAAAGCAAAACACTTTTTTGAAAAGTCTGTAACAAAACCATCAAATCTGATAAAGGTTATTTAAATGCTGAATGGATTGGAATAAAAAAAAAATACATATCCTAACCTTAATTACTGGCAGAGAATAATGAGTGATGCTCATAATGGGTAAAAAGTAAACGGGCACTTGTCTGAGAGAATCGTTTGTATAATAATCAACAAACTAAAATGTGAAATTCTTCTCCTCAGTTCAAAGACTCGTCCAAAAATACACTCAGCTTGCTTTTAAATTCAAATTTGGTCTTGACAAACTCAAAGTTAATTTTGTTTGGTTTCTAACTTCAGAGATATTCGCGCACACACAGAGCTACAGGTCAGTTGTTGCAGTAAAAGCCCATCAAACCTGACCTTGATTTTTCCACAGTGGGTGCCAGAGATTTCACACCACTGCCCGGGGACGCCCTTCCTGTTGGTCGGGACTCAGGTGGTGGTTTTTCTTAAAGCCATACACGCACCAGTGCGAGGTGTGTGTTTGACACATGCACCGATGCTTCGGTATTGTTTGATCCGTCACTGTCGAGTCGAGGCGAGTCGCGCCGAGCCGAGTAAGTGCTAGTGGGAAAGAGGTGTTATTTCCTCATATTGTCCTTTTTATTTCTTTAATTCTGTGTCTTCCTTCTCCTCAGATGAAAGACATTAAATGTGTGGTGGTGGGTGACTATGAAGCAGGAAAGACCTGCCTGCTCAATTCCTACACAACTGACAAGCTTCCCATTGGAGATTTCCCCACGGTGAGTATCCGAAAACAGCACAGAGTCAAGTGGCTTCCATTCACCAGCTGTGAAACGGCTCAAAAGCCAGCTTGTTATTAACTTAAGAGTGTTCTCTGGAATACTCGGTGTTTGGCTCCATGCTGTCACACAGGAAGTGGTAAATGGTTGTAACTATCTAATCTCTGCAGGTAGAAAAGTGAAAGCAAGGCTCTGTGCAGTCATTGTAATGCTGACAAAGGGCTGGACTGGGGATCATTTCTGTTGATTGACGGATATAATACACTTGACAATAACTTAAAGTTACACTTTCGCTATTAGCGATGGCTCATGGTCAGAGTAGCGATTGGTTTTACCTGAAATCTCTCCCTTCCTAATTGTCCCTCCATCTATTTTCTTAACACATGAATTCATCTTCCTCTGTCTCTTCCTCACTTCTCCACAGCTGGTGCCAGCAGCAGCAGCAGCCTCCTGTGACTGTGAGGTCTGTTTTCTAGTTGTTACTGGTAATAATGTTCATCAGCACCCTGACAGCTAACATTGTCTCTCAGCTTTTCACCACTTCTTCAACACTGAAACTTAAGCGGCGTGAGCGCACAGGTGGGCGAAGGGACAGTGTAGTGCCAAAAAGTGATCGCCTGCCAAAAACTGATTTCCAATGTTTCCGTGTGTTTTTTATGTGTAATATCTTTACATATGTTGGTAAATAGAGTTCGGTGAACAGAGTTTACAAAGGGGTTATATATACAATTTAAAAATTACCTGTTTTTTAAGTATCTTTATCTGTGTTATTGTACTTACATTATAACCAATTCAGTCCTTTTTGTCCACTTAAAATATGTTTACAGAACTAATATTTGTTGCACTTTCTGCTGTCGTCTTGGCCAGATTACTCTTACAAAAGACATTTTTTTTAAATAAAGGATATATAACAATCGCTGCCAAAAACTGATCGTGGCTTCTACCTTGTTACAGGAATGTTGTTTGTGGCTCAAGATTAGGGCTGAACGATTATGGAAAATAATCTAATTGCGATTTTTTGCCCCAATATTGCGATTGCGATGCGATATGCGATTATTTTTTAAGGTCTTTGTCTTCTGTATTATTAAACAAAGACAAGCAATACATCATATAGTATGGCCAATACTATATTACATTAATTTTAAACTGTTCTTTCCTGGAAGACAGACCTCTGTTATGATGACATGAGGTGATGCATGAATTGATGACTGACATTTTTATTTAACTTCTTCAATCACAACAGTATATTTGAACATACACAATAGTTTATTTTTAGCTTACAAACATCTGAGCATAAAGTGCTGACAAGGAACCCTGGTGTAAACATTAAAATGAAAGTCAGTACAATGTGCAGATTGCAGAAATATACATAAAAAAAATCAGTGGCTTTACCACACTCAGTTTTTCGACATCTGTGAACTACTAGACAGTCATTCAATTAAAAAATAATATTAAATAAATAAAACTAATAAATAAAAAATACACACATCTTACTGATCTCTGCAGTCAGTAACATTACACATAAAGTGCAAACATAATAGCAATTGTATAAACACACACACAAACACGCCTTTAAAATTTAAAGGCGTGAAATTGGACGGTCTAGTTCTGATTAGCGTCACCGCTGTCTCGGTGGAGTTTAATAAACTCGGCCGTCTGCTTCTTGCTATCTAAAATATAACCAGACACTGGTGTAAATTCTCGACTGTCTCATACTTCTGTTTAATAAGTTTTCTGTTTGACGTTTAGTCAGCTGTGTGAAAACCAAGGAGGAACCCACCCGGGGGATTAATAAAGTTTTATTTTATCTAATCTAATAACTTTAATCTCAGCCAAACCGATTTACTCACGAACAAACAAAACACTGAAAAAAGCCCAACAATAACATTTTTAGGTTGTCTAAGTGACTTATATATTACGTTTAACCCGAGCAGCGAAACTCCGCGGTGATCTGAAAATGATGTGCCGGGAGTTGTGCCGTTCTCGGCCGCATCAGTAACCCTCGAGCTCCCGGCTAGCTGTCGAGCTGGAGGGTAGCAGACGCCTCTGAAAACGTCGAAGCACTTTTGCAAATATGGGATATCTTGATAAACCGAGCAGATATTTGATGTTTACACAACTACTTTCTCGCCTGAAAATATGTTAAAAGTTTATTTTGTGACCCAGAAAGATTAGTATGAGTAATTTTAAAACTTAGTAGCGGCCGCCATTGCTGGAAACTGGAGTTTGGCTGGGCCGCGCTATGAATTCTGGGATATGGTAGTAATTTGGACAGCCTTCGGCGCGTCGCTGTGACGTAATCGGTCTACAAATGCGGCCTCAGGAGGATGCAGCCCATGAATTTGGACATGTCCAGAGTATAATCGCAGCCTTTGCGGTTAGAAAATTGCACTTGATCATGTCGCGATATTATCGCAAATGCGATATATCGTTCAGCCCTACTCAAGATGACTTGGTATCATTCATGTGGGATACGTTTGACATATGTTTCACATATTATAGACCAACAAGTTACTTATAGCAGTTTAAATACGAGCAATCTGTTTTTGGCAAATACCAGAATTCAGTTTTTGGCAGACAATCACTTTTTGGCACAACACCGCTCGCATTAGGAGATTTGATTGGGCAATCCAGTTCAGCAATGAAAATGAACGAATGGCGAATAGGTCAGTCTGTGTTTAGTTTAACTTCCATCAAGGTTCACTGTGTGGTGGACGGCAATGGGACCAAAAGTGAAGGACACTGAAGATATAAAACTCAAAAACCTGTTTTATTATTTATAAGCGCTTACAAAAATGCATCAAAAAGGCAGGTCAGGGGTGCCGGTTTAGATCACTGGGATGAGCAGGTGACCATGTGCTGAGTGGCAGGAAGTGGCCAGCCTGGGTTGGAGTCTGACCCACAGCTCTTCGGTGCATTTATTTCCTTTCTCTTTGTCGCTCTTTACTGAAAAGGCCAAAAAGATTTTTATTTTTTATATTTTAAAGCAAAAAATGCTTCTTAGAAAATGCATGACAATGGAGGGCAAAACAAAGAACAGAAACAAAATGAGGGGTTAAATACACAAGAGGAGATGAGGGCAGAGTGGAGACGACTCGGGCAAAACTGAACATAACGCACATGAGACGAAAGACTATCAAAATAAAACGAGATGTTATCGAACACGGAAACAGAAGAACGCAAAGACAGAAGGGAAACCAACACGGAGAAAAGACTGACATCATACATGAGACACAAAACACAGAGAAGAAACTAGGACAGACTGGAAGAGAAAGGAAACTGCTGTCATCCGAAGACCATAGAAAACAAAACTGAAAAGCACTAGGAAATAATATAATACTCACAAGCACGAAGCAGAGCTTGAACACAGATCACATCATGAGCACACAAAAACTCAAGACACTGGGTCAAAGATGCAGGACCATGACGACTTCCTCCCAAATCATGATGTTAGTTTCCCTCAGCTGTGTTCCTACTTGTTTCCTCTCCCCTCGTTATCTTCTAAGTATTTTTTGTCTCCCCCTGTCCTTTGTCACGTCCTCATTCATGGTCCTGTGTCTCCCTGCTCTGTGTTTCAGAGTTTTCAGTTTCCCCTTTCCTGCCCTGCTTCTGTGTTGGCCTTTTGTATTCTGTTAAAACAGCAGCATTAAAGCTCTTTTTCCATTAGTACCTATTTGGATCGGCTCGACACGGCACAACTCGTTTTCCATTACAGTGGAGTACCACCTAATGCGCGTGGGGTTATTAAAGCAGCGCGGCCGAGAGTCTCACGATGTGATTAGTATGTGACACGAACGCCACAACAAAGGCGGACGTCGAGGCAACGATCTACCTGCCGCACAGTCTGTGGCTTTTTTTCAGACTCGAGAACCACAATGTTGTTTTTTGGTGACATGAAGTCTTCTGACGTCACATTTTCGGGTCGCCTTGGATCGCTCAAAACCCCATGGAGTAGGTATTTAAAAAGTAGCTGGTACCAGGTACTATGACCTACAGGAAAAACCCTGAAAACACAAGTAGGTACTAATGGAAAAGGGGCTTAAGAATGATTTTGAGTTCTTTCCTGCTTCCTTCCTGCCACACAGCCGTACCTGGACAAAAACAAACACGGTGTTCACCTTACGGCTCTTCACCTAAACTGTGCTCAGTGTCAAGGTCACATTCGTTTCCTGGGCAATAAGCTGTGAATTGTGATGGGCTGTGACTATATCACTGCCACTCTTAATTGCTTATTGTCTCATTGATTGTTAATATATTAACCTTCTTGTTCCTGCCTATATTTTCCTGTTGTTATTAACTATCTAACAACTCGTTGTCAGTGCTGTAGTTGTATCTTAAACCTTTAAGTCATCAGGCCTTAAGTTGAATAACCAGAGTGTCCTCTCTAATCTCCCAGCTGTGCCCTGCATACTTTCTTTAATCTTTGCTTTGTGTTGAGCTGTTTCATGCCAGTGCTGGCTCTTGTGGTGGTGTTTCCTGTCACTCATCTAACAAATAACCACCGCAGTAAGAAAACAGGTCACCTGTAACATTGTTTTTCCAGAGTATTTCTGACTCTTGTTTCACGCCATAACTAAAACATGGCATACAGTTGAGAATGAGTACATATAAATACATTTAAAAACATGCTCTAGGGTATACGTCTGTTTTCCTCCAGTTCTTTTCGATGCGCCTGCAAGATAACCAAAAATGTGGACGACAAATTGAAATGCCCTAAAACTAGAAGTGCTACCATTTGGAAGTCAAAGCCAGAGTCACAGTGCTGTACTCTGGTTTCTGTGCCTGTTTTGTTAGTGTTAGTAACCATAATAAGTGAAAATCGTCGCTGCAGACAAACCCGTTTGATCTGCTGGCCGTTATCTTGAAAACAAGATGATCACGATCAAAGGATTGGTCACTGGAATTCATTTCACTGCAAAGCTTTTGTTTGGTAACACAAAACATCTCTTTAGTTTACAGTGGTGCGTTTTTACCTCTCACTAAAAAATCTAACTCACTCGATGTTCAGTTCAGTTCCCACCAAAACCACTAAAGAGAGCCTTTCAGCCAAGGATGTCAATCTAAAGGAAGCAGCAGTCACAACATTTAGTCTGTGCGTGACCACGATGTTGGCATGTGACCAATATATGATTTGACTTCATGTCTATTGCTATCATATTTTTATGCCATCGCCTTCTGATGGGTTGCCCTACGCAGACAGAAGTTTTGAGCACAGGCAGAAGGTTTCTTCATGGGTGTCCTTTGTCAAGATGATGAACCTCCAACTCGTTGACGCATTTATGTGAGTGTGTGGAACGTATGAGCACCTTTAAGGTTTAATAAGAGTGGGAAACCTTTCATGTATTTATGGCACTTAAACAAAACTTGGTCAGATTTCACCAGTTTATTCTGTCAGCATCCACAAACATGTTTTGTTTCCTTTTTTGGTATAGTTTGGGCTGGAGCCGGTGACCTTGAAACCTCCTTCAGTAGATCTGTGATAGATCTCATCATGCACCGAGTTCTCCTTTAGTCAGCTTTTCACCCACTATGTGTTTTTGCACCACTCTGCATTTAACCTCTTAAGCACCCATGCATAACCGTAAATGTGATCTCCTCCCCTTTGCCCCGTATCTGGGGACATGGGTGCTTAAGAGGGTAATCGATAGTTATTATTATTAACCACTGAGTATCTGATCCAACACTGCTCAAGATCTACTTACAGTTCTGTGAAAACGAAAGGTCAGGGATTCAATCTCTGGCTGCTCTAGTTCATGGGTGTCCTTTGTCAAGATGATGAACCTCCAACTCGTTGACGCATTTATGTGAGTGTGTGGAACGTATGAGCACCTTTAAGGTTTAATAAGAGTGGGAAACCTTTCATGTATTTATGGCACTTAAACAAAACTTGGTCAGATTTCACCAGTTTATTCTGTCAGCATCCACAAACATGTTTTGTTTCCTTTTTTGGTATAGTTTGGGCTGGAGCCGGTGACCTTGAAACCTCCTTCAGTAGATCTGTGATAGATCTCATCATGCACCGAGTTCTCCTTTAGTCAGCTTTTCACCCACTATGTGTTTTTGCACCACTCTGCATTTAACCTCTTAAGCACCCATGCATAACCGTAAATGTGATCTCCTCCCCTTTGCCCCGTATCTGGGGACATGGGTGCTTAAGAGGGTAATCGATAGTTATTATTAATCTCTGCATCCCACTGAGCCTGGTTCCGCCTGAGGTTTCTACCTATTTAAACAGACTATTTCCTTCCCAGTGTCTCCAAAGCTCTTGCTAATAGGTCATCAGATTTTGTTTTGTTTTGTTTTTTTGGGGGGTTTTTTGGTAGTGGGTTCAGTTTTCTCTGTAGTGTTGCAGGGCCTCTTGCAGTATAAAGTGTAGTGATGATGTGATGAAGCCCTGTGAATGTGTCAAATCTTTCTCCTAGAGCAGGGCTGTCCAACTCCAGTCCTCGAGAGCTACCGTCCTGCAGCTTTTAGATGCATCTTTGTTCTGACACACCTGAATCAGATGAATGGCTTGTTATCAGGCCTTTGCCAAACTTGATGGCATGCTGAAGAGGTAATCCAACCATTTGTTTCATCTGTGCTGGAGTAGGGATGGATCTAAAAGGTGCAGGACAATAGCTCTCGAGGACTGGGATTGGGCACCCGTCACACCATTCAACAGCTTATTTGGAAGTACTGACATCTACTCCGCATTTGTTGTACAGCAGCCCTGCCGTGATAATACATTCATTTATTTATTTATTTAGAAAGAAGGACAATACATATTAATGAATATTTTAACAAATAGCCTTGGGCTAATTTCCATCTGCAGACTCTCTGGCAGGTTGGTGTTAATAATAACATACAGAGACAATATTTACAGGTCATGTGACAAGGACAAAAACAGTGGTCACATTATACTAGAACAAACAATGACAAGAACTTTGTATATTAGAAAGGCAGATTTAAATAATTTGAAATTAGTAAAATTTAGAAACTTGTATTTATCTAAAATTTGACAATGATGATATGAAAAAGGTTTCTTATCTAATATTTTCAATGATCTTTGTAGCACACTTCGATTGGCCCAATAGCAGCAAAGCTCGTATAGGACCAACTTGTAATACAGTATTCAATATGAGCCGGTATCATAGAGCGCAGGAATGTAATCGCTGCTGTCTGTTAATGATGTGCGGATATGTCTAAAGTTCTGTGTATTAACATTTACAGTTTTCACTACATATGGTCTGCATAACAGTTGATATATAAACGTATTGATGTATCAATTGCAGAATACCCATATGAGGTCCTGTATAATATAAATATATACATGCACACTCACCCCTCACTAACCATCCTCTTTGAGACTGATTTAAGACTTAAGACTTGAACAGAAGAGCAGGTATAACGTAACAGCTATAGCTTTGAATTTAGAGGATCTGCTGGGGATCAGTACGAGCCGGAGTGCTGCCAAGCTTGTTATACAGAGGGAGAACCCTGCTGCTCCCTCTCGACAGCTATGTCCTCACACAATATGCTCGGTTGTTATAGTGACTTTGTGCTAAAGACCTGGCAGGTTGCAGACCACTGAGTATCTGATCCAACACTGCTCAAGATCTACTTACAGTTCTGTGAAAACGAAAGGTCAGGGATTCAATCTCTGGCTGCTCTAGTTCATGGGTGTCCTTTGTCAAGATGATGAACCTCCAACTCGTTGACGCATTTATGTGAGTGTGTGGAACGTATGAGCACCTTTAAGGTTTAATAAGAGTGGGAAACCTTTCATGTATTTATGGCACTTAAACAAAACTTGGTCAGATTTCACCAGTTTATTCTGTCAGCATCCACAAACATGTTTTGTTTCAGCAGTGTAATCTTTGTTTAACACTGGAACTACGTGGCTTTGGTTCAGCTCCACAGACTAACTGAGACGACACTCGTTCAGAGGTTTAACTAGTCCAGAAGTCTACTTCCAGTTTTGTTTGGAGTACATCTGCAATCAAGGTTTTTCACAGGCTTACTGTCTTTTTCTTTGTTTCCTCACTCCTTGCCTTCTGTCCCCCCAGTCGTTTGCTACCTGTGTCAAGACAGTGAAGATCAATGACGAGGAGTACAATCTGCAACTGTGTGACTCTTCAGGTAAAAAATACACATAAACTGAAACAAAACAGATACTAATAGCAACAGCTGTAGCATATTTATAGTAGTAGCAGTATTTCCTGTAATGTTCGGAGCTGCTGGTGATGGATAGGATCCTATAGCAATTTGAAATCTTGCTACACTGTCCTTATGAAGTTCCTTATGAAATCTTTATTTTTGGGCTGCGGCACTTATGAAACACGAACAGTTATCTGGCAACAGCTGTCAATCAAAGCAGCCATGCCACTGACTTTAAGCCTCACCAGTATCTTGATGGGTGATTTAGAAAAACATTACCCACCATACAGTTTCTATGAGGGAATAAATCAGTCCATAGATGACAAAACTGTGTTTTATATCAGGTTGAGAATGTAATTATTTCTGCTGTAAAGTTTTAGCCCCAAGTGGATATTAAAGGAACTGCAGTGTTTCTTTTTTCACATTTTTCAGGCCCAGAGATAACTGCTTATATTTGCCTTGCTTTGGTTGCTCTGTTTGTTGCGGATCTTTTTCGTGTGTGTCTGCCTCTGCAGGTCAGGAGAACTACGAAAACATACGACTTAACACGTACACTGACACCGACGTCTTCCTTGTCTGTTTCTCTGTCGTATCGCCCTCAACCTTTGAGAACGTCACAGACAAGGTTCGTTTAGATGGTTTGTGTGTTTTATTTCTAATTTGATGCTCATGTCCTTCACTTTAATTACTTCCATAACTAGAAATATAATGAGCCAAACTCTAAGGACAAAGTTCTCCCCGTGTTTGCGTGGGTTCACCCCGGGTACTCCGGCTTCCTCCCACCGTCCAAAAGACATGCAACTTGTGGGGATAGGTTAATTGGATAATCCAAATTGCCACTAGGTGTGAATGTGAGTGCGAATGGTTGTCTGTCCCTGTGTGTTATCCCTGTGACAGACTGGCGACCTGTCCAGGGTGTACCCCGCCTCTCGCCCTATGACAGCTGGGATGGGCTCCAGCGACCCTGAAAAGGAGAAGCGGATGAATTGAATTGAATTGAACAGGTGAACCTAATAAAGTGGCTGCTGAATGTATGTGGTGTGACTTAAGTGAACTGCGCAGTAGTTGGTTACGCATTGTCTTTGTCGTTATTATGATTTTCTCCATTTCATCAATTATTCAAATAAATCTTTCACACTTCATTTTTGTGTCTGAACACTTTTACTGTACATTAGGCCAATATTTTTGCAGTTTTCTGTCCAAGATCAGGGCGTTTTCAATAAAAATTTAAAAAACAACAACAACATTTTAACCACTTGAGAGCTGAGTTAAGAGTGGTGAGAATTACATTCCTGCTGTGAGATTTGCACAGCGACTGACTCAAGGTCAGTGTCACCATGGCAAACAAAGAACCTGAGCTCTGTGACAATGATTGTAATTTAACCCAAAACCATGATCTAAATAATATCGATCAGTTTTCACTTCCTGAATGTTTTTTTTCTTTTCTTTTCTTTTCTTTTCTTTTCTTTTTTTTTTTTTTTTTTTTTTACAAAATTCTTCCTACAAAGTATAAAAGAAAACAGAAAGTAAGTAAGTAAACAAAATGTAGATTAGATTCTGCATTGTTGGTTTGATCCACGTGAGATAAAACTGGAATGAACTGAAATAGTTTCGTTTTTGAAAAGAGTGCAGAACAGGACCGACTGGATGATAAAACAGTAGCACACTCAGAAGATTTCCTAGGCAGCCTCTGAGTCACTATTATTACGGAGAGTATATTCTCGAGGCCAAACAACCTTCAGATCAGTGTTAAAATTCTGATGAAGCGTGACAGCACGAGGACGCTGATGCTGGAATTATACTGAAAAGCTCCTGACTGACCCGGAGAAGATACTGAGGTAGGCCACAGCCCACAAATCTCCTCCGTGAATATATCAGGCAAGCATCTGTTTGTTTTGTATTATTTGAATTCTGCATATTGTATTTTACAAGCAGTTGCATCTTGTGTAGACTTTTGTCTAACACTGTGCAGTCAGTCATCAGTTTTTTACTGACACAAGAAGAGTTAGAGAAGAGAGGGAGACTTAAGTTAACTGGAAACCCAAAATCTTTACAAGCTTGTTTGATCTTTTTTTTTCATATGCTTTACAATCATTTTAATTTAAAAGTAAAATGTATTTAAAACTAGCAATAAATTCAATGACCTCTCATTTAATGTCGTGTTTTGTTGTTTTATGTTATTTGTTAGAACAGAAGTAATGCTAACTCCCAAAAGGTTGATTCTGTTCATCTGGACGTAGAAACGTTTCGTCACTCATCCAACTGACTTCTTCGGTCTCAGCTGACTGCAGGTTTCCCCAAACCTTATTAACAGTACATTTACACAGTGACTGAAACTAGCACCACTGAATGACCAATGGGCTGTGAGGTCAGTTCCTTGATCTGATCAATGGCCATGAGTACCATTCACAGAGAATTGCTGCAATCACAGCATTGTAAGATGAAGAAAGATGAAGCCTCCCCATGATGAGGATTTACACATCCTGGACAGGGAGGAACGCTGGTATGAGCAGGGAGTCAAGAAGGCCATTTACATAAATCTCTGAGTCGAGGAGGGGGCCTAAGGGTACATTTTTGTTGATTAGAGAATATTAACTCAAATAGGACTAGAGCGTTAAGTCTAGTGATTTAACTTTGGTTACTCACATCTTGAGACTGTTGCAGAAACCCAGAGTACCCAGAGAGCAAATAAGTCAATGGATAAGATAAGTCAAAGCTAATGTCGATCACAGAGGACATAAATGAAAAGGCTGTTATTCTCGGGAGGATATGACAAACTAATCCTCTGCTTGCTGTTGACACTGTTTCCGTGAATCGCTCAACAGCGACATCTGCTCGGTTTAAAAAGTAATTGCAGGAAACCTGGAGACAGACTGAAGTTCGTTCACTTTGACATGTGGACAGCAAACGAGTGATGAGTAGTCCTGTTTAGTTAGCCAAGTGACGATAGAGTTCTAACTGGACAAAATAGAATAACACGGAGCAGAACAAAAATAATAGGAATGACTAATACGTGCTTGTAAAAGTGGGAGTTCATGTGTATCTGTGTGTGAGGGGAGAAGACAGGCTTTACGGTTCATTATTAATAAGAAAGAAGACGAAGTTTGTGTCGCATTTTGCGGCCAAGGTGACATCCTACAGATATCGCTGGAATTCATTCATGACGAGTGAAACCCGTAAACACACAAACGGCACTGTTAACGCTCCTATCGTCCTCCTAGCTTCAGTCACGTGGGTTTTTCTTAAAGCCATACACGCACCGGTGCGAGGCGTGTGTTTGACACATGCACCGATGCTTCGGTATTGTTTGATCCGTCACTGTCGAGTCGAGGCGAGTCGCGCCGAGCCGAGTAAGTGCTAGTGGGAAAGAGGTGTTATTTCCTCATATTGTCCTTTTTATTTCTTTAATTCTGTGTCTTCCTTCTCCTCAGATGAAAGACATTAAATGTGTGGTGGTGGGTGACTATGAAGCAGGAAAGACCTGCCTGCTCAATTCCTACACAACTGACAAGCTTCCCATTGGAGATTTCCCCACGGTGAGTATCCGAAAACAGCACAGAGTCAAGTGGCTTCCATTCACCAGCTGTGAAACGGCTCAAAAGCCAGCTTGTTATTAACTTAAGAGTGTTCTCTGGAATACTCGGTGTTTGGCTCCATGCTGTCACACAGGAAGTGGTAAATGGTTGTAACTATCTAATCTCTGCAGGTAGAAAAGTGAAAGCAAGGCTCTGTGCAGTCATTGTAATGCTGACAAAGGGCTGGACTGGGGATCATTTCTGTTGATTGACGGATATAATACACTTGACAATAACTTAAAGTTACACTTTCGCTATTAGCGATGGCTCGTGGTCAGAGTAGCGATTGGTTTTACCTGAAATCTCTCCCTTCCTAATTGTCCCTCCATCTATTTTCTTAACACATGAATTCATCTTCCTCTGTCTCTTCCTCACTTCTCCACAGCTGGTGCCAGCAGCAGCAGCAGCCTCCTGTGACTGTGAGGTCTGTTTTCTAGTTGTTACTGGTAATAATGTTCATCAGCACCCTGACAGCTAACATTGTCTCTCAGCTTTTCACCACTTCTTCAACACTGAAACTTAAGCGGCGTGAGCGCACAGGTGGGCGAAGGGACAGTGTAGTGCCAAAAAGTGATCGCCTGCCAAAAACTGATTTCCAATGTTTCCGTGTGTTTTTTATGTGTAATATCTTTACATATGTTGGTAAATAGAGTTCGGTGAACAGAGTTTACAAAGGGGTTATATATACAATTTAAAAATTACCTGTTTTTTAAGTATCTTTATCTGTGTTATTGTACTTACATTATAACCAATTCAGTCCTTTTTGTCCACTTAAAATATGTTTACAGAACTAATATTTGTTGCACTTTCTGCTGTCGTCTTGGCCAGATTACTCTTACAAAAGACATTTTTTTTAAATAAAGGATATATAACAATCGCTGCCAAAAACTGATCGTGGCTTCTACCTTGTTACAGGAATGTTGTTTGTGGCTCAAGATGACTTGGTATCATTCATGTGGGATACGTTTGACATATGTTTCACATATTATAGACCAACAAGTTACTTATAGCAGTTTAAATACGAGCAATCTGTTTTTGGCAAATACCAGAATTCAGTTTTTGGCAGACAATCACTTTTTGGCACAACACCGCTCGCATTAGGAGATTTGATTGGGCAATCCAGTGTCAGCAATGAAAATGAACGAATGGGCGAATAGGTCAGTCTGTGTTTAGTTTAACTTCCATCAAGGTTCACTGTGTGGTGGACGGCAATGGGACCAAAAGTGAAGGACACTGAAGATATAAAACTCAAAAACCTGTTTTATTATTTATAAGCGCTTACAAAAATGCATCAAAAAGGCAGGTCAGGGGTGCCGGTTTAGATCACTGGGATGAGCAGGTGACCATGTGCTGAGTGGCAGGAAGTGGCCAGCCTGGGTTGGAGTCTGACCCACAGCTCTTCGGTGCATTTATTTCCTTTCTCTTTGTCGCTCTTTACTGAAAAGGCCAAAAAGATTTTTATTTTTTATATTTTAAAGCAAAAAATGCTTCTTAGAAAATGCATGACAATGGAGGGCAAAACAAAGAACAGAAACAAAATGAGGGGTTAAATACACAAGAGGAGATGAGGGCAGAGTGGAGACGACTCGGGCAAAACTGAACATAACGCACATGAGACGAAAGACTATCAAAATAAAACGAGATGTTATCGAACACGGAAACAGAAGAACGCAAAGACAGAAGGGAAACCAACACGGAGAAAAGACTGACATCATACATGAGACACAAAACACAGAGAAGAAACTAGGACAGACTGGAAGAGAAAGGAAACTGCTGTCATCCGAAGACCATAGAAAACAAAACTGAAAAGCACTAGGAAATAATATAATACTCACAAGCACGAAGCAGAGCTTGAACACAGATCACATCATGAGCACACAAAAACTCAAGACACTGGGTCAAAGATGCAGGACCATGACGACTTCCTCCCAAATCATGATGTTAGTTTCCCTCAGCTGTGTTCCTACTTGTTTCCTCTCCCCTCGTTATCTTCTAAGTATTTTTTGTCTCCCCCTGTCCTTTGTCACGTCCTCATTCATGGTCCTGTGTCTCCCTGCTCTGTGTTTCAGAGTTTTCAGTTTCCCCTTTCCTGCCCTGCTTCTGTGTTGGCCTTTTGTATTCTGTTAAAACAGCAGCATTAAAGCTCTTTTTCCATTAGTACCTATTTGGATCGGCTCGACACGGCACAACTCGTTTTCCATTACAGTGGAGTACCACCTAATGCGCGTGGGGTTATTAAAGCAGCGCGGCCGAGAGTCTCACGATGTGATTAGTATGTGACACGAACGCCACAACAAAGGCGGACGTCGAGGCAACGATCTACCTGCCGCACAGTCTGTGGCTTTTTTTCAGACTCGAGAACCACAATGTTGTTTTTTGGTGACATGAAGTCTTCTGACGTCACATTTTCGGGTCGCCTTGGATCGCTCAAAACCCCATGGAGTAGGTATTTAAAAAGTAGCTGGTACCAGGTACTATGACCTACAGGAAAAACCCTGAAAACACAAGTAGGTACTAATGGAAAAGGGGCTTAAGAATGATTTTGAGTTCTTTCCTGCTTCCTTCCTGCCACACAGCCGTACCTGGACAAAAACAAACACGGTGTTCACCTTACGGCTCTTCACCTAAATTGTGCTCAGTGTCAAGGTCACATTCGTTTCCTGGGCAATAAGCTGTGAATTGTGATGGGCTGTGACTATATCACTGCCACTCTTAATTGCTTATTGTCTCATTGATTGTTTATATATTAACCTTCTTGTTCCTGCCTATATTTTCCTGTTGTTATTAACTATCTAACAACTCGTTGTCAGTGCTGTAGTTGTATCTTAAACCTTTAAGTCATCAGGCCTTAAGTTGAATAACCAGAGTGTCCTCTCTAATCTCCCAGCTGTGCCCTGCATACTTTCTTTAATCTTTGCTTTGTGTTGAGCTGTTTCATGCCAGTGCTGGCTCTTGTGGTGGTGTTTCCTGTCACTCATCTAACAAATAACCACCGCAGTAAGAAAACAGGTCACCTGTAACATTGTTTTTCCAGAGTATTTCTGACTCTTGTTTCACGCCATAACTAAAACATGGCATACAGTTGAGAATGAGTACATATAAATACATTTAAAAACATGCTCTAGGGTATACGTCTGTTTTCCTCCAGTTCTTTTCGATGCGCCTGCAAGATAACCAAAAATGTGGACGACAAATTGAAATGCCCTAAAACTAGAAGTGCTACCATTTGGAAGTCAAAGCCAGAGTCACAGTGCTGTACTCTGGTTTCTGTGCCTGTTTTGTTAGTGTTAGTAACCATAATAAGTGAAAATCGTCGCTGCAGACAAACCCGTTTGATCTGCTGGCCGTTATCTTGAAAACAAGATGATCACGATCAAAGGATTGGTCACTGGAATTCATTTCACTGCAAAGCTTTTGTTTGGTAACACAAAACATCTCTTTAGTTTACAGTGGTGCGTTTTTACCTCTCACTAAAAAATCTAACTCACTCGATGTTCAGTTCAGTTCCCACCAAAACCACTAAAGAGAGCCTTTCAGCCAAGGATGTCAATCTAAAGGAAGCAGCAGTCACAACATTTAGTCTGTGCGTGACCACGATGTTGGCATGTGACCAATATATGATTTGACTTCATGTCTATTGCTATCATATTTTTATGCCATCGCCTTCTGATGGGTTGCCCTACGCAGACAGAAGTTTTGAGCACAGGCAGAAGGTTTCCTTTCCTTTTTTGCAAATGGTATAGTTTGGGCTGGAGCCGGTGACCTTGAAACCTCCTTCAGTAGATCTGTGATAGATCTGATCATGCACCGAGTTCTCCTTTAGTCAGCTTTTCACCCACTATGTGTTTTTGCACCACTCTGCATTTAACCTCTTAAGCACCCATGCATAACCGTAAATGTGATCTCCTCCCCTTTGCCCTGTATCTGGGGACATGGGTGCTTAAGAGGGTAATCGATAGTTATTATTAATCTCTGCATCCCACTGAGCCTGGTTCCGCCTGAGGTTTCTACCTATTTAAACAGAGTATTTCCTTCCCAGTGTCTCCAAAGCTCTTGCTCATAGGTCATCAGATTTTGTTTTGTTTTGTTTTTTTGGGGGGTTTTTTGGTAGTGGGTTCAGTTTTCTCTGTAGTGTTGCAGGGCCTCTTGCAGTATAAAGTGTAGTGATGATGTGATGAAGCCCTGTGAATGTGTCAAATCTTTCTCCTAGAGCAGGGCTGTCCAACTCCAGTCCTCGAGAGCTACCGTCCTGCAGCTTTTAGATGCATCTTTGTTCTGACACACCTGAATCAGATGAATGGCTTGTTATCAGGCCTTTGCCAAACTTGATGGCATGCTGAAGAGGTAATCCAACCATTTGTTTCATCTGTGCTGGAGTAGGGATGGATCTAAAAGGTGCAGGACAATAGCTCTCGAGGACTGGGATTGGGCACCCGTCACACCATTCAACAGCTTATTTGGAAGTACTGACATCTACTCCGCATTTGTTGTACAGCAGCCCTGCCGTGATAATACATTCATTTATTTATTTATTTAGAAAGAGGGACAATACATATTAATGAATATTTTAACAAATAGCCTTGGGCTAATTTCCATCTGCAGACTCTCTGGCAGGTTGGTGTTAATAATAACATACAGAGACAATATTTACAGGTCATGTGACAAGGACAAAAACAGTGGTCACATTATACTAGAACAAACAATGACAAGAACTTTGTATATTAGAAAGGCAGATTTAAATAATTTGAAATTAGTAAAATTTTGAAACTTGTATTTATCTAAAATTTGACAATGATGATATGAAAAAGGTTTCTTATCTAATATTTTCAATGATCTTTGTAGCACACTTCGATTGGCCCAATAGCAGCAAAGCTCGTATAGGACCAACTTGTAATACAGTATTCAATATGAGCCGGTATCATAGAGCGCAGGAATGTAATCGCTGCTGTCTGTTAATGATGTGCGGATATGTCTAAAGTTCTGTGTATTAACATTTACAGTTTTCACTACATATGGTCTGCATAACAGTTGATATATAAACGTATTGATGTATCAATTGCAGAATACCCATATGAGGTCCTGTATAATATAAATATATACATGCACACTCACCCCTCACTAACCATCCTCTTTGAGACTGATTTAAGACTTAAGACTTGAACAGAAGAGCAGGTATAACGTAACAGCTATAGCTTTGAATTTAGAGGATCTGCTGGGGATCAGTACGAGCCGGAGTGCTGCCAAGCTTGTTATACAGAGGGAGAACCCTGCTGCTCCCTCTCGACAGCTATGTCCTCACACAATATGCTCGGTTGTTATAGTGACTTTGTGCTAAAGACCTGGCAGGTTGCAGACCACTGAGTATCTGATCCAACACTGCTCAAGATCTACTTACAGTTCTGTGAAAACGAAAGGTCAGGGATTCAATCTCTGGCTGCTCTAGTTCATGGGTGTCCTTTGTCAAGATGATGAACCTCCAACTCGTTGACGCATTTATGTGAGTGTGTGGAACATATGAGCACCTTTAAGGTTTAATAAGAGTGGGAAACCTTTCATGTATTTATGGCACTTAAACAAAACTTGGTCAGATTTCACCAGTTTATTCTGTCAGCATCCACAAACATGTTTTGTTTCAGCAGTGTAATCTTTGTTTAACACTGGAACTACGTGGCTTTGGTTCAGCTCCACAGACTAACTGAGACGACACTCGTTCAGAGGTTTAACTAGTCCAGAAGTCTACTTCCAGTTTTGTTTGGAGTACATCTGCAATCAAGGTTTTTCACAGGCTTACTGTCTTTTTCTTTGTTTCCTCACTCCTTGCCTTCTGTCCCCCCAGTCGTTTGCTACCTGTGTGAAGACAGTGAAGATCAATGACGAGGAGTACAATCTGCAACTGTGTGACTCTTCAGGTAAAAAATACACATAAACTGAAACAAAACAGATACTAATAGCAACAGCTGTAGCATATTTATAGTAGTAGCAGTATTTCCTGTAATGTTCGGAGCTGCTGGTGATGGATAGGATCCTATAGCAATTTGAAATCTTGCTACACTGTCCTTATGAAGTTCCTTATGAAATCTTTATTTTTGGGCTGCGGCACTTATGAAACACGAACAGTTATCTGGCAACAGCTGTCAATCAAAGCAGCCATGCCACTGACTTTAAGCCTCACCAGTATCTTGATGGGTGATTTAGAAAAACATTACCCACCATACAGTTTCTATGAGGGAATAAATCAGTCCATAGATGACAAAACTGTGTTTTATATCAGGTTGAGAATGTAATTATTTCTGCTGTAAAGTTTTAGCCCCAAGTGGATATTAAAGGAACTGCAGTGTTTCTTTTTTCACATTTTTCAGGCTCGGAGATAACTGCTTATATTTGCCTTGCTTTGGTTGCTCTGTTTGTTGCGGATCTTTTTCGTGTGTGTCTGCCTCTGCAGGTCAGGAGAACTACGAAAACATACGACTTAACACGTACACTGACACCGACGTCTTCCTTGTCTGTTTCTCTGTCGTATCGCCCTCAACCTTTGAGAACGTCACAGACAAGGTTCGTTTAGATGGTTTGTGTGTTTTATTTCTAATTTGATGCTCATGTCCTTCACTTTAATTACTTCCATAACTAGAAATATAATGAGCCAAACTCTAAGGACAAACACACACAGAGCAGAGATCGTTAGGGTTGCAGTGAAACCGCATCAAACCTTTAGCTTGTCTTTTTACAGTGGGTGCCAGAGATTTTACGCTTCTCTCCAAAGACGCCATTCCTGCTGGTTGGGACTCAGGTGGATCTGAGAGATAACGAGAACACCCTGGAACAAGCCCTGACCTTTACGAGTGGCGAGGAACTGGCTCATGAGCTGAAGGCCGTTAAATACATGGAGTGTTCGGCTCGGACTCAGGTACAGAGAGAGAAAAATAAGTCTGCTGGTGGGATTCTCTGTTGAGAAAGAAGCCTTGGTATCGATACGTTTTGGGCAATAAGAATAAAAGAAATATGAACATCATCATTACTCACAGAGTCACAGGAAATCTTTACACTTAATAAAAAGGCATCAAAACCCATTTGTCAAAACCTAGTGGAAGTAAAAAATAACTACAAAACATCTCAGGTTGGGGTCCTGGTTACATACTCCTGATATATCTAAAACAATCACCACCACGGGGGGTCGTGGTTTGGTCCCGCCTTCGCCATTGTGGTTGATGTGGAGGTAGGGACGGGCTTAGGGGGTCTGGAGAATCCCTAGAGACGTTATCCCTGGAGGACTTAACCCAGGGGTTGTGGTCATAACGTGGTTAGTGCCCCCCCTCCCTTTTTGGCCACTTGTGCCTCAATTTTATTCCACAACTTAGACATCCACATTACTCACACTCTCATAACACATACATATAGGGCCTTGAGGGTGGGCACATTAACAGCGTCTTGTGGACGGTCTGTGTATTCAACCCCACCTCTGGCGCCGGTGCCCACCTCTCAATTTTAAATCCATGTAGACATTGAGGGTTCTCGGGAGGGGCCGTGCTAACACCTGCTGCTCTCTGGCAGCAGCACCATGCTCTCCCGTGTTTTAAATGCACCTTAGAACAACACGCAGCAACACTACACATGAGCGAGAGGAGGGAGGTTTGGGGTCTTCACACACCCCTGTTCTCTGCTGGCCATCGGGGCGGGGGGGCTGGGAGGAGGTGTTGGCCGTCCGATTGGGATCTGGGATGCGGGGCCTCCCTGCTGCTGCGGAGCCTGGGGCGGTCTGCTTGCCTCCACCCCGGGGGAAAGGGTAACTGGTCTAGGTGCCATTTCCACCTCTAGGGGCGAGGGTACCTGGACCTGGGGTATAGAGTTTGTTTGGGGGTGGCCCTCTGGGCCTGCGGCTCGGTTCACTCTGGCACAGCTGGCTGCCGGCCGAGCCGGCGGGCACGCCGCTGCAGCCCCCTCTGGCTTCTGCTCCGTGGCTACTGGGTGACCCTCATCTGGGGATCCTCAGCTCTTCCCATGAGGGTGGCACGGATGCCCCTCCGGTGGTCCTCCTTGGGCTCTCGCACTCTGGGGCCTCTGGATGTCTGGGGCCTGGATCTCCTCCATGCCTGCTTCATGCCCTGGGGGACGGGGCTATGGCTCTCTACATCCTCTAGCAGACCATTACATGGGAAACCTTTTGAATACAAGCGCGCTGATCCACACAGGTGTGCACAGGGTGTTCACTGTTCATAGACATAAACTATTGGCTGCTATTTCCAAGCACATTGTGCGCTGTCGGTCCTGCTTGCTACACAACAACATTCAATATTTAGTATTTACTGCTGTTTACACTTAGCTAGATTAACGTGATGGTGTTGTGTTTAGTATGTTGCTCTGTTTTTTTTTTTGCTTGTTTTCTCTTCTTTTTCTCTCAACAGGTGATCCAGGAGATTTTTTCTCTTCTTTCTCTTTTTAAGTGCCCTTTCTCACTGTCCCTCTCCCCTTCTGTTTTTCTTTTCCTTCCTCTTTCTTTCTCCCTTTCCTATCCCTCAGTCATGTCTGTCCCGTCTGTAACAACTGAAAATAAAATAAAATAAATAATAACAACAAAGGTCGATCAAATGGACCAATACGGCAAGGCCGTGATGATCCATTTGGCAAAGTAAATCCATTGGGTATCCTTGTTGGTCTTCAGACAACAATTCTGACGGCTAAAGAACCAAATGGGACAGGCAAAAAAAAAAAAAAAAAAAGAAAAAATCACAGTTAACGATTACCAACTTAAAACAGAATAGATCAGCAAAGCATGGTGAATTTACCGACGATACTGTTTAAAATTGCAACATAAACTAAATAATTAAGATAAAAAAAATTACAAATCACAAAAATTAAAGATAATAACAAAATTTTTAAGTATGGCTCAACATATTTGAGTAAAATACTGGCCTCTATGACTCTAATACCTGCAGCACCTCACCCAGAAGGCTTCGGCATCCCCTCTCTGTGGGTGAGCCCAGACCCCACAGGGGAAGCTCATTTCCACTGCTTGTATCTGCAGCCACTGCCCTACAAATCAGTCTGCCAACCTCCTGCTCCACTCTCGCCTCACACCTGTTCTTAGGCAGCAGCTCCTCTCCCATTTCTAACTGAGAACAGTGGCCTTAGTTGCGAGCTGCAGTTCATCACGCAGTGAAGCCAAAATAACCAAAGCCTCCTCAGCAGGGAAAGAGGAAACCCTCTGTGCCTAAAAATTAATAACAATTATGAACAGAACCTTTCTCAGAGTGACACTAAAAACTAGTTCATGCATGTATTACTTCTAGGCTAGACTACAGTAATTCGTTACTATCAGGATGTCCTGAAAACTCCCTGAGACGGCTTCAGTACTCTTGCTGACAGGGACTAGAAAGAGAGCAGATTTCTCCTGTTTTGGCTTCCCTTCATTGGCTTCCTGTTAAATCCAGAATTGAATTCAAAATCCTGCTCCTCACATACAAGGTCTTAAATAATCAGGCCCCATCTTATCTTAATGACCTTGTAGTACCATATCACCCTATTAGAGCACTTCGCTCTCGCTCTGCAGGCCTACTTGTTGTTCCTAGAGTATTTAAAAGTAGAATGGGAGGCAGAGCCTTCAGTTTTCAGGCCCCTCTTCTGTGGAACCAGCTTCCAGTTTGGATTCAGGAGACAGACACTATCTCTACTTTCAAGATTAGGCTTCAAACTTTCCTTTTTGCTAAAGCATATAGTTAGGGCTGGACCAGGTGACCTTGAATCCCCCCTTAGTTATACTACAATAGGTCGAGGGTGCTGGGGGATTCCCATGATGCATTTAGTGTTTCTTCTTCACTCACTATGCCTCTCTGGATTGTTGAATCATTAGTTATTATTAATCTCTGGTTCTCTTTCACAGCATGTCTTTTGTCCTGTCTTCCTTCTCTCACCCCAATTGGCCACGGCAGATGGCCCCGCCCCTCCCTGACCCTGGTTCTGCTGAAGGTTTCTTCCTGTTAAAAGGGAGTTTTTCCTTCTGTCATCAAAGTGCTTGCTCATAGGGGCTCATATGACTGTTGGGGTTTTCTTTGTATTTCTCTGTTTTCTTTGTATTATTGTCAGGTCTCTACCTTACAATATAAAACTGCCACGCACCTTTGAATATGTTCAGAGGATAAATACTTGATGCAGTGTGTCCAAGGACCAGGATAAAAACTGCCTTTCTCTTCCTGAATCTGAGGTTTGACCAGTGCCTTTCAAGGAAGGAACAGTCTGTGGTAAACAGGGGAGCCACCTCCCCAGTGCGCCAGCACAGAGGCGCTGTACTCAACGTCCATGCAATGTTTCAGAGGCACGTCAGCAGGACTGCAGAGACCATCATGATTTCTCACATCTTAGATTTTTCCTTGTAGAGTATCAAAATAAACAGTTTATATTCACAATTTCCTGTTTATCTTGATACTCTGCTAGGAAATAGATCTTTATTTTGATCTGATAACTCCTCCACCTCTTTCTGAAGTAGAAATCTTTTTTTCCTCTTGTTAAATTTGAGTGTCTCTTTCTGTCTCGTTTTCAGGAAGGAGTGAGGGAGGTGTTTGAAGAGGCCATCCTGGCAACTCGAAATCCTACAGATAAAAAATCCACTTACTTCTGTGTTCTGCTATAAACGGAAAAGGAGAAGGAGAAGAGGAAAAGAGGGTTTAGGAGGAAGAAGGGGAGGTGGACCCGGAATCATTAGCCCATATGAGTGTTCAGCCATAATGGCATAGGCTGGAGTCTGTGAATCGACATCATAATTTATTAATTAATTTTAAATTTAAAATGTTTTACATTTTAAAATAGATGTGTGGGGGGTTAAGTTAGGAAGAGAATTACACAGTTTTACAGCAGTAATCTTTTGCCTGCTATGGACCGTTTTCCCTCCTCCATTTGGGATGGAGGCTGCACAGCATCCTGGTGAGGCCGAAGAATTGCTGCTTTTCTGGATACTGTGACAATGTTAAACTGTGCTAAACCTCCACATCTCTAAAATGATTTAATAGGTAATATATTTATTTACTTGTTTATTTCATATATAAATGATTATATTTTTAGTTGGCTGTTTACTATTTTTGATTGTTAGTCAGAGAACTGAGTAACTGCAGTGTCGTGTTTTCTTTGTGGTGAATGACAATAAAGAATCCTTGAATCCTTTAAACTGTACATTGTAAAGCTTCTCTTAAATTATCTGAATTCATTTCCTGGTTAGAGCTAAACATTTAAAAGTGCTTAATACATTTGACACATTTAGTACTCGATACATGAGAGAGCACACATCCCTGCTGTGTCTCTGGGAGCTGTTAAATCAGGGTTCTTGAACTTTTTCTTCCCTAAATAAGAGTCAGGCAAGGTTATCTTTTTAAAGTTCCTCTCTAATAATGTCTGAATTCATTTACTGATTATAAGTAAACATTTGAAATGTGTTTAATTCAATCTGCAGATCAAATGCTCCCTACATGAGAGTGGACACGTGGTTTACATCTGCAGAGCAGATGCAGTGTCCACTCACAGAACTCTAGGGGGAGCTGCTCCACAGGTTTTCAGTGGGCCCTGGTGGATCTGGTATGTAAATGACCTGGGTTCATTTTGATTGGCAGACTAAAATGGATCCTTCAGACCAACATGGCATGGAGGCTGAGACCCGCTCGCTCCTTTGTCTGACTAACAGCAGCAGCCAGGCGTGAACCAGACGGAAAAGAAAAAATGAATTAGCCCTCCATTCACAGCACAGCCCGATCTCTCTCGCCTACTCCCATCCTCTTCTTCAATGCCTTCTCCCATCAGCCTTTTCTCCGTGCGTCTTTGTGTCTTTTGTCTGAGCCTTTGAGGTCTTTGTGTTTGAGTCCTCTCAGCTCATCTAAAAACTTGAGTCATCATCCTTTCACAACAGTTTCTAACCACAGTGATCACTGATACAAACTGCAGGAGCAACATGTTTACAGTTGTCTTATGTGGAGCTCTACCCTCATCATGTTCGAGACATAAACCACTCAAATGAGCTTAAAGGCCATTTATCAGATCTCATTTAATACACTGTTATATGCAGTTACACCTCTGGATAAAAATAACCTGAACACAATCCCATCCACATAAACATGTAGATTTTTATCCACCGAAAAACTTTCAAGTGAGACTTCCCAGAGGTGAGGAAATAGAAAAAGTAGAAAATCAGTGTATAAAATGTTGGTTTTCAGGCTTATATGCAGAAATGTGTCCTTGTTGTGCAGATGATAATAAATTGAAGGTCATTCCACACCAGGTAGTTTGCAAGGTGGTAAAAGATGCATTAATGCTCATTTAAATCCATTTAAAGTATCTGGAGCAAAAGTACTTATCATGCAGAATAATGAACATGATATTAATGACTTTATATGATACAGGGACTAAATACGGCCTGAGGGTCAGAGATGGCCTGCAAACCAACATCAATAAGATGTAGCAATATGTCAAGAGGAGTGACAACAGTGAGTCTGCACTGCTTTGACTCAGCGAACTTTGCTCTGGCTCATATCAGTCCTTTGGCGAGAGGGAGCTGTATTGCGGTTGTAAATAAATGTAAGGGACAGAGACTGGTGAAAAAACTGTCATTTACAGGAAAGTATTACAACGATGAGACTTCATGTGGAAGCTGCAACAATGTGTGGAAACTAAGTTTGGCATCTTTCTTTGTCTGTAGTTAATAAGGACAAAGTTAATACATTTGCAAACATGCAGTGAGATTACAGAGAGGCAGAGCGATCTCAGTGTATCACCTGATGAATATGAGTGGCTGCCAGCATGGAGGTGAAGGGGACCACCTTTGCAGACTTCTAATGCTGGAGATTTTCTATCCCCTCTAGTGCATGGCCCTTTTCTCACCTTAAAGCTGGTGCCACCTCATTTTCCCCTTTGTGCACTCACCTGTGCACCAAAGTGCTTTACAGAAGACAAAGTTATTATTTGGTGTTTTTTTTTAAATTATGTTGTTTAGAATTTTTACACTGCGATGTGAGTGCACCACTTTAATCTACAATAACTCTACAATAAACTGCCTTTTTGAGTTGATTCCCGTGTTGCGAGTGCTGCATCTCTTGCCTGCACACAGCGATTCATGACAGAATCTGCCAGTATGAATTTTTCATGTGTAATGGCGATACATGACTTTGATCTTCTCTGGGATAGCACAGCATTGCAGTGGTTTCTGTGCAGCGCTTGCATGTTTTCCTTGTATCTGCCTGGATATTCTCCAAAGTAGATGTATTTGCATTTATATAGTCACATTTAGTCACATTTTAACCACACATTCATGCCGCGTGTTATTCTGTACACTTCCAGCACTTTATCTACATCACATTCATGGCCACCTTAGAATGAGCAACTAACCTAACCTGTGCGTGTCCTTGGACTGTGGGGGGAAGCCAAAATACCCACACAAGCATGGGGAGAACATGCAAACTCCACACAGAAAGCCCAGGAACCAGAAATGTGTGGTTAAATGCAGCTTGTGATGTAGAGCACCTTGTTTGGTCAGTAAGACTAGAAAAGTACTTTGCAATTGTGCAGATATCACAAAATAAACCAGAACTGAACTGAATAGATCAGCAAACTGTGACCAGTATCGGACTCGAACATTAGATAGAACCCTCTGTTTGTAAATAGCAACCATTCATAAGAGATTTAGCTTCTGCAACAGCTTGTTTCATACAACAAAATAGATGAACTGAGAAGATAAATAAGGATTATTTTTGTAGGCCATGCAAAGCTACTCTAATACAAACAGAGCTGAAAAAATTAGTAGACTTTAAATTTACTGACAGTTGATCGTTTGATTAATCTTTTTAACTTTGATAACTAAAAACAAGTTTTTGTGAGTGGAATAACTGCAGCTCAGTATCGTTGTAGGTAAAATAAAATCAAATATTTTTTAAATGAATAATTTTCACATCATGTCTGTGAAGGTTCTCAGTCATCCGGGTCATCGTAGTCAAAGGAGCTTGCAAAGAAAAGCGTCTGGACTTCTTTAAGTTGCTTGAAGACGTTTCACCTCTCATCCCAGAAGCTTCTTCAGTTCTAAGGACTTTTGACTTTAGTTGCCTTTTACAGCGAGCGCTGCCTTTCTTCTTCAGGTATTCTGAAGTTTTTGTTCATATTTTGTAAACACAGCAACTTCTCATCCAAACGTTTTTTTTCCATTTTCAGAGAATTTAAGTCCTGATCAACGTGAAAACCCACATCAAACTGTTTCCAGATCAGTTTCACTTTTACTTTGAGGAACTTGATGATTTATTACATTTGTGTGGCGGCCATCTTGCCTCTGACACTTTGACTGCTGTCTGTCCCAAAGTGCCTCTCTCACTGCCGCTACTGCTTGGTAGTGTGGCTGGTGAATATTATTGGATGTCCATCTGACCTCATTATAAGTGTGTTGCTATGGGCAACCAGCATGGAGAACAAGGAGGGGAGAGAGAGAGAGAGAGAGAGAGAGTTGCATCATGGGATAGAAACCTGACCTCTGCCTGTTTTTTTGGTTTTTTCTTCTTCTTCTCTCTGTGGACGCAAATGTGCAGCATGACACTACGCAACAATGCACGCACACCGCGCTAACAAACACACACAGACACGTCATGGCACTCACACATCGCTCACACAGCACACACACACACACACACACACACACACACACACACACACACACACACATGGTTTGTTTAAACATAGATACATAAAAGAGGAGGAGGAAAAACATAATATCCGTTTACTGCTGAATGTAAAGAAAAAACCACAAGACTCGTGATGAACTTGCACACAGTGGACACTTCTGTTGAAGGAAACCAGCACTGTTTGTGGTTTGTCAGGTTCATTTACACCATGCAAAATATAGCTAAGAGAGGTGAGTTATGTGTACATTGTTACAACATGACTAAAGTTTCTAATAGTGAGGTCAGTGTATGCACAAGGCCAAAAACTTGGGCTTGAAGCTGATCTGAACACTCAATTTTATGTTTAGATGAAGTTATAAAGAGGGAAAGCTTGGATTTCCGAGGGGCAGCCAATCAGAAGACTTAAAACATAAAACATAAATCTAAACATTTTGAATCTGGATGTCAGGAGCGCAGGGTGGATCAGATTGTGAAATAGAGGGACGCCGCGTGTTTGTTTCTCCCACTGACCATTTCTTATTGTTTATATGTCACTGCTGCGTTGGTTCCCAATGGTGTGTCCAGTGCAAAGTCCAGGTGTGCCTTTGGCTTTTGTGTCAACCATACATCACTCTTTGAACATCTTAGAGAGTAACGAACAAGGTTGAAATTAGCACATTTCAAAGGGTCTTATTGATAATGAGGCGGTAAAACAGATCGTTCTCAAGCGCGGTGCGAACCACAGCTAATTAAATAGTCGCTGTTATAGTCGGTTCAAACGAGCTATTAAAAGTCCCTTCATCTGACAAAATAGAAATAAAAGAAGAACTGAAGAGGTTTCAGATGACAGTTATATTCTCGGTGTTGTAATGTGTGTATTTTTATATTATATGGCAATAAAGCTGCTTCTGTCTTTGAGTTTTATGTTTCAACGTGTGTGTGTGTGTGTGTGTGTGTGTGTGTGTGTGTGTGTGTGTGTGTGTGTGTGTGTGTGTGTGTGTGTGTGTTTACCGTTTTTAGTGTGTGTTAACATTTTGTGCTTTTATTTAATTTTTTTTGTCTCTTTATTGTACTTACTCCAGCGATACTGTGTAGTGTATCGGTGCTGTAGTGTTATTGAACCACATACCTTGTGCACGTTTATTCATCCATATCATGTTTGCATATAAAGTTTGGTGTATTTTTGTACATCTTTCCAAATATTGTGTTTCTATCATTTTATTTTGTGTGTTTACCTTCAGATTTTATTGTTAAAAAAAACATGTGTGTCTGTGTTATAGTGATTTCATGTTGGTGTGTCTAATTTTTGTCTGCACTCAGGTGTATTTTTGCATTATTTTTACATCTTTTTATTTGGTGTGTTTCGTTTTTTCTTTGATGGAGTACATGTTGGTGTATCCACAGTGCGTTTCATTTTGTGTTTCCATGTTTGTGTCTCCTGTTTTTTAATTCATCTTCCATGTTTCTTTGTGTCTACTTCTTTATCTTTACTCCATACTTCCTCGTTTTTGTGCTCACATGTTAAATCTTGCGTCTTTCTTTGTGTCTGTGCCTCCATATTCTTGCTCATGTGAGTCATTATTTATGTGCAGTGTACTTTTTTATGGGTGTGTGTGTCTGTGTCTGGGTGTGTACATGCTGCATGTGTGTGTGTGTGTGGATACGAACCCGTCGGCCTGTAATTTTGTGTGTGTATGTGTGTGTGTGTGTGTGCTTACTTGCGTGCGTGCGTGCGTGGGAGGTGTATATATGTGGGTTTGTGGAATGTTTGTGTGTTTATTTCTGTATGAACTATCTGCAGACACACTGCTGTATGTGTGTGTGTGCGTGTGTGTTCATATGCAGTACACAGTGAGATTCACAGACACAGAGATTGCCTTCATCTCTGACATAACTGGTTACCATGCATACTGTGCGACTCTGACTATTATGGGGTGTTCTTTGTTTTGTCACGACGTGCCCTGGTATGGAATGGGAGGGGGGAAGGGATCAGGGTGTGTGTTGGCGTGCACAAGTGTGCGCGCGCGAAGTATGTGTGTGTTTGGGGGAGTGTTGCAGGGAAAGCGTGTCGGGTTTGTGTATGTGTGTGTTGAGCAGAAGATTGTGTGGGGGTTGGGCGTGCGTGTCTGCGCAGACGTGTGAGCTTATAATAAGTGCATGAGAGAGAGAGAGAGAGTGAGTGCACGCATATGTGTTTGAGAAGGTAAGATAAAATGGCAGCTCCTGTGTGTGCGTGCGCAAGGCTGGTTGTAAAGTTTACTTTTGCTGCTTTCACACTCAGAAGTCAGTTTGTACAGTCAGAATTACCCTGTTTTTGATATTTTGGCTCCTCATTTTCCTCCTGAAATGAGTTAATCCAGGAGTGTGGGGGTTTGGATATATTCAAAAGGTGACCCTTGATTGAATTCAACTTTGTTTATATAGCACTAATTCACAGCAGCAGTCAAAGACCCTTCAGTATTACAGAGAAGACCTCAACTATCAACACAACTAGAATGAACGACCACTTGGTGATGGCAGGGAGGAAGAAATCCATTTTAACAGGAACAAACCTCCAACAGAACAAGAGAGGGGGAGTCATCTATATAACAATAACTATGGAAGAGGGAAGAACAAATTAATGACACGGGGAGTGAAATAATCAGAATTGGGGGTTTTACCCTGTTTTCTTATATATTGTGCTTTGTTATCATATATTTATTTATTTAATGTTTTTGCTTCACTGATAGTGTTTCCTCTGTTCGGTTTTTAATGTTTTATGGTGGGCTCAGCAGTGATTTTTGTCTTTACGTATGAGGGAAAGTGAAAGAGAGGCTATGCTGTTGTGTTTCCTTTAAGTAACTTGGACTGCAAAGTTGTATAAAAAGTGCTATACAAATAAAGTTTTCATTGATTTGATTGATTGAAAAGAATTAAGAAGAGAAGAAATGATAAGTGTATGATGGAAAGTACCTCAGCAATCTGAGCCTGCACCAGCATAACCAGGGGAGGGTTCAGGGTCATCTGATCCAGCCGTAACTATGAGCTTTATCAAAAGGGAACGTTTAAGCCTGATCTTAAAAGTAGAGACAGTATCTGCCTTGTGAATTCAAACTGGAAGCTGGTTCCATAGAAGAAGGCCTGAAAGCTGAAGGCTCTGCCTCACATTCGACTTTTAAATATCCTAGGAACCACAGCTAATCCAGCAGTCTGAGAGTGAAGCACTGTGCTGTGATAATATGGTACGATGAGGTGTTTATGATGGCGTCTCATCATTCACATATTATGTCAAAAGAAGGATTTTGGTCCAGTGATGAGAGGAATTGTTTTTGTGACATTACACTGAGTCCATTGGATTTTTCTGAAGATATTGTTTGTGTTTATCAGTCATTCAATTGTTGATTCTGGAAGTTGTGATCAGTTAATATCAGTTATTACATAGTCCCTCTCACACACATCTGACATCATGCATATATGGCGTGACTCGCTTTAATAGATTTTGCTTTGTTTTTAAAATTTTCACTCTTTAATGTGTCTTTACAAAAGAAATTACTTATTTTTCATGAAGTTCCAGCTGGCACTAAATATACAGACTGTAATGTATTTTTTTTCAAGGTTAAGAGTACTTTGTTTTAAAATTAACCTCTGCACATTTTCAGCATTATATAATGTTGCTATTGTTATTATAACTGTTGGTATTTCTCTTTACATCCTTGCCAGGCTACTATAAAGAAAAAGGTGTTTTATTTACTTACTTAACTGGTATATAAAGTTTACCTGTCTCACTACACCATCTCCTGGTACAAACTGGTATTACAAGAAAGTACAGCCTAGCCCTACTTCAACTTTAGTTGATATCACGTTAATGTAAGACATTTTTGCATTCAGCTCATCTACCACCCAGTCTCCTTTAAAAATTCAAGGCTGGCACTCAGCCTTAATGTCCTAAGTGTAAAATAAATACCACCGGGCTAACGCGCTGCCTTTGGTCCTGCCGTTGATTGCAGAAATATTGGGATTTAGTGCTCTCCAAATTGCAGAAGATCTGAGGAATTGGACTTAACTTTGTCCCTCTTGGTCTCTCGCATACTTACCTATTTTTCTGGACATTCTGTGCCAGAACAATGAACTACTTCAGCAGTATATTTTATATTGTATATTTTATTTTCTCACATAAAACTCCCACAATCTCCAGGTGGCACATATAGCATTGGAACACATCCCATTGGACTTCATGACTTGCCTGATTGATCCATATGGAAACAGTTTTTACAAACTGTGACAACCATTTCATGAGCATGTTAATGTAAATGTTAATGCATCTGCTATTTTCCTGATAGCTTTTTGTTTTTGCATAAGAAAAAACTATCAGCATAAAACATTGAGGTCATATTTTGACATGGTGATGATCACCGATTCCTTCGTCTTATACAATGAATATGTAGCTTGCAAAGAAGAATAAAAATATGTTTAGGTATCATATGACATAATACGATAGGTTAGTATCATTTGACCTACTAGCCAAACCTGAATGGGTTAATAATGTTGAATTGTAGCATTTTTTCACTTATACACACTGATTTTCCGCTCAATCTTCTCTGTGAGGTCATATTAACCTGTAACGTTACATTCAGAGATTAATCGAGTTGTGGAATAGCAGTACTGGAATCAAAAGTGTATTTATAAGTTTTATACTTATGTTGATGAGTTGCTCAGTTTTATTTTTGCAGACTGGAAAATCTGAAGAGAATATTAGAAACCAAGTTTTCTCCCAGAGCAACTCTCTGGCAGGTCCTAACAAAGAACACAATCTGTAAATATTAATAAGGGATCTGAAAATGGGGCAGAAAGAAGCCCGATAACCAAAACATACATGTCAAAGAATAAACTGTCAATGCTAGAAGGCACGGCGTCCAAGTGGAAGGTCTCACTCTGCATTGACAAAATAGGTGATCAAATTTCCATCGGACTTCTAAAGGCTCCACTAAGACTAACAGTTTTTCAGGACTTCTCAAACATTGGGACATTTTCAGGTAGTACAGTTAACACCAAATAAATCCCATGGACTCTTGCAAGAGAATGAAACAGTGAAATGTGAATAGAGCAGCATATGATACCTGGTTTAGTAGGAAGCCTCACAGACAGAATCTGTGACCAACATCCAATTTGGCCTAATAATAACATTCCTGTTTGACATCACGCTCGACACAGGACACCTCACGGATTTACAGCAAAGGTGCCGTTGACACTGACTCTTCCTTCAGCTGTTGTACAGCGTCAGAGCTCAATGTTTAAGTAATTTCCCACGAGCAGCTCTGCCATTAATTGGCTCAGTGATCAATGTGTATACCTCCAAACATCCTTGCACCATGACTTTGACATTTTGATCTAAGTGCAAACATAGGACTGAGTTGTAGTCTGTTTATGGTCCCAGCATCCAGGACTTCCATTTCTCAGTTGTTCCAAGTTTTAGTTTGACATTTAAATTCCTCAGCAAACATGAAAACACACACACACACACACACACACACACACACACACACACACACACACACACACACACA
>NW_024582529.1:1320034-1325047 GCF_018398535.1 Haplochromis burtoni | reverse complement strand
CACACACACACACACACACACACACACACAGAGAGAGAGAGAGAGAGAGAGAGAGAGAGAAATAGGTGTCAAACCCAATTTAGCCTGGACCTTCAAATTGTTCCAGCTTCTTCTAGTGCAATACCTTCTGAAAATGTTCTCATTTAATAGCCCCCATTTATAAAACTGATGATGAAATCTTAAGAAAAGAACTGCAAGTCCAAAATTTATGCCCTCCTTTGTAATTTCACATATTCATCCAGTGGGCCGGATGAAACCCTTTGGGAAGTCGATTCTGGCCCTGATGTCCAGCTGAGGATCCTCTGACCCTAAAGTATATATAAAAGTATATTTATGTTTAGTGTTAAAGGTCATTACTCAAAAACAATAAAAGACATTTTTATCTTCTACTTTTTAAGTAATGTATTACTTTACATGTTCTTTTTTTTCTTATTCTTATTCTTCTTTACTTCTGTGTTTCTTCTATCAAGGATGACAAACATCTTTCTTTCAGTAACATATTTAAGTTTTACTACAAAGCTGACAGAGAGGGTGAAAAACAGCTCACAGAGGACTTGTCAGAAAAATGTTGTGGTTTTATGCAGTAAATTAAATGTAATCATCACTCCTCAAAAGTTGTAAATCACGCTGTTATTTTTGTCCTCTCTCTCACTTCAACTGATGTCAACCAATTGTTGCACAAGCTCAAGTGGGTCATGCAGATAATTGAAGAACATAACTGCCAGATAAACTGCCTCCTGCCTCACCCCAAACAAACAAGGTGTACTTTGGTATCGTGCATGTAAAACCTGCTGCAGTCCAGTTTTACGATCCACATCAAGAGATTAGAGAGATGGATTGTGGTGGTCGGTTTTGTCAGCCAGAAGAATGAAAGATGTCCCACTTGACCTTTGTGTTGTTCACCTTGTTTCACTGTTATTTGCTTTTTACTTTTATGTTAACACTTTTCAGGGTGTACTCCACCTCTCGAACTATGACGGCTAGAATCCAACTCCAACTTGGACGGATGGGTGAAAAGTACTGGCAAATGTAATGTGATTATAGTAATGCATTGCGCCTTACACTACCAAACATGGCATAACAATAGACAATAATACATCTGTTAATAAGACAATTGTGTATAACTGAACTTGACATTTAAAAAAGATGTGTGGGAGTGACTTTTTTCCAGTCCTTTGTTGATTTTGGTGAACTTTCCTTCTGTGGTTAGAACCAAATAAATACACAGTTTATCATATCTGTTTGTGATGATCTGCAGCTCCGTGAGGCTGTGGGGGAGAAAGGAAGAGAGCGAGAGGAACCCCGGCCTGACGAAGTGCGACAAAGACGTCACAGATGGGAAGGCTGGGTATTTTGAGCAGCGGTGGCTGCCGTTTAGAGAGACATAATATACTGTGCACTTGAGGAACCTATAAGCTATAAGACAGGAAGTGATGATGGTGTTAGTGGAGGGGGAGGAGGAAGGGGCTGAGAGTGAGAGAAAGAGAGAGAGAGAGAGAGGAGGAGAATTAGCCATGTGATTATTATGGACTGGCAGGCCAAGCGCTGAAGAAAGGAGGAGGAGGAGGAAGTGGTGGTGGCGAGGAGGGTGGGGGGGCAGGCAAATGCTTATTATGGGATGTCTGTGTTGTCAGATGGGGGGAGGGGGTATTATGTTGTGGCCTAGGCCTGTTTTTGTGAGCAGTGCAATCCCGCCAAACCCCTCCAGGCGCGTGTCGACATCACAGCCCGACGTGCACAGACTTTGCATATTTGCTGGTGGTGGCGGTGGTGGGTGGGCAAGTGAGGGTGGAGGGGGCATCTATCTTCAGGTGACTCAAGAAGGGAGTGAGACCCGAGAGAGGAGGCAGCACAAAGGCAGTGAGGCGAAGTAGCAGCAGCTGGGAATTCATCAAAAAACTTCATTGGCAAAGTATCTGAGCAGCACAATACACTCCCTGTCCACCATAATGAAAATTACTGAGGCAGCAGTGGAGCACGCACCGTGTTTATGTGCAGCGATTTGCTGTGTTTACTGCCTAAACTCTTGCAGATTTGCATTGTCCTTCTGCTCGGGAAATATATTATTTATATATACAGCAGCAGGCTGTCAGACCAATTAAGTGACGGCACTTGTCTGTAACATCACACAGGAGTTGTTGGTGTTTTTCTTGGTCAGCATCAACTCAAAACTGCACAAAAATTATTTGTCACAACTGGATTTTGGCTCTCGGCCCTGCTCACTATTGTTCCCTCCTTCGCCACTGGAAGCAGGCCGACTGTGACAAGAAGGGACAAGTGGGAACAGAGAGATGAACTGGAAGATTTTCATCTTTGTATAATTGTGTGACAAATTCCTGAAGATGCGCTCTGCAGACTTTTTTGTAGTTTACAGCTTTATAAATCTGAGAGATCATTCAAGAACCTGGCATCTCTTAGCTCACTTTACAATGCCATCTGCCAGTTTGGTAAAGGCTCTCAAGCTCTTTTGCTAATGTTTGCACCACTATATCTGCAAAAAAATAAAATAAGAGTTTTCCACACAGCTGGCATATCACTCCACTTTGAAGTGTGGCATTTTGAACCATCTGTAAACACCTCTTTTCCAACATGGTCAGACAAAATGGCATTTGAACCTTCCCTTTTTCTAGCACAACCTGGCCCTTAGCCATGCTAGTAGCCTAGCCATTCGAAAGGCAATGCCAGCTGGTCGGTCGCCCAGACTGTCCTTACTTTGGTCATCCTCTCGTGTTTTCTCTTGCGCCAACAGCAGTTTGACATTTGCATTTCTAACTGAGATGTCTCAACAATTGATGGATGCACTGTCACAATATTTGGTGCATGTTCTCCTCAGGATGAAATGTTATAACCTCTGTGATGGTCTGTCCGGGGTGTATCCTATTTCTTGCAACATCAGTTGGGATAGACTCCAGCTTACATTCCTTTTTTGTGTCTCAGTCCGCCAAATACTCCACCTCATCATCAGCGCAGACAAAAAAGTCTCTGGTTTTATATTTTTGCCACTGCTGTCCCTCTGTATTTTCTACAAGCAGCCAATCCTCTCTTTCCTGTTTACAATGGCACAAACATATCCAGTCTGTAAGAACGGTCAGTGCTCAATATGATATGGTTTGGTAAGTCAGCACAGAGAAATTCTGAATCTAAGACATGAGTCTACATCAGGGGCATCAAACATAAAGCCTGGGGGCCTGACAAAGACTCTGACCGCTGGACTGCTTTGGAAAATGTGAAGGACCCAGGAATGGACTTTTAACTGTATTTTCATAAGTTTTACACCTTTTCCTACTGATAAAGACCTCTTCCATGGCCATTGATACTACATAATAATAGATAAGCAATTATATGACACAAAAGTTCCATTTTTTTCACTACCTATCAGGTTTATCTATCAGTTTTAGAATTACAGGAAGGTTGCAACAATAACCTACCAGAACTTTTAGTAATTTTAGTAATTTATTTCTTACAATTTAAAAAAGTAATGCTGACAGATTTCTTTAATTTACTACAGGAGCATTTCTCTGTCATGTAGAAAATAGAACATAGTAATTATGCTTCTTTTTCTTTTATTAAGATTTCTCCAGGATTAAATGTGCAATTAAACTTCTGTACAGTGACAGAAAGAAGAGTTTCACTGGTCTGGCCCACTTAAGATTAAAGTGGGATCACGATGTAAAATGAGTTTGACATCCCTGATCGAGAAGAAAGTTTTAAGGGGAGTAGTCATTGAGGATTGAGAGAGTGAGTGTTTCCAGTGTAGCTTCTCACTTACAGCACTGGTAGCCAGTCAGGATGTGGATGTTGGGAAGGCCCAGGAGGAGGACGTGCTGTTGAAACATGACGCAGATGACTGGGACATAAACACTGCATCTACAGAATTATCAGAAAGTTTGCTGACTTTGTCCCAAAGAAGATATACTTCTACAAAAATCTTGGCTGTGTTAAATTTCTCTCATAGATTTCAATTCAGGATTCTTCAATGTCTCTCTTACAACAGCTATGTTCCTGTTAATAGCTAATTTATTCACAGGGGATCTATTACACTCCATATTTTAGCTCTATCTTTTAATTCTTGGATTTAACTGGAGCAGCTTTGCATGATTCATAGTTCAAAATAATCCTATTTTATACCAAACTCCCTTTTAAGACAACCTTTTTTTTGATTGGTTGCCCCTCACAGTCAAAGCTTTTTGTTCTATACAACCATATTAGGGATATGCACCCCCATGACATCATACATATCTGAGAGCAGAAAAAAAGAGCCTGAAACAGGATTTAGGGCAGTTTGAACCCTGAGCTTGTGGCTCACAGTAATTACTTCTAAATACTATGCATAGTTGCACACTTTATATGTGATGAGACAGGTCTAACAGATCTGTCAGTAATATATTAAAGCGATCAATGAGTTTTCTATCAGTGAACTTCCTGTTTTACGTCACACGATTGGCTGAAATATGGCAGATAAAAAGATGTGAACTCCAGACCATCACAGACCGCCCCGTCCTACAAATCTCATCATCGTCGTTTCTCCATGTGTCAGCCTCTCTGTAGTGGTGTGTGTGTTATCTCATATGGCTGACATGTTGGGGCTGATCAAATCCATTTCCACTTTTCTTTCTGGTGCTTCGGAGGAGCAGGACGGGTGGAGCAGAGATGGTGTCTAACGGAGGGAATGGCGTGGGGGGGGGGTCAAGAAGTAGTATGGTATGTATTTTGACATACATGGTAATCTGACCCCGCCTGTTACCCTCCTCCCCTCCACCACCACCACCACCCTCTTTGCTTATCTCCATGGCGACCAGCCGAACAGGAACACTATTATGGTCTGTACCCTCCCTCCCTCCTCCTTTTCTTTTTTCCTTTTGCCTCAGATATGATATTATTATCATTATGAGATATGCAATTCTGCCAGTGTGATGGCGGCGTTAAGGGGTGGGAGGAGCGTCAAGAGCCGTGCACGAGGTTTCTATGACAACTGCCCCCAGGAACCTTCTGATTGGTGATTATGGGATATGC
>NW_024582529.1:1275209-1320014 GCF_018398535.1 Haplochromis burtoni | reverse complement strand
ATTGTATAAATCCCAAAAAAAAAAAAAAAAAAATCCTACACCCTCCAAATGCACACATGAACACTGTGTCCACAGTCAAGGAAGGGAAAAGTGTGGGGGAGGGGGGAAGATGCAAAGCATGGGGGAGAGAAAACGAGGCAGAAATGGACGGAAATAAAGTTGCTCTTTGTTTAGGCCAGAGGCGTAAGGGAAAAAGGAAAGGAAAGAAGAGTCAAAATAAAGGTGTGCTGAGTCAGATGCAACTGTAAGACAAAAAAAACAAAAAACCAGAGGGGAGAGAGAGAGCCCTCCAGCTAAATCTAAAGAAACAGGGACAGCTTGAAGTGGGTGAAAAGCCAAAGGGTTAGGGCACTGCAACAATATGCTGACATGAATCATGTGTGGAGCCATTCATAAATCCTCCATTGATTGAATCTGTCACATAATAGCACCAATTTTCCAATTTCACGGGGAAAAATTATGCAGGCATTTTTTTTTCATGCCTTGCAACATTACGATGAATCCTTCTTTATCCCGCTGAAGCAGTGACCGCTCAACGACAAGATGTTGTTCCTAACGGATGAATAATTCACGCTTACCTTTGGAAAATATCAGCTAATGTTTAGCAGCTTTGCGCCAAACAAGATTTTTGTCTTTTATATTTTAAAACGTACGTAGTAACTTAGTAATCAAAGGTTTGGGGGAATCTCTGGGTCTGAGAATGTTTTTTAGAATTTGAACTAAGCAACTTTGTCCATCAATCCCTTTTCTTAACTGCTTATTCGGTTCAAAGTGGCCGGATCTTGCTCTTTTATTTATCTCATTTTATTTTTTTCAGAAATTTTAACACACAGAAAGGCCAACTTCTTATGCACTGGACCAGTGGTTTGTAATTGCCTCACATAAAGTTCATACTTTGTACAAACTGTGGAAGCAGGTAGTCTGTTGGATTAGGTAGTAAAATGTTATGTTGTACTATTTAGGTGCTTTTACATCCCTATCCAACCCTACCTGTACTGAAACACTGTGCTGAACGGTTTTATTTGCACCTATATATGATGTAGCAACCATGATGTCACCCTCTGGTTTCAAATTGTTGTTTTGAAGATTCAAAGAGATGGATTTTACCGTTACCATCTTGTTGGTGGTGGATCTGACTGTGGAACTGCACGCTCATTGGCTTGATTACATTAGCAGCCGGGAGGATATCCAGGATAATCCTCTTTTCTAACACTTGGAATGACCAAAATTGACCTCACCTTATTCAATATGACCCAAAATGACTGACTGAGCTCATAAACTCACCAGGAAAGTGCTTACAGGGGTTCAGCCAGAGGCTTGCTTCTCCAATAGCCTTATATAGGACTGTAAGTGTTTCTGCATCCACAAGTACTGCCCTCTGGAGGCCACTGAAAAAATACAGGTTTTAGGCAAGCTTGACTTTTCAGATTTGGAAGCTATGTCTGTTTTTTATACTTACTATTTATCTCTTAAGAATCAATAGATTGCAAGTATCTGTATTCAATGAGGGTTTGGGGTCTAACATCATCATTTATGCTGGGTGTGCTTTAGGTAGACTATAATTGCAGACCTCTCTAAAACTGTAAGCTATAACTCATGATGTAACTTGATGTGCACCTTTATACTTCAGCACTGAATCTATCTCGAGCCTATTATGTAACAACTACACATTGCATCGGTGAAGCTCACAGTGACTGTGATCGGCACACTCAGTACCATTGTGTCCTCGTATGCATTTTCAGCTTTCTCAGACTCTACTGAGATTCAATGCAGAAGAAGAAATCACACATAAAGGGTTCCCTGCCAACCGAGTTTGTAGCTGACGGTTGTTTGCTCGAGGACACTGGTCTCTTGCTGGTAGGTAACTCTCTAAGGTATTTCCCACTCCCATTGATAGCTGTCTAAATCACTCAGCTCAGTGTTGAGATAAGTTTAAGACGAAGTTATCAGTCTCTAGTGTCTCCCTCTGTGGACACCCCTTCAGGCAACAAGACAACTTGATGAGATTTAGGGAAAATCCAATTTGGATGAAAACACTTTTTAAAACACTAACTTCATCTTAGAAAGCATGCCTTCCAGAAAGCTTTGAGTTCAAACTACACAGCTGTATTTCTTGAAACTTGGTAAAGAGACAGAGCAATGAAAAAGGAAGAATCTGTGAAATTTTAGTAAGGATCGGAATAACTTTATTTGAAATTGTATAACAGGCCATTGGCCTTGGCAGAGGCTCCATGATGATCATGCAGTAAAAATCTAATATTGTTACAACCCTAGTTATTAGCCTCTGGGACCCATACCCATGGTTCTACAATAAATAACAGCACATCTCTTATCTTCATGCTTCACAAGGGACCCCCCCCCCGGCCCCCCTCCAAAAAAACCCAAAATAAACAAACCAACAAAAAAAAACAAAAAACAAAAAACAGCTCCTCATTAGCCCACATCTGCACATTTTATTTCCCATGTGGAAAACCATCATGCACAAGCTCGTGTGGATGCACAAGCACCTCTAAATGAAACACAGGCAGTCAATGGTGGGAAAAATCTGTCTAGGACCCAGACATTTTTCCCACCATTGACTGTAATGCATTTCCAGCCTGTGTGTGTGAGAGCAGCTGCTGCCTTCACCACTGCACTCCTGAGTGCCTTCTTCTCAGTTTTAAGCTGCAAACTTCAAGGTTTTGATTACAGTTTGACCCCTCTGACCTTCTTCTAATGGCTGACTTTTTAACCCCACACTGACCTGCTCACAAGTTTTTATTCTTTGGTCTGCATGTGTTAAAAAGTAATGTGGCCTTCTTTGTGTATATAAAGAAGTTAAACAAGTGTAATATTACAGCTGTTATAAAGGCGGGGAGGGGGGTAACACCTGGACTCACCTGGTGTCACCCCTACTTTTATTTTTTTATTTTTTTGCTGCTTTATACCAGCCTCCCCCCTGCTGCACCTACAACCTGTGCACTGGCTCATATACAGTACAGCGCGTGCGCATACATGCAAACGTGCACGCTCAAGTTAAGCAGCAAGTCATGTGGCACACACAGTTGCCATGTGACGCCTTTTCCTTTTTTTTCTCTTTTTGGAGTTATGCTTATTGTGGGATGTCAGTGACTGTGCTCATTACTATTATGGGATGCCACACGGGGGTGGGAGGGGGACGTCTCCATGGTAACCCCGGTTGCTAAGGGAGGGGTGTAGGTGTGTGTGTGGAAGGAGGGGGGTGTGTGTTCGTGTATGCATAGAGGAATGGGGAAGAGGGGGGGGGTGGATTGACTATTATGGTCTGTACGTTGCAAGGTAACTATGCAGAGTGGGGGAGGGGTCAGTGAAGTGTGTGTGTGTATGTGTGGTAGTGGTGGTGGAGGGGGGGCATATTATGGGATGCCTGCCCCCTGATCTCTTTGTGTATGTGTGCGCGCGCGCGCGAGCGGGGTGTGTGTAGTGTGCAAGGAAGAGAAAGAGGAGACGGCGTCGTGCGCACACGCTGCTGCTACACACAAAAAACCACGGAAATATATTTAAATTGTTAAGATAACGGTGTACATACAAGAAAAAAGAGCCTCTAAGTGCTGACCGGCGAACAAACTGAGCCCGGAGTTACTGTTTTTGGAGCCGGTGTGGGACTCAAGTTGTGAGTATCAGTTTTTATTGTTTGTGGGTTTTACTTGAGTCAGGCTGGTTGGGATGCCGGGTGGTTATAAAAGAACCCACCGTGAGGTATTTTATGGGGTAGATATGAGCGTGTGAGGGGGTCCTGTGTTTGATCTGAACCTGGCCGCCGGTCAAGCTCGGCTAGCACGCATGCTAATGAGACGGAAACTAACGATAATGGCAAGATGGCATGTCAGCGGAGATGGAGTGTGGGCTAATCTTTACGAGCTGTCCAAAGTTGGAGTTATTGTCCAAAAAGAAACCTCGTGTGGGGATTGTTTATTGTCCTGATTGCTGTCTTATGTATATTCACTTCCTTCCGCTCTCTTTTTTTTGTTCTTCTCTGCCCCCCACCCCCCCTACACTACAACACCTCCTCGACTTGGACGGACTCAAGCCTGGGTCAGAACTCTGGATTACCCTGGAAACTTTATTTAGTTAGCTAAACTGCTAGCTAACTAAAGAAAGAAAGTTTTCTGTTGTCCGCTATGTCTGCAAGCGACGATGAGAGGGATGAATACGGAGCCCCCGAGGACCGGTTAATGCACGGTAAGGCGAGGCTCATTTGTTAGCAGAGAATGCTAATGTTCACGCTGGGTTATGCGCTAGCATGAGCAGATGTTTTTGACATTCACATCAATCATGTTTGTTAGCATAATGCTAACTGCACAATGCGGCTAACTACCGGGTTGCTAACAGTAGCAAACCGGCTTCATTCGCGGCTGAGTATCGTTTTAGAAAGAAGTCCAGTTTTTACCACAACCTGAGACGGCATGGCTGGTGGTTGCATCGGAGTGAAGTCACGCCGACAAACCGGCATGTTCCCGGGGCCTAGCGTTAGCCAGCTACCGGTATTTTTACGTGTCGATGACAAGATGGAGGCAGCCAGTTAGCTTGAAAGCTGGCGGATGACGTTCAGCGGCGTCCCCCTCCTCATGGCCGGCGCCTTCGGTTTGAGTGTGCAAGGGGGGAAAAGTAATAATAATAATCATACCGAAAGGAAAAAACAACACCCAGCTTCTTATTTAACCGTTATTTATCCCTGATCACCTTTTAGTTTTTACGTGCAGGTGTGGCCGATGTTTACAGTGTGCTTAATTCCGACGAGCACGCGCACCGTCCGCGATAGAACCGTTGAGAACAAACATTCAGCAAGTTAGCCGCAAATGCTAAAAATCGATCAAAAACGGTCCACTTTTTGTTCACGTGTTTTAAAAGCTTTATAACAGCAATAAAACAAACGGTGCAAAAGACAACACACTGTAAAATCATTCTTCTTTTCATTAATAGCCATACAGAAACCAATTATTCAGGCTAGCCTTTATGCTCAGATGTCTTACAAAGGTCAAACATTTTCTAATAATTTTGTCTTTTAATTCATATTTTGTTGTTTCTAGTGTCAGTACCTGCTAACTGGTTCTGAAGTACCGCAACACGTTTTAACTATTTTTTTGGGTCTAATACTGCATAAGCTAAAACTGTGGAAAATCGTTTCCATTTTAGTAAAAAAAACATGTCAGCATTCAGCTTTTATTAATAGATGCTGCAGCTGAAAAGACGGTTAAAAATTGCACAGCTTATAAGATATAGCGATCAACCATGGTTTCTAATTGATTGTCAGCAAAGGTGCCAAACAAGTAAAAGGCAAGTGGGGAAAAAAATCACCAGTGCAGTTAATCGAAGATTACCATTAGTTGAAGCTTTCAAAAATGACAAAAACAAAATAATGTGGTTCAAAAATGTTTTTCTGATAAAGACATCTTGATTCATGAGAGTAAAAGTAAAATCTCTGCAGCTGTAAAGAAAAATGACAGATAATCAACAAAGGGAGGACAAAAACAGAGTCCAGAAATATGCCTTTGAATTACTCATGCACAATCAACAGCCAGTTATTAATTTTGCACTGGAATTGTATATAGGATGTATAATAATGTAGCTGAATAGCTGGTGAGTTATTTTCTATTGACTACAGTAGAGTTTGGTGCAATTTATAGATAAAAAAAACTGTGTCAAGAACTTAAATTCAATCTGTCAAAGTTCCTTTTGTGTCTTTGTTAGTGTCCTTTTTTGCACAGCTCAGAATGAATGTCATATGCAGTCTTTAGTTTTTCAAACTTCTGAGTTTCTATTAAGTGAGAATCTTCTAATTTAAAATTTGTTTTCCATCAGGAGTCATATTAGGTCTTCACAAGCACAGATCCCACAGGGATAAATCAGAGTACACAAAATTAGGTCTTTATATCTGTGGAGTAAAATCATCTGTGACGCAAAATCTGGTCTTTGTCCATAAAACATGCTTTTCTCACGCTTTGCATCAAATAGAAAATTCTATCACTGTGCTCATAAGGAGCTCTTTGTGTTAAACACTTGAATCAGATTCGAATAATTTTTCTTATCAGCTACAGCTGTGTTTCCACCTACCTACACAAAGCTCAGTTACCTCTATTGAGCCAAAAAGTCCCATCTCATTAAATCGTCTTCCTTTCCAGGTGCATCTTTGATGGCGACTTGCCATTTGCTTCTTACTGTAGTCCATTACATTAATAAGCGCTCAGTGCCAGATACTGGATCGAGACTTTTGCTGTTTGTGAGGCCTGCAGGGGTGTGGTTAAATCATCCTGATGAATCAGTTGTAAATGATGGTTTTAACCTCTAGAGCCAAACTCATTTAGTCACTCCCCCTCTGAGGGCAACTTGTGTAACTGGAAAGTAACTCAGATTACTAGTTTAACTGCTAACATCACAGGTCTTTAATTCCAGACATCTAACTGTGGATAACTTAAATGCTTTCTGACACTGAGTGAGACAGATGAAAACCCAGACTTTATTTTTTGTTTTTAATTACTGCAAAAAGGAGAAATTTGGTTACTTTCTATTTTATTGTACAAATAGAAACAATCAAGTCTTCTCAACACTTTTGTCCTTTTGTTAACACGACTGTTGAGCCAAGGGTCAAGTGTTCAGTGTACAGGGTGATAAGTAAACAAAAAAAGACCCAGATGAAAATGACCTTAAATCTCACTAGCACCCCAGAAATAATTTGAACTGTTACAGCAAGTTGCAGGTTACTCATTGGCTACTCAAACCTCAGATGTTTCTGCACCCTGAAGCTTGAGATCATCGTTTAGATGAGCTGGTGCCAGAGATTCAGTTGTGACAATCTGCTGCTGATCGATAGGCGTTGCTTCTCTGAAAACTGTAGCTGATCAGTGTTGTTGTAGAAAATGTTGAAACGGAAAACACAATGATTGTTTGTTTATTGTTTTATTTTTCTCCAAAGTAAATTGTTGTATTAGCCCTCCTCTATCAGTTACAAATCTCTTTGCTTCTGCATCGATTGACACAACTGTACGCAAAGATCAAACTGCGCAGACACCTGCATCTGTCACCTGGTTACAAAAATCAAGAGTTGCACAAAAAAACACACCAAACGGCACCAACAAGGGAACTTGCCAGCACGAGGGTGGCATAAGCGAGCATAAACTAAGAGTAGCGTAGCAGACTCAAACATGTTCCAGAGAATATAAATCTGCCTTGTGGGAAGCAGTTAAAAGGGAATTCCCTCTAGTTTTAAGATATTTGAATTTCAGGCCCTGGGATCATAAGACTCGACATCTGGAAACAAAGCTTCTTTACAAATTCTGTCATTTCATAGTTCCACTGTGATCTGTAACACCTGCCGTTTACCTGTGAAATAGTTGAATCAAGAATTAAACAGAGTCGATGCAAGTATTTAGCAGCCTACAGCTGGTGTTGAGTTTCCAGCAGGATATGCAAGTGTCCTCCGATACGCATGTCATCTTCACGGCCAGCTGTTCGTTGTTGTTATCTCTCAGCACAAACACTGACACACAGTTGCTCCTTTGTACACCTTAACGATGAAATTTCTCTGTTGGCCTGATCTGCAGATGACGAGGAAGGAGAGATCTCTGAGAATGAGACTCCGAAGGTGAGGAAGAAAAAGAAGGCAAAGAAGAGCAGAGAGAGCAAGGGCAGCAAGCGGCGGTCGCGCAGAGAGGTGAGGGGATTATCCAATTAATCTGGGGTGTTTGTATATATGGGGGTCTCTGGAGATCTAGTTTCAGTTCTGGATCAGAAAGATAAACATGTGATGCTGAGTAACTCTAGAACAGAAACCTACTAAAAGTTGACGATTTGTTTTCCGGTCATTTTGGGTCTCTGTTTGCTCACTGCCTTTCTCCTTGTTCCAGGAGCTGCCCATTAGCTCCCCAGAGCCCATGGACTTGGGCGGCGTAGATGATGGTGAAGATGGCGGCCCTGGCCAGCGCTCAGAGAGCGAGGGCAGCGACTACACTCCCGGGCGCAAGAAGAAGAAGAGAGCCAGCAGCGGCAAGGACAAGAAGAGGAACAGCGCCGCAGCGGAGAGGAGCGCCTCCAAGAAGAAAGAACCAGAACCAGAGGAGGATGAGGATGACGATGATGATGACGGCATGGTAAGGAAGGCGAGCAAAGGAGGTCCATGCACTTATAACACATTTAGTGCTTGTTGAAATTTTTGGTCACTTTGAAATACTTTGTTACAAAAAATAATGCTGCTGACAACAGCTCTGTTATTCGTCGCTGTTATGAGTAACAGAGTAAAAAAACAAAACTTGCTATAGTTTCTCTGTACAGTTAAAAGGTTTGTTATTGGTTTAAAGTACCCTTCTCTCCTCTGCGAAGAGCAGGTATTGATAGTTGTACCTGTAATGGAGTCAGCAGCTGTTTAACAAACAGATTTGATGTAAGACGTGCTCAAACAAAGAGCCGATTCTGGCCAGTTCTGAGGCCGCCAGCCAACCGGGGTCCTTGTAGTTAATGACACTCAGTGCAACATAAGAGAGGGTGGATTGGGGTGTGTGAAGACATATGCTGTTACTATGGCAACACCACCTAACGCTGCACTACGCACTTGACCCTGCTTCTTTGTGGTTAGATAAACACAATTTGATTCATTGGGAGAGCTGCCCTGCATCAGGTCTGCAGCTCAGGCTGTGAGATGGGAAGCGAACGGAGCAGAAAACCAGGTGTTTTTATTAAACTGTTCACCTTTTTATTAGCATTTAAACTTCAAAAGAAACTGGCTTTAGAAGACAGCAGTTTAGAAGTTAAATTTCACTTATGATTCTGACTTTAAAGAAAGAGAACATCTTTAGACAACAGAAGAAAAGGCTTTAAACTTTTGGAGGGATCATTAGCAGCTGCCTGCAGATGGAGTTATTTTTATTGGTTTGCGCTTTGCAGCGACCACAGTGTGCAGCTTCGGAGCTTTTCGGACATCTTGTTCAAAGTTCAGCAGATCTAAACTTCGACCTCTGCTGATGGAAAGGAGCCATCCAGCAGGCAGGGAAGACAAAATGGAGAAAAATCAGTTGTCTGAATTAACTGAATTTCTATCAACCTTAAGAGGGGAAAAAACATTAAAGATCTGGTGATATTCAGTACTGGTTTCCTGAGGTGTGGGAGTACTGTGCTGCACGAGCCTTGTGGCCTCCCCATAACTTGGTGGAAGCTGAACATAAAGCCCAGCTCCCTATGGGGCTGCCCTGTGTCCCCCACCACTCTAATAATTGGATTAAATACTCGATTAGCATTTTTGCCATAATTGCCTGAAGTCTGTTTGCTGTAGAGATGAAATGGTTTACCTACTGTGATGAGTGATTTCCAGTCCCTTTTCTGGAAAAAATGAGCCAAACATTTTGTGATTCCAGCTTCTAAATTGTGAAAAATTCTGCTTTTCGTCGTCTTATATGATAGACGCCTGAACTCTTAGGTTTGCACCATTAAACAGTTTGTATTTTAAGCAATCAAAGGGATCAACGCCACCTCATGAATGGCCTCATTGCTCTGGGCCAGTAAAGAAGTACAGTGATCCTGTGCAGCAAACTCACTGAAATGAAGCCTCTCCAAGTAACTTCTTCTCCCACCTGGTGTTCTCACATTAAAATACCACTGAACGTCTTTCATTAAACCACCTGTGCGGGTAGTTTAAATCTGAAAAGTATTGTTTATTGTTTTTTTTTTGCTCCCATCCACTGTTGATGTTTTCAGTTTTCACCCACCATAAAAGCTGTTTGAATGCAGATGAACTGCTTCAAATTTCTTAGAAACTTTGCAGTATCCAGCTGCAGCATACAGGAGGCAGTGTTTACTCCACTGTGCTTATTTCAAGGCTTTAGTTACTTTTTTTCCTTGAAGTATACAAATTGCGTACAAATTTATTAAGATGTCCATTTCTGTGGTCCAGAAAAAGCCTGATCTATTTGCCCAGAGGCCTTTTTCAGGGAGAAATCATGTTTGATGCTGAAACTCTCTAGTAATAGTTTGTTTATTTTGATAAAACAGGCTCTTGGTAGGATAAGAGTTGGACAGCAGGGGCAAAACTTCAGTGACAGTGTTTACTGTTGTCATCCTTCCGAACAGTGGCACACGCCAAAAGGGACTTAGGACTCCCACCATGTGGTTCCCTTTGATGTTGTTTTGGTTTGCTGTGCACCTCCTGATTTTTGTAACCTTTCCAAGACAAATGGTTGATCTGCAGGTATTTGAATGGGAGGAGAAAACCTTAAAGAAACCTTTGCAGTTTTGAATTCTTTTATTCATATTTCTGCAATGAAGGGATTTGTCTTTTAATACATTTAATCACACATCATTTAAAAGAAGACTGAGGAGACTAAGTATCAGAATCAGAATATTTTAATAAGTTCAACAGGGCTGTAATGATGTGGAGTGATCAGTGAGTCAGCTGTAACCACAGCATCACACTGCAACTAATGATTATTTTTCATTTATCATTTAGTCATCAAAGAATCAAAATAAGGACAAATTTCCATCAAACTCTTATATCGCGTACACAAGTTATGATTGAGGTTTGTTTAACAAGGACAGGAAAGTGAGGAAAAAAACCAGCAGAACAACTAATAAATGAGTAAATTGTAAAGATTCTCATCAGGTTGGTGGTGATCTAATGGATTGACTCTACTCACACTGAATTATCAGCTTAATTAACAAACAGTCTGATGTAATTAAGTTTAATGGTCAGTGTCACTTTTGTTTCAGCATTTCGGTTGCTTGCTCGATGCTCATTTTGGAGCTTCTTCACGGGCCACTCAAACCCCTCGGGCATGCAAATGTGGTCAGTGGAGTTGTTATTTCAGTTGCTGTGAAAAGGATGTTATTCCATGGATAATGTAAAAGTCTGTGGAATAATAATTTTGTATATTGTGGGGTAAAATAAAGCCATAAACTACCTACTGGACTCTTTCTGATGTGCAGAAAGGGAACAAAAGTGCTTTTTTTTTTTGTAGGAGGGGGGCTTTTTATGATGCTTAAGGGCACAGCAGCACCTTTCTTAAAAATCAAATTGAAACCCTGCTGGTTGGTTTTATGCTTCAGATTCATAAGTCACAGATGGTCCCACATGTTGGTCACTCGGTCTGTGTGTGATCAGTTGATGCCGTCCTCGTTCAGCAGGAGTTTATTGCGTAAAGCTTCTTTTTTTGGGAATAATGATGTTCCGAAATAAACACGCCTCCTGTTGTGTTGTCTCTGTGGCATGTACTGAATTGTGGTCGCTCTATTCAGCGGGTGCTTGATCTGCGCGCTCTGTTATCTGATCAGATCCATATTGATAACACTTTACAGCGCTAACGTGGTTTTGAGAAAACAGGAAGTTCTGGTCTTTGCATTATGCCAGGTTTTGAGACACTGTGGGCTCTTTTACCTGCGTCACAGGATGTTAGCAATAATGTTTTGCTCTTTTTTTTTTTCTTTTTTTTTTAAATTTATTTATTTTTTGTAATGAAGAATGAATTTTGTTTCAATAAAGGCACCAAGTGGACCTGACTCATTGTTGTTTGCATATCAAAATGATTACGTTTTCATAGTTTTACCTGTCAGAGTAATGGCCCATTCCCACTCAAGGTATTTGTCATATTAAATAAAGAGCACAGGTGGTGTCGTCTGCGACCCAAACCCAATTCGCAGGATGGATACAACCATTTTGTTTTTTGTTTTATTTTTTTGTTTTTATTGTGTGGTGTTATTAAAGTGCACATTAAGCATTTCCTTGTGTGATACACTAACAGGGAACAGGCCTTTACTGTGTGGCCTTTACAGGCCAAAACATGTGAGAGGCATTAATACATTATCTTGTGTTTTCATTTGTGTCCATTTGTTTTTTTATTTGAGTTTAACAATTTGTTTTTGTATTTTTGTTTCTGCAGGAGCCAAAGTCGTCATCTCAGCTGCTGGATGACTGGGGCATGGAGGATATTGACCACGTCTTCACCGAGGAAGACTACCGCTCTCTGACCAACTACAAAGCCTTCAGCCAGTTTGTCAGGTACATGGATGGATGTGATATAAAGTGCTAGATAAATAAAAGTTCGAGCGTGTGGTATCGAGAGCTCGTACACGGTGCAGGTGTAGCTGTTTGTTGACTTAGGGTTTTAAAGGGATGTTGGAGAAGAGTGCAACAAAAAGGTGGCAAAGTTAATTTTACCATCTCACGGAAAGTTGCCACTTCCACTGTCCTCTGTTAATCAGTCCAGGATCACCTGCATGGACTCGTCCAGTTGCAGGGAAAGAAGGAACAGCAAAAATATAAATGATGATAATTCAGTTTCCTGCTAATTTACACCGTAAATGCACAGAAACAACAGAAACCATCTCTAACTCCCAGCATTGCTTCTGTTACTCACTGTTCAGGATGTAACCGTGCAGACTTGTCTGCACAGCAGCTGATACCTAGTGAACACATGTGACCCACAGCAGCATCAAAACCACCAAAACATTGAACTTTGACTAAAATAAACTCTGTTAAAGAAACTCATCATGATCAGTAATCAGCGTGCAGTCAGCTGTATGTGTACCATTCGTTTGATGCTAAATGAACTCGTACCCATTCTTAAAATTTTATTTCCTGACACCCGTCTCAGGCCCCTCATCGCTGCCAAGAATCCAAAGATCGCCGTGTCTAAGATGATGATGGTTCTGGGCGCAAAGTGGCGCGAGTTCAGCACCAACAACCCTCTGAGGGGAGCTGCTGCTGCCAACGCTGCCCTGGCTACCGCCAACGTGCCGGCTGCTGTTGACACCATGGTAGCAGAGGTCACGCCGCCCGCCGCAGCACAGCCGCCTCCGGCGGAGCCTCCTCAGGCTCCTGCTCCCCCGCTCCGCAAGGCCAAGACCAAGGAAGGCAAAGGTATCCTGAGCAGGAGAGGTCACATGAAAGGCCAAAATATCAGCCTCCTGTATCTGTGTGACGCTAAACTGAGTTTTTCTTCTCTTCTTTTTTTTTCCCTCCCCCCGGCAGGTCCCAACGCCCGCAGGAAGTCAAAACCTGCACCAAAACCACAAGAGAAGAAGAATAATACGAAAACAAAGAAAGTGGCTCCTCTCAAAATCAAACTGGGGGGCCTTAACAGCAAGAGGAAACGCTCATCGGTAAGTATCAAAATATCATCATCATCATCTACTTTTTTTGTTATTAAGCCCACCACTGTGCCCAGTATAGAATAGTGTTTTTAACCAGTTTATGAAAAAAGTGGGGAATGGGTATTAGTTGGAAAATTAGCTGTTCAATAAGGTAGTGCAGTAAGAGGCACAGGTCAAAGTTCATTCAAGCATTTCCGACGAGTCAGGTTACACCAGCTTGTTTAATGATACCCTGAAGCCAAGGACAAAGCTGTCTGTGCCTCTAACCATGAGGAATTTATTTTGCTTTTGCGTTTATTCGTTTTAATTAACTTTTGTTACACGTTACTCCACGTAGCTTCAGAAGAAATCTTAAATCTTATTCTCTTAAGCTGAGAGAACCCTGTTGTATCCTAAACGTATCTTAAAATCTTGTGTCCCGTGTGCGCAGAGCGAGGAGGATGAGCCCGACGTGGACAGTGATTTTGATAACGGCAGCATCAACAGCGTGGCGGTCTCCGAGGGGTCAAACAGTCGCAGCAGCCGCAGCAAAAAGAAGCCATCCAAGAGCAAACCCAAGAAGAAGAAAGGTGCGTCTTTAAGACTGAAACTAAGCTCAGGTGTGATGAGCCAGTGCTCCTGTGCTTGCTTAAACAGTTGCTGATGGGGCGTAGCGATTGAAGATTGCTGGTTAGCTGTGCAGTAATGACTGCGTTCGGGGTGAAGTATTAGAAGCGTGTGGCCTTCTTGACGACATGAGGAGGAGTGTACACACACACACACACATTAATCACTGCGACTGAGTCAGAGGAGTTTGGTATATTTAGAAGGACGATGTCTTCATCAGGCCTGTCGCCTGCTGATGCCTCTTCTGTAGCTGTTGTCACCAGTTGGATGACGTAGTGGATGGAGTCACATGAACTGAAAGAGGACGGAGTCCTCGCAGACACCCTGCTGCGTAGGCGTGGAAACGCTTTTAACTGGTTAAGGTTTTAGCTGCAGATGGAAAGTAAAATTTGCACTGGGAGATTATTGGATTACAGTTTTTGGCCGCGAGTGATTATGAAGGTAAGATAGTCGGAATATAATTATTACAACCTTTCATTTTCACTAAAAAGCAGTTTTGTTTTGTTTTTTTTTCCTTATAAATCTAATGCACAGATTTCTTGTAGAGCTGTGTGGTTCTGGCTGTAGAAACTCAGACTTGTGAGCACTTTTGATCATCTTGAGGACATTTGCCAGATGAGAAGGAGAGCCTGTTTCTGTAGGGGATGTAAGGCTCCTGTAGAAGAACCTGTGGGCAAATTACAAAGGCTGCCTGTGGCTCCTTTTTTTCCCCCCATCTGGATGTCTAAAGATCCTCAGGAACCACCGTGCTCTATGGTTGGTCCTGTTTTATCTAGGCCTCTTGTCAGCTCATCTCCATCCACAGATGCCCCGGTGGAGACCAGCGAGACACCTTCCTGTCAAAAACATCCTTATTTGAACCTTCAATCTTAAACTGGGAGACTTTGTCTCCTACTATGTGTACTATGTATTTCATTTGAATGTCCAAGGATAACTTTGGCGTGCTGACTGGAGTAGCCAGGAATCGAATCGACCTCCTGTAGACCGTTTCTCCCTACTGATTTATAACTGTTTAACTATATTTTATATCAAGATTAGTTATTTATCAAAATAATGATCATTGGGGTTCTACCATATTTGAGCAGCCCTACCCTGAGTGTACTGAAATACAAATGGTCAGTATATTTATTTAATTTAATTTCACTGTTGTCCGTCGAAGGCACTGCAACTTTTCTTTGGCTTTTGTTCAGCCAGATTCAGGCGAGTGAGGTTTAACACACTCCTGTAGTTTGTGCAAATGTTTTGTTTTTGGTGACACTTTAGATTTTGATCAAACACTTTTAGCTCTTTTTTTTTTTCTCTTTCCTCCCCACTAACCCAAACTTCATGTTACTGTTGACTTTGGTCAGCAGGCTGAAAATCTGAGTGTTTTTGTTTCTGGCTGTGTTTAGGTGTTTCGGTGGGATCTCTGTCTAAAACAGATAGTTACTTCATCCTAGTGAAGCCCGTCAGTTTCAGTCTGTTGGTGTCATTGAGAGAATCTGAGCTTGAGGGAAAAGAGTGACTCACTGAGTATTTTTTTTTTTTTTTTCTCTGACAAGCAACATAAACACACAGCTCAGTGTCATAAACACCGATCACGGATCACAGTGCGTATCACTTCCTGACTCTCTGTTAACGTGAGACGTTAGTAGGTGTAATACTTTTTGTCCTTCCTCATCAGACGTAGAAGATGGTGACGGCTATGAGACGGACCACCAGGACTACTGTGAGGTGTGCCAGCAGGGTGGGGAGATCATCCTGTGCGACACCTGTCCCAGAGCGTACCACATGGTCTGCCTGGACCCTGACATGGAGAAAGCACCGGAGGGCACCTGGAGCTGCCCGCACTGTGTAAGAAACTCACTTGACAACTTACTCCACCTTAAAAAAATAATTACCCTTCTGAAGGTCAGACAAAGCACATAAAGTGGCTTCAGTTGCTTAATAATGGACATTTTATTTTATAGTGGTAACATCAGGAGGTTCTAGCTTTCTGATGTTTAAATAAAAGTGCATCTGTTCGATCATAAAGTCAAACATTTAAGCGACTTAAAAAATACCCAGATTTTCAGTGTGGAACTGTTACCATTTTTCTTTAATTTGTCACTGGTAACACTGTTTCTTTTTTTTAAAAATCATTAGACACCAGTTAAAATAGTTGGAAACTGTTGTGATTAAAGGTCATAAAGCATAAACTGTCCTGCGATTGCAGGAAAAGGAGGGCATCCAGTGGGAAGCCAGAGAAGACGGCTCCGATGGTGAGGAGGACAACGGAGACGCGGGTGACATGGAGGAGGACGACCACCACATGGAGTTCTGCCGAGTTTGTAAAGATGGCGGAGAGCTCCTCTGCTGCGACTCGTGCCCCTCGTCGTACCACATCCACTGCCTCAACCCACCGCTCCCCGAGATCCCCAACGGGGAGTGGATCTGCCCCCGCTGCATGGTGAGCGACAGGACGGTCAGGGTTAAACGTGGTGATTGTACTAACATGCGTTATTATTATTTATTGATCATGTGGTCAGTTATGGCATTCTTTAGGTCACAGCGGTTTTAAAAATAAAAGAGAGAGAAGGAGGAAGGATTTGATAATATATAATACCTTGTGCATTATGTTAATATACTAGTTTCCTCTCAGTACCCTTGTTGAGTTTTGGCATAGTGGCACAAGTTCTCCACCAGTGCAGGTTTTGGTTGGGGAGGCCTTCCAGAACACAAGGGAACAAGAACTACAGCGGTGGCCCAAAACGGCAGAGGTGGAGTTTGTTTGTTGGATACTCAAAGCCAATGAGTGACATCAGGGACCACAACAATAGTGACCTGACTAACCTGCCAGTAGGAAAACACTAGATGGGATGAAGTGGTGTTAGCTGGTTAGCAGTGATTGAGGGGATTGTCCACTAGTAAACCGATCATGTTGTTGTCATGGGCATTAAAACAACATCTGTCCTCTCAAAAGTTCTTTGAAGTTTGAAGTTTTTTGTAGCGATAACTTATTTTTAAAGTTGAAACTGTTTTTAAGTTTTAGTGGCTCAACTGATTTTTTTTTTCTTTTTCACCAGTTTTAATTAAAAGCATCCAAAAAGACTTAAACCTTTACTGTCCCCCTCCCCTCCAGTGTCCACCCATGAAGGGGAAGGTCCAGAAAATCTTGACATGGCGCTGGGGAGACCCCCCTCCTCCCACACCGGTTCCCCGTCCCCCAGACCTCCCAGCCGATGCCCCCGACCCCGCCCCGCTGGCAGGGCGGCCCGAGAGGGAGTTCTTCGCCAAATGGTGCAACATGTCCTACTGGCACTGCTCGTGGGTCACGGAGCTCCAGGTGTGTACAGCTTCAGGAAAGCTTTAAATCTCTCTGATAGCTGAACCTCATCCTAAACTTTTTCTCGTGCATGTTGTGTAGCTGGAGCTGCACTGCCAAGTGATGTTCAGGAACTACCAGAGGAAGAACGACATGGAGGAGCCGCCCCCCATCGACTTTGGGGAAGGAGAGGAGGACAAGTGTGTCAAGAGGAAGAGCAAGGACCCCATGTATAAACATCTGGAGGAGAAATACCTCCGCTTTGGGATTAAGATGGAGTGGCTGATGGTTCATCGAATCCTTAACCACAGGTCAGTCTGAGCTTCTTACAGACACAATGTTACACAGATTAGACTTCAGCTCTGATTCTGTACTATTCGTAAACCATCAAAAAGAGTCACTTTTTTCTATCAGAATAAATTATTTTGATTTAATTATAAACTTTTTTAGATTTTAGATTTTTAATTCAGTTCAATTCAATTTTATTTATATAGCGCCAAATCACAACAAAAGTCGCCTCAAGACGCTTCATAGATACAGAGAAAAGCCCAACAATCATATGACCCCCTATGAGCAGCACTTTGGTGACAGTGGGAAGGAAAAACTCCCTTTTAACAGGAAGAAACCTCCGGCAGAACCAGGCTCAGGGAGGGGCGGGGCCATCTGCTGCGACCGGTTGGGGTGAGAGAAGGAAGACAGGATAAAGACATGCTGTGGAAGAGAGACAGAGGTTAATAACAGATATGATTCAATGCAGAGAGGTCTGTTAATACATAGTGAGTGAGAAAGGTGACTGGAAAGGAAAAACTCAATGCATCATGGGAATCCCCCGGCAGCCTACATCTATTGCAGCATAACTAAGGGAGGATTCAGGGTCACCTGGTCCAGCCCTAACTATATGCTTTAGCAAAAAGGAAAGTTTGAAGCCTAATCTTGAAAGTAGAGATAGTGTCTGTAAACACTAATGAAGTAATCACACTATCTCTCTAAACTTATTCTATTCAATCGTAATTTTTGTCATTCTCACTGTTCTGGAGTGAACAATGTACTAAAGACAACAAATAACTTTGATTAAATCTTCTGTGCCGGCTGCCCCCCCCCCCAGTGTGGACAGAAAAAATAACGTCCACTACCTGATCAAGTGGAGAGAGCTGCCGTACGACCAGGCGACCTGGGAGGCCGAGGACATGGACATACCAGAGTATGACCCGTACAAACAGCAGTACTGGAACCACAGGTGAGTTAAGTTCTGCACAGCTGTGTTAACAACCTGAAACTTGCCGCTTTTTACTCATAGTGTGTGTTTGTTCCAGAGAGCTGATGATGGGAGAGGAGGGAAGACCTGGGAAGAAGATAAAAGTGAAAGGAAGAGTGAAGCGGCCTGAAAGGCCTCCTGAGAACCCGGTGATTGATGTAAGTTGGAATTAATGAGTCTTTGTGAGGGAATGAGTCCTAAAACTCAGACATTACCAAGAGTCAGTGGGTTTTAGGTGACTTTATGCTCGCTGCACTGGTCACAACTAGAGCAGGGCGATATGGCCAAAAAAATTTATCACGATATAGATTTGAAAATTTGCGACAACGATATAACTGACTATATAATTGATGCAAGACAAAATACAACTCCACAACTTTACTAGCGCAAACACCCCCCCCCCCCCCCCCCCCCCCCCCCCCCCCCCCCCCCCCCCCCCCCCCCCCGCGTTCATCCATATATTTCTTACAGCACTGTTTTATTGCATGTAAAGATTATAAAAAGTAGAAATGGGCTGACATATCCTGAGCATAACCATGTATAATATCCACTGAAGTTAAAAAGAGGTGCTTTGCAACATTAAACTGCAGTGTGCAAGTACATTTTTCGGACCATAAGGTGCACGGGATTATAAGGCACATTAAGTGAAACAAAGCAGTCAGATAAATCAAACTTTATTAAACTCATTCTTCTTGCTTCCTCCACTTCTGTACCATTGATTCATTAATGTTGAATTCTCTGCAGCTGCTCTATTCCCATGTTGTTGCAGTATATTAATGACTAACCTCGTATTGTGGATGGATTATCTCAGTTGTTCTCCTGACTGAAGTTTGGTCTGTTTACAGCATCCTGCCATGCGATTGTATTTGACTCTAACTAGGGCCTGAACATATATCGCATTTGCGATAATATCGCGACATGATCAAGTGCAATTTTCTAACCGCAAAGGCTGCGATTATACTCTGGACATGTCCAAATTCATGGGCTGCATCCTCCTGAGGCCGCATTTGTAGACCGATTACGTCACAGCGACGCGCCGAAGGCTGTCCAAATTACTACCATATCCCAGAATTCATAGCGCGGCCCAGCCAAACTCCAGTTTCCAGCAATGGCGGCCGCTACTAAGTTTTAAAATTACTCATACTAATCTTTCTGGGTCACAAAATAAACTTTTAACATATTTTCAGGCGAGAAAGTAGTTGTGTAAACATCAAATATCTGCTCGGTTTATCAAGATATCCCATATTTGCAAAAGTGCTTCGACGTTTTCAGAGGCGTCTGCTACCCACCAGCTCGACAGCTAGCCGGGAGCTCGAGGGTTACTGATGCGGCCGAGAACGGCACAACTCCCGGCACATCATTTTCAGATCACCGCGGAGTTTCGCTGCTCGGGTTAAACGTAATATATAAGTCACTTAGACAACCTAAAAATGTTATTGTTGGGCTTTTTTCAGTGTTTTGTTTGTTCGTGAGTAAATCGGTTTGGCTGAGATTAAAGTTATTAGATTAGATAAAATAAAACTTTATTAATCCCCCGGGTGGGTTCCTCCTTGGTTTTCACACAGCTGACTAAACGTCAAACAGAAAACTTATTAAACAGAAGTATGAGACAGTCGAGAATTTACACCAGTGTCTGGTTATATTTTAGATAGCAAGAAGCAGACGGCCGAGTTTATTAAACTCCACCGAGACAGCGGTGACGCTAATCAGAACTAGCAAAGGCTAGACCGTCCAATTTCACGCCTTTAAGTTTTAAAGGCGTGTTTGTGTGTGTGTTTATACAATTGCTATTATGTTTGCACTTTATGTGTAATGTTACTGACTGCAGAGATCAGTAAGATGTGTGTATTTTTTATTTATTAGTTTTATTTATTTAATATTATTTTTTAATTGAATGACTGTCTAGTAGTTCACAGATGTCGAAAAACTGAGTGTGGTAAAGCCACTGATTTTTTTTATGTATATTTCTGCAATCTGCACATTGTACTGACTTTCATTTTAATGTTTACACCAGGGTTCCTTGTCAGCACTTTATGCTCAGATGTTTGTAAGCTAAAAATAAACTATTGTGTATGTTCAAATATACTGTTGTGATTGAAGAAGTTAAAAATGTCAGTCATCAATTCATGCATCACCTCATGTCATCATAACAGAGGTCTGTCTTCCAGGAAAGAACAGTTTAAAATTAATGTAATATAGTATTGGCCATACTATATGATGTATTGCTTGTCTTTGTTTAATAATACAGAAGACAAAGACCTTAAAAAATAATCGCATATCGCATCGCAATCGCAATATTGGGGCAAAAAATCGCAATTAGATTATTTTCCATAATCGTTCAGCCCTACTCTAACCATGAGGAACTTCTCGTTAACTTTAAGTGGAAAAGTGTTAGTGTTCGTCCTCCAGCTTCACTGTTTATGTTATGCTAACATAGCTGTGTCGCTAGCGATCACGTAGCACATCATTATATACCAGCTAGCCCAACTTCAGTAACCCTACAAACGTCACTGCTGTTTAGTTTCTGTCTTCATTTATGTTGGAAGTGATAGCAGAGCTGTGCCTTTTAATTTTTTCAGAAATCTCTCAGTCAGAACATGCTATATCATGTTTAGGTAACTAACAAAACAAGCGAGCTAACTTCCTGCTAACTTCTAACTCCGTTAAATGTAATAAATGCTGTTTCCATGGATGCCTGGATGTTAAACTTCATAGTTACACCTGGTAAACCAGCAATGCTGATCGTTTTTTTTTTAAAAGGTGAAAGAATTTAGTTGGTCTTTCTAAGTTCTGGTTACCATTTACTGGAACATTTGGGAATTCAAATTCAACAACAATTATCTAAAAGCATAAAAATAACCCTGATGCATGAACATCCTCCAAAACTGCTCGGTTTGCCTCTAAAAGGGACTGTTTTTTTAATACAGTAAAACTAAATGGCACTCAACTAGGAAGTGTTTTCTTTCTACCATTGACATCCATCAACTGACATCTTCGTGGTTGGTTTTTAGCAACTTTGAGGTCAATTGCCATTTAGTTCCATATGATTCATGAGAAAGCCAGTACCTCCAGAACTGGATGAGCCGCATTCCAAAATGCAGATGAATAAATCCCTACAAGAACCAGAGGGAAGAAAATGTTTAAATGAGGTTATGTGCCCTCAAACTCTTCCTGACATTCCTGAGGCCTGGCTGTCTTTGGTGAGGTGGGCTTCTTTTCCTCTGTTGTGGGAGCGTGGGGGTCAGGCATCAGCTCTTTGGAGCTGGGCTGTCCTGTGCCACCGCGGCTGTGTCCTGGCACCCCAATGGTGCCAGCTGGTTTCAGTTCTGGGCTGTGGGTCTGTTCGTTGTCCCTCAGCTCCTACACTACTGTGGGTCCCTGCTGTGCCCACGTAGTTTCTGGGTGGTCTTGATGTCAGACTTCCTGTAGTTATAAATTTATATTTTCTTTAAATAAAAAAAAAAATAATTCCTGATATTCCTGATTATAGGGCGCCTTGATTGCGTCTGCCCTTGTTTATAAATTGTAATTCTTCCGTTTCCAGCCCACCATCAAATTTGAGCGTCAGCCAGAATATCTGGACAGCACGGGGGGGACGCTGCACCCCTACCAGCTGGAGGGTCTCAACTGGCTGCGGTTCTCGTGGGCTCAGGGCACCGACACCATCCTGGCCGATGAGATGGGTCTGGGCAAGACGGTGCAGACCGCCGTCTTCCTTTACTCGCTGTATAAAGAGGTGAGTGGCTGTGAGAAGCTGGATTCTGTTATACCCCTGTGGCGCCGCACATGCTGAAGCTGTAACTGTATATCTTCTTCTGTGGTTAGAAAGCTTTGGGTCTAGCTCTTCTCCACCTTTTTGTTGGAAATTTGAGCTTCTACTCGAACTAGGCTTAAACAGTTTTACTTATGTGATTTTTATTTCTTTTTTTGTTGAATTTAGTTTGAGATGAATTAATGAAATGAATTTTTCGTTCAGTGCTACAACTCAGCGGTGCTCTCTGTGGCTACCTTATGTCTGTAGGTGGCTGTCATCCTATTGGCTAGCAGCCATCCAGCCATTTTGTATAAACCAGGTGAAATCTGACGACATTAAGCTGGATCAGAAACAGTAAACCACCACTCATCATATGTGCGGCTGCTGCCACCTGAAGGTGGGAGGCCAGAATGCACTTCCTGCAAACTTCCTCCAACTGAACTTACTAGGATTTTATTGACAATATTTTTAGTTTCTTTATTGATTTGTGGGAAAAGCAGCTTAAATATGCTGTAATGCACAGAATATTTTACAGATTAGTTAAACTTGGGAATCCCAAGAGTTTGAACACTTTTATTTACCAGGTGGAGTTAAGACCAGTGGGTCTGGGGCAAAGGTCGTTGGTCATTAAGTGAAGTGCTGGTGACCTTCATCTGTATGATGCTTTACACTCACTTCTCGTCTCCTCATCCAGGGTCACTCCAAAGGGCCGTTCCTGGTCAGCGCGCCCCTCTCCACCATCATCAACTGGGAGAGAGAGTTTGAGATGTGGGCGCCTGACATGTACGTAGTGACATACATCGGAGACAAGGACAGCAGAGCCGTCATCCGGGAGAACGAGTTCTCCTTCGAGGATAACGCCGTCCGAGGAGGCAAGAAGGCCTCCAGGATGAAGGTAAGGAGATGGCGGCGTGAGTGGAAATCCGTAAAACAAATAGCAAAAAATAGAAACCTCAGAAAAAAAGTGTGTTCAAACTTGAGTTTGAGTTTTGGCGATTTCCTCCAACAGAAAGATGTATCCATCAAGTTCCACGTTCTGCTGACGTCCTACGAGTTGATCACCATTGACATGGCCGTCCTGGGCTCCATAGATTGGGCCTGTCTGGTGGTGGACGAGGCCCACAGGCTAAAAAACAACCAATCAAAGGTACAACACACAGGGGATGGGCGCTTTCGCACAAGCGAATCATTTTTCAGCAACAACGCGGGCAATAAAAATCCCAGACTGTAATAACAAAACAAAGAAAAGCTGTTCTGTGGTTGAATCAGAAGTTTATCTGAATCATCAGTCTGCTTGTCGGCATGGTTACTTGAAACAGCTGTAATAAATCTGTTGTGAGTGCGTCTGAATTGAAAACATGTGCAGCTGCCTGTGAATTCTCACTCAGCCTGATCCTGTTATAAACATTTTTGTTTCCCCCTGCTGTAGTTTTTCCGGGTGTTGAACAACTACTCCCTGCAGCACAAACTGCTGCTGACTGGAACTCCTCTGCAGAACAACCTCGAGGAGCTTTTCCACCTGCTCAACTTCCTCACGCCCGAGAGGTTCAGGTGAGCCTGAGCTCTGTTGTAAAAACGTATCGCTTTACTGTCAGATAAGTAAAGGAATACCTCACGTGTGATCTGGTTTCTGTCATTTCTTTTTCTGCAGTAATTTGGAGATCTTCTTGGAGGAGTTTGCCGACATTGCCAAGGAGGACCAGATCAAGAAGCTACACGACATGCTGGGTCCGCACATGCTCAGGAGGCTGAAGGCTGACGTCTTCAAGCACATGCCCTCCAAGACCGAGCTCATCGTCAGAGTGGAGCTCAGCCAGCTGCAGAAGTGAGTCGGGTGGTTGGTACAGCAGCAGCTGTAGAAGAGAGGTCAGAGGAGGCTGAATGTTTGTGGTCTGTTTGCAGGAAATATTACAAATTTATCCTGACGAAAAACTTTGAGGCTTTGAACACCAAAGGAGGAGGAAACCAGGTTTCACTGCTCAACGTCGTCATGGACCTCAAGAAATGCTGCAACCACCCCTACCTCTTCCCCGGGGCTGCTATGGTACGACCCAAACACCAGGGAGAGACCATTTATTTAAGAAGGAGGCTGTGGACGGCTCCTGCTGTTCTACCTTTGGACAAAGCTTTTATGCAATTTATGAAACCTTAACATTTGATTGGTCCCAACAGGAAGCTCCAAAGATGCCCAACGGGATGTATGATGGAAATGCTCTCATCAAGTCTTCAGGGAAACTGATGTTACTGCAAAAGATGATGAGGAAGCTCAAGGAGGGAGGACACAGAGTGCTAGTTTTCTCTCAGGTACAACGCCGGACGTCTCAAACAATCTGATACTAAAGCTAAATCAACTTGAAAGTCTTTTTATCTTAAACTAACCTTTCTCTTTTTTTTTCTGTAGATGACTAAAATGTTGGACTTGCTAGAAGATTTCCTGGAGAACGAAGGCTACAAGTACGAGAGGATTGACGGAGGAATCACAGGAGGGATGAGACAGGAGGCCATTGACAGATTCAATGGTGAGTTGATCCTTATCTCACCTGCTCTCTTCTCTTCCTTCACCTTTCATATCTTTTCCACTCCTGTGTATCAACGCTGGATTCATCACACCTGGAAAAAACTGCTTTCCTATTGGAAAAACTGGAATAACGAATGAAAGCTTTGCAGTTTTTCTTTGGAACGCTGTCCAGGGGGTCGAATTGGGTCCTTTTATAGGGGGCAGAATGTAAACATCACCGGCTTTAGGATTGTTCCAGTTGATTCACTAAATCTGATTCTTGAAGCAACTTTATTCTCTTTCCTACTTCATCCTTCAGCTCCTGGTGCTCAGCAATTTGCCTTCCTGCTGTCGACGAGAGCCGGAGGGTTGGGAATCAATCTGGCTACTGCCGACACCGTCATCATCTACGACTCGGACTGGAATCCGCACAATGACATCCAGGTACAGTCGCAGAGACATTAGTCATCACTCACACATTCACCCAAACTGCTTATTCACACGTGTATTTTTGCTTTCAGGCCTTCAGCAGAGCTCATCGTATCGGTCAAAACAAGAAGGTGATGATCTACCGATTTGTCACCAAGGCCTCAGTGGAGGAGAGGATTACTCAGGTAAATATAAGCCGAGTCCCACAGAGTTGTAATCTTGGCTGGTTGCTCTTATAAAATTTCCCTCTCTCCTTACCTGCTCTGCTCTCTCCAGGTTGCCAAGAAGAAGATGATGCTGACTCACCTGGTGGTCCGGCCTGGCCTCGGATCCAAGACGGGCTCCATGTCCAAGCAGGAGCTGGATGACATCCTCAAGTTTGGAACAGAAGAGCTGTTCAAGGATGAGGGAGAAGGTGAGGGTGGAGGGAAGCTTGGGAGAAGACAACAGAAAGAGAGAGGGAGGGGGAAATTATGTGAACTGAAGTCTGTGCGTCTGCAGGTGAGAACAAAGAGGAGGACAGCAGCATCATTCACTACGATGACAAAGCCATAGAGCGACTACTGGACAGGAACCAGGACGCCACTGACGACACGGAGCTGCAGAGCATGAATGAATACCTGAGCTCCTTCAAAGTGGCTCAGTATGTGGTGAAAGATGAGGAGGAGGAGGTGAGCGCCCGAGCCCATCAGGAGTGACCTTCATACACCCAGCTCCCCGTTTGTCCTTTTAACCACCTTCTTCCTTCTCGTTGCTCAGGAGGAGGAGGTGCAGCGGGAGATCATTAAGCAGGAGGAGAGCGTGGATCCAGACTACTGGGAGAAGCTGCTGCGTCACCATTACGAGCAGCAGCAGGAGGATCTGGCCCGAAACCTGGGCAAAGGCAAACGTATCCGCAAGCAGGTCAACTACAACGACGGCTCTCAAGAAGACAGAGGTGAGAGGGCGTCTTCTTCTACTCTTACTTTTTAGAGAGGGGAAAACAGTGTTTTATATGTATAAAATAAAATGGTCTAAGAACAGATTTAGTGTTTTGTGCTCAAAACATTTGAGGAAAACGCACGGGTGTATTAGAGTTCAGAGTTTTCAGTGAGGAGTTTCTCCTCTGCTGAGGGGGAAGCTTGAGTTTAAGGTCACTTCTCTCTTCAAGTGTCTCTAGTGATGTCGTTGGTCGCTTTACATAAGGAAGAAGGGTTTTCGCTTCTCTTCATGGCTCACTGAAAAAAAAAAACACCTGATGAAATGGATTTTGAACATTTAATGAAAAATATGGTAAATGGCCCGCATTTGTATAGCGCTTTTCTAGTCCCTAAAGACCCCAAAGCGCTTTACATTCAGTCATTCACACACTGGTGATGGCAGCTACATTGTAGCCACAGCTGCCCTGGGGCGCACTGACAGAGGCGAGGCTGCCGGACACTGGCGCCACCGGGCCCTCTGACCACCACCAGTAAAATAAAAACGGGAACATCCATCCTCCTGTGCTGCCTCCTCACATGTCCTTCCCCCCTTTCTCCTCCTCCTCACTTTTCACCTTCTTTTTCCACTTCCCCTTTCTTCCTCTCCATTTCCCCTTTTTCTTCTTCTTCTAACACACCTTCCCATTACCCATTTCTATGATGAGTCCCCCCCCCTTTGACTTCACCTTTGACCTTTGGTTAAAAAAATAACTTTTCTGAAAAACTTGTAGGATTTTCAAATTTATAACATCTACTAGGAGACTGATCACTGCCTCTCTCCAGTGTTTTGCTCTACTGCTTCTTTCTCCTTCCCACCTCCCTCATTTCTCCTGCTCCTCCCCCTTTGAATGGGGCTTCTGGTGAAGGGGAGCAGTGCTCAAAGAATCTCAGCCTGATTTATAAGAAAAACTGTAGATTACATGAAACAAGCTGTGGTGTGCGTACGTGCAGATAGAGAAATGATGAAATTTAAAGCTTCCTTTTTACTTTTGTCTCAAAGCTGATTGGCAGGATGACCAGTCAGATGGCCAATCAGATTACTCGGTGGCATCTGAGGAGGGCGATGAGGACTTTGACGAGAGATCAGAAGGTAAAAACTTGGTTAACTTGTTTCCTGAGGTCCAGGATGAAATGTTTAATATTTGCTGTGTACATTTAAAGCAGTCTAATTAGTGCTGGTTACTTCACAAGTGCATAAAAACAGGATCTCCAGCTTCACTTACTCACAAAATTGTTCGTTTTTAAAAAATATTTTTTGGAAAAGTGACTCATGTTAAACCTGCAGAACAGAATAACTAAAGGTTTAAACGACAGACAAGAGAAACTGAATGTATTATAAGCTTTTAACTCAATAAACTCTGAATGTCATTCTGTAGACGGAAAAGGGAAACATTAATTTTGAGTGTTGCAGCACGGTCTGCCTCCCTGCAGAGTGTTTCTTATCTGTAAAATCACCAGCGTTGTTTCCTCTCTGCAGCCAACTCTCGCAGGCCGAGCAGGAAGGGCCTGAGGAACGACAAAGACAAACCGCTGCCTCCCCTGCTGGCCAGGGTGGGGGGCAACATCGAGGTGAGCGTCTCAGAGACTTAAAGCTTCAAACATCTCAGATTCTAAGTGTATCAGTGGTGACCTTGTTCTTTGAATAGTCTTTAAGGTATAATGGTGGTATATCTCAAAACCCAAATATCGTGGATCTTATGACTGTTTGTTCTCTGTATGTAAACTCTGATGTTTACCCCTCTGACGTTTCCCAGGTTTTGGGCTTCAACTCTCGGCAGAGGAAGGCCTTCCTGAACGCAGTGATGCGTTATGGGATGCCCCCACAAGACGCCTTCACCACCCAGTGGCTGGTCCGAGACCTGCGAGGGAAATCTGAGAAAGAATTCAAGTGAGGATCTCAGCTTAAATACAAACACGTGGCTTCCACTGAAGACAGTGAAGTGCTCATCAAGGTGGTCTTCTGCCACATTTTAAGCTGATGTAATAAAGCTTTTTATTGCTTCATCTTTTAAACCCCTCAGGGCCTACGTGTCTTTGTTTATGCGTCACCTCTGTGAGCCCGGGGCCGACGGGGCCGAGACCTTTGCGGACGGGGTCCCCAGAGAAGGGCTGTCTCGGCAGCACGTCCTCACCCGCATCGGAGTCATGTCACTTATTCGCAAAAAGGTAATGAAGGCACTCTTTCTTTCATTTTGTAATAAGAGGCTAACAGCTGTAGATCGCCTTAGGGTTGGTTCATACGCTTGTTTTGAAGAACTTGGTTTGTTTGTTTTGTTGGAAATGCATTTGAAGCTAGAAATGAACCAGCAGTCTGCAGCAGGAATTTGATTCTCTGCTGTCTTCATAGTTCCACTTGTGCTTTCAGGCTCTTTCTATGTGTAAAAACTGTTACCGGTCACTTAAAAGTACAGTTAACCTCCGACACTTTGGCTCATCGGACCAAAAACAAAACTTTTTTCCATCTTCAAGTAATGAGAGGTATTTGAGGATGAGTGTATGTTTTTCCTTTAATTCTCTCGGTGTAAACTCAGTCAAGCTTTCCTATTTTTTTTTCTTACTAAACTGGGATGACTGGGTTTGTTGGAGTATAGCAGTATAACATTTTATTCAACAGGGTTTTGCAATTTTTGCTTTTAAATCTAAGTTGACTTTACCTGCAGGGACCCTGGACACACAAATGACTGAAAAAGGAAAACAAATTATGCTTAAAAGAAACTTTGTCTGAATATTTCTCAGTTAAAAGCATTTTTTTCTTAATAATTTTCTTTAAGAGTCATTAACAACCTTTTAGAGTTAAATAAAACTCTGCGCCTGTAACATCTTCACTGTTTTGAACTCCAGAGCTTGTAGGAGATCTGTTGTACTTGTTAGCTGCAGGCTGGGCTCCAGAGACCGTCTTTAGTGAACGAGTGGAGTTGAAGCTTAAATGAGTTAAATCTGGTCTCAGGGGGCAAACTCTGGTTTTGTTTTATAAATGCGGCATTTCTAATGTGTTTGAAGTAAACGCTACTTCATTTAGAAGCTGGTAGGCGAAAAGTCAAAACTGAACAATTTCATGACACCCAGCGGTAAAATGCTGCCCCCTGGTGGTGAAAGCTTTGGTTAAAATATACAAAAGTTATTTAGAAAAACAAGGATGAAAAGGATGAGATTTTTATTTTATTTTGTTTCTATTTCGTTTGAGCACCATGTAGAGACGTCTTGCTGACGCGCTCGCCTGTTTTTCAGGTTCAAGAGTTCGAGCACGTAAACGGCCAGTGGTCGATGCCCTGGATGGCCGAGCTGGAGGAGAACAAGAGGGCCGCGGCTCAGCCCGATTCTCCTGCAAAAACGCCGTCCACCGGCACCCCCGCCGACACGCAGCCCAACACGCCTGTGCCAGGTAACACTCACACTGGAGCTAAACCAACAAACACACAAGTCATACAGGATACTCGATGTGTTTGTGATGAAAAATAAAGTGTATAAAAATAGAACAATATCACGAGATACTTTGTGTTTGTAGTCGACGACTCCTCGAAGGACTGTGAGAAGGATGTGAAGAAAGAGGGCGAGGCAGAGAAGAACGGTAAAGAGGCCGGAAAAACCAGCAACGAGGTAAAGACTGAGTGCTGTGAATGAAATCGGGTTTATGGAGTCGGAAGGAGGAAAGATTTTTAATCTTCCACGTCTCCGGCAGGTGATCGCCATCCCAGACGATGACGAGAAGAGTCCGTCAGCCGAGCAGGAGAAGAAGAACGGGGAGCCAATGGAGACGGACAAACCGAGCAATGGCGAAACGGAGGGCGTGAAAGAGAAAGAAGGCGAGAAGATGGAGGAAGGAGAGGGTGAGAAGAAGAGTCCAGAGGGAGCGGAGGAAACGAAGCCCCCCTCAGAGGCAAAGACAGAGGGGTCAGAGGTCAAACCTGAGGATGCAGAGGTCAAAGGTAAAACTAGTCACTCAGGATTCTTCCTGTTTTAATATATTTTAAAATAAAACTTTAGAGAGTAAGTGATAGAGATACACCTTGTTATTTGGTTACTAAGTTCTTCCTTTTTTTAAAAATCTTGATTTCAGCAGAAGAAAAGAAGGAAGAGAAGACAGAAAAGATGGACACCACGCCTCCCGCAGATGAAAAGAAAGGTGCCGATGACGTTTCCTGCAGGGTTTCTCGGCGCTCTCTGACGCTCTGTCGTTAATTGTGATTCCTTTTTCATCCTCCCGCAGATGTGAAGGAGGAGAAGGAGACTCAGAAACCAGTGGAGTCGGCGGCCAAACTGCAGAACGGAGACGGCAACAAGGAGGGAACGGCGTCGACCGCCGCTGCCACGGCGAGCGGGGCCAGCGAGGAGAAGAAGAAAGCCAAGACTCGGTTCATGTTCAACATCGCAGACGGAGGATTCACAGGTACACGCTGGCTCAGACTCGAGCACAACTCATTCGAATGTTTTCAATTCAGCGCTGACTCACGTGTTTCTCTCAGAGCTCCACTCACTGTGGCAGAACGAGGAGCGCGCTGCCACGGTAACCAAGAAAACCAACGAGATCTGGCATCGCCGCCACGACTACTGGCTGCTGGCCGGCATCATACAGTATCCTTTGCACACCTGTCTGTCTGTTTGGCTTCCCTGGAGACTAAAACAATAGCACTTAATGTGAGATCAGAGTCTGTTGTTTCCTTTGACCTCTACCTCCTTCAGACACGGTTACGCCCGCTGGCAGGACATCCAGAACGACGTCAAGTTTGCCATCCTCAACGAGCCTTTTAAAGGAGAGATGAACAGAGGAAACTTCCTGGAAATCAAGAACAAGTTCCTCGCCAGAAGATTCAAGGTACGATAGCTTTGACTTTAAAGATATTTTTTTCTGATAAAGACTTGTTTCAGGTAAAGGACGACATCAACACTGTTTGTGTTTCTGATCGTTTTCTTCCACTCATCTGAAATTCGATGTTACAGAGGAGATGGATCTTTGAACTGAGCAGAACATTTAAAATAAAATGACTCTTTGTTCGCCTCCGCTGCAGCTGTTGGAACAGGCGCTGGTGATCGAGGAGCAGCTGCGACGCGCCGCCTACCTCAACATGTCGGAGGACCCCTCCCACCCCTCCATGGCCCTCAACACCCGCTTCAGCGAGGTGGAGTGTCTGGCCGAGTCTCACCAGCACCTCAGCAAGGAGTCCATGTCTGGGAACAAACCGGCCAACGCCGTCCTGCACAAAGGTAACGTCGGCGAGCAGGCTTAGCTGTTTGTTTTTAGAGTCGCGCTGCTAAAAATGTCAACTTTGTCTGATTTTTAAGATAAAAGCACCTTGAGAACATTAAAATAAGTTGTGAAGAACCTCAAAAATAACTCTAATGTATGTGTCTGTCCTCCCTCAGTGCTGAAGCAGTTGGAGGAGCTGCTGAGTGACATGAAGGCGGACGTCACCCGCCTGCCTGCAACCATCGCCCGGATACCGCCGGTTGCAGTCCGACTCCAGATGTCTGAGAGGAACATCCTGAGCCGCTTGGCAAGCAGAGCACCTGAACCACAGCCGCAGACGCAGCAGGTAACTAACACACACACACACACACACACACACACACACGACATCTCTCTGACCTCACCTCTCCGTTCCTCCCCGGCAGATGTCGCAGCAGTGAGACTGAACGTCGGCTCTTTACCTCGAAAACCACCCCCTGCCTCACCTCGACATTCCTGATTGGTGCACAGGAGTAAGACAGACTTCGCGCCTCAAGCTTGAAGCCACGCCCACTTCACATTTTTTGGTTTTGTTTGTTTGTTTGTTTTAATTACCCCCACCCCTGAAAAAAAGGACTTTACAGATTTTTTTCCCCCCCCGGAGGATCAAATCCCCCTCCCCTCCCCACCGAGAACGAGGCTGTGGACAGAAAAGCTGTTTTATTTTTTCCTCCATTTTTTTCAACTTCTGTATTAATATTATTGATATAATGTTATTATGATGGTTTTTTTGGGACCTAAACAAAATAAAAAAATTAAATGAAGTTTTGTTGGAGCTTAAGTGATCCTCATAAAAACTCTGCTAACTTTTTATATCCGGTATAATTGTTTTTCTCTGTGTTGTAGCAGCAATGATGAGGTGTGAGTCCTGCACATGTGGCAGCTTTGTGACTTAAAGATGTGATTTGTTCTTGAGAATTTAAAAAATTAATTGGCCGAGTGAAAGAAAATGGAAGGATGAAAGGTGTTTGCTGCTGTTGAAGCTTTACACACATTATGACTTTACTGTTTTTGTTCACTTTCTCGCGGTTAAAGTTCCTCCGGCTTGTTGTGATTTGCATTTTTAGCGCTTGACCTCACAGGAGTCTCCACCAGCCAGCAAGCTTAGCTCCAGGTACTTGACGGCAAGCCACTGGCCGCATTGTTGGCTGTACCTGTTCAACTCCTCATTAACACAAATATCAAATTAAATGGCTGCCATGTTATTGGTTGGTGCATTCGGGCATGTACGCGTGGGGAAGAGAGGTGACTGTGAATGTGGAATGGCGTGAGATGGGCTGTTCCGACTATTTTTAAAGAAATTGCTGATCTGCTTTGGAGAGGCTACGTGGGTAAATCAGAGTCCAAAATGGAGAAAATATCCAGAGTGCAGCAGAGTACTTGTTGATGTCAGAGGAGCTGGCCTGTTCAAGCTGACAGGAATGCAACAGTGACCTCAAATGACCACCAGATACAACCGAGTGCAGCCTGGAAACAAATGCACGCATGCATCTCTCCCATAAGGAAACGAGTCACAGCCCAAAGACTGAAGAAAAGCAGTCCTCAGGTACGTCTCTGTCCACACGTCATCAAACTGGTTTCTCATGACTGAGTTCACTGTACTCGAGGCCTCCACCGTGTGACGCCATCGTATTCATATGGACCAAAATCTCAGGAGTGTATCCAGTACCTTTGTACCACGAAGAGCCGAAGCAGCACTGAAGGAGGGTTGAATCCAGTACGAGTAAGGTGTGACCACGAAAGTATATTTATCAGGTAACTGTATTTTAAACTCCTTTAAATGTCACCAAGTCCTCAATGACCCACGCGGTGTTTGTATTTTTAGTTTGGTTTAATTTTTCTCCCTGTATGAGACTTCACCTGAAAGGCAAAATCTTCTGCTCTATTAAAATGTGCCTGCTCAGGTGGTCGACTGCTGCATATTCAACGTGGACTCATTTAAAACACAAGCCCTTTAAAACCTATAGTTTGTATTTAGGCTGAAGAATATTAAAGATGCCAAACAAACGAGAGCACAAAGACGCTGTGTGTGTAGCAAACATGACTTTATTTGAAAGTCCAGGCTGTTCTCTCTGAGCGTGTCAAAGTACAGAAGAAACACTGACGATGATGATGATGAGCGACTCCCACCTTCCACCATTCGGTCTAAGATGGACTAATATATTTCAAAGGTTAAATAATCACTTCAGCCTCAAAGCTCCTTCACACACAGGGGACCGATCCAGGCTGAACAAAGAAACACGTTGAACATTCAAACCACAGATAACAAAACTCAGGCTGGTTCACAACACGATGAAACAAATGCAGGACAGCCGGACGGAGCTGGGCACGCGAGCAGGTGGGTTAATCACGCAGGAAGTCAGATTTCTGCTCAGTAATGGTCTGCACCGAGAGAAGAGCCAAGCAGGAATCTGTAAACCCAGGTTTAACACAGAAAGAGCAGCTGTGCTTAAATGTTTCAAGCTCGAGTAGGAAACCTGATTTCAGTGTCACTCATGAGGATTCGTGGCGTGAGCGTTAGGATGAAGAGCGAGAAAGTCAGAATTGGTGGATCATCGAAACCTCAAAGCCTGACAGAGACGATGGGTTTCAAGCCTGATAACAAAGTTCGATGCAGGCTTTCGTCTTTACAAAGCTGTAACTTTACAGAAAAGATGAATATCTCTAATTTCCCTTCCTGCTGATCTGGCGATCCAGTGTCACTCCTGCCTTTATTAAGATTTCCATGACTGACGATGAGAATCCTAAAGGCTGCATTATGTGAACTGAATTATCGTACGTTTAAATTTACTTGGATAGATGATCATCTTCATGCAGAGATGATTTTATATTTAAAGCACAAAGCCTAACTTTGTAGAGATTTTTAGTATAACACGGAAAGCTCATTTTATTTCAAGATTAGTCTGCAATGCTGTGAATTATGGGATGGCACTGCTCCAGTGTATCCTCTGCTAAAGGATGTAATAAAGGAAGCACTGATGCTCTTTTCCTTTGTATTTAAGGAACTCAAACAGCTCTTTTGGATGCTGCTCACATCCCTCTGGGTCACTCAGAAGCCCTCTGAAGAGAAGCCAGCTGACTATTCGACTTCAGCTCTTACTGGTGTCCAGTAAACCTCCCACTGCTTCCTGTCCATGAATCTTGCATGCACTGAGCTGCAGAAAAACCAGGCGCAGCAGGAGGTTTTTTCTTTTTGTTTCAGTGTTTAAAGGACAGACCTGGGTCAACAGATTTTACACCTGCAGTAAACCCAACCCGGTAACAAAGTCAGGAAACCGGCCTCATGCGGAGGCACAATAAGGAGGTAGTGGAGCACATTACGTGAGCATGCATGGAGGCTTTGGAGGAAGGCATCGCTGGGGTGGAGGAGCACTGAGGAGAGGCTGGATTTGGCGTTCGTGGTGCAGACTCGTCCTGTGACTTGTTCGTCCATCCCCGAAGAGCAGCTCAGTAGAAGAAATACACTGAGGACAGCAAACACAGATATTTGTCTCTGAGTGATATTTAAAAGTAAAAAGAAGCTTTTATAACCCTTAGAGTGCAACAGACTGTAAAATCCTCCTAGGACGTCTCCTGGTGCAGCTCTGGATCATCTTCTGCTTGTCTGCTTTTTTTAGACTGCTCTGATTGCTCTGTACTTTCAAACATCAACTTCTGCATCAAACTGCTCTGATTTTACACGAGGATCTGCAGCTCTGAGTGCAGACAGCAGTCAGTGATGGGTGCAGCTACCGGCTCTGAAAGTAAAGTAAAGTAAAATTTGCTAGCCTTTGAAAAACCTAATCGGCAGAATGTGTCTGCAAACTTTCCTTAAAATGAGTTCTAATGTTTCTGCAGAAGAAGCAGAACCTCCATACTGAAAATGCTCCACAGGTGCACATAAGGAGGCCAAGAAACCACATGCAAAAATAAGAGAAGGCTTTATTTTACTCACAGAAAATGACGCCAACAAATATAACACCTACAATGGCCATGATGATCATCATCTGGAAGAAAGACAAAACAAACAGAGCCATCAGAAACAAAAGATGAACTTAAGAAGATGAAACAGCCGTTTAATTCCACCCAGACAATCAATCACTCCATCGTCTGCTGCTTATCAGCCTCCAACCCCCTCCTCCAGCTCCTCAGAGGGGATACTGAGGTGTTCCCGGGTCAGCAGAGACATCATCTCTCCAGCTTGTCTTCAGTCTGCTCGGGGTCTCTTCTAACCCAGACATGTGTCCACCAAACCTGGCTTGTTTGTTGAGAAGCGCTGGCTCCTGTTTGAGCGCTTTCCGGAGCACTGTGGTCCTAGCCAGAAATAATCTTTCACTTTAATTTTAAGTAGAAACAGTGCACAAGTAGAAGTTACAATTAATTATAGCCTCAGTTTATTTACCTGCAAATATACATTTTAAGGTCCTTAATATACATTACTGTGTTTAAAATAGGTATAAACCTTCTCATATTACGTTTCAGCTTTCAACAAAATGTGAAGAAACCACAGCAATGACTTCATGTGAACATCTGTGGACTGTGCTGAAGAGAAATCAGCTCAACTTCAACTGGCCAAACACCGCCCCCTGGTGGTGAAGGTCATTATTAAAATTTGCAGAAGGTAATTGCAAAAGAGAGCGATTATTCTATTACTTATTCTCGGTCATGTATTCAGTCTCAGCGGTACAAACAGTCCCAGTAAGCCTAAAGTGTTGTTTCAGCTCTTGATCTGATGGTCTTCATATGATAATCTGAGACACACAGTTGTTGCTGTGTTGCTGTTCAAACCTTTAGTTTAAAGGGAGCAGTCAATCAGGAGAACGATGGTGTAAGCTGAGGGTGGCCTTAAACGCTCTTTTTTGTAATTATTCCCCCAGATTTGTTGAATTAGTTCAGTGAGAACTGGATTTTACAGCTGGGCGATGATCTGTCTGTAGCTGCGAGGTGGTCCCATGTTTCTTCCTTTCTTCTCAAAGTCTGAATTTTCTTTCTATTTCTGTATAACAAGATGGACTAATTACATTTCCCTTGATGCTAAACAAGCTGTTTCTGCACTCTTGTGTGACTCTGAGATAGAGATTCATATAACTTTGATAATACTGAGTCATTTTTTGTTGAGCTAGTGCTTGTTTCTCTTTGAAATGTGTGTTTTCATTTTAAAAGGTACTTTTTTTAAAGTTAACTTTGGACTAAGAAGTTCACCACCAGGGGGCAGCATTTATAGATTTTAGATGTGCACTGCTGTTCTTTTAACTTTGGACTTTTCTTTGTCACCCATGTCCTTTCCCAGGCTGTCGTTAGAAATAGAATGCATTTTTAATTATTTCCATCATTAAATAAAGACACTGTACTCGTGGCACTGCCTGTCCATACTTCAACTTCAGCTGATATCTCGTTGACTTTTTTATTTTTTAAAGCTTCAGTAAGTCTTTTGGGAGGTTTTGAACTTCTTTTAAATACAAGAAATTACAATAACTGCCATTAAAGGAAGCTTTTGAAGTTTGCAAGCAGAGGCCAAGAATAAAAATAAAAAGAGTTTAAAGGAGCCGAGTAGGCGTGACTAACTAGAAATATAAAGCAGACGACGCCCTGCAGATTTTAATATATGTCATGTTGCACAGTGTGCGTGTGTGTTGATCTAAATTCCCCATAAATAAAATCCACATGATGACATTAGAGTGAAACAGGCAGGAAATCACCTCTGATGGGGGGAGGGCGAGAGAGATTAACAAGAACAAGAGGTTTAGAGAGAGAGAGAGCGATTGGTGGTGACTGTGTGTGTTTGAAATGTGTGTGTGTATTCAGAGCTGTTCAGTGTTTACATATAAAGAAAGAAAATCTCATAACTGTCATTGAAAAAGCTAAAAGAAAATGTTTTTGTGTGTTTTTAGAGCATTTTGTTTGGGTCTATTTTCAGCGGCGTATGAATCCACATTTGTTCTCTGCCCACTGTGAGAGCAGGAGTGTGTTTATGGTGACAGTGTGGGTCATTAAAGCAGAATAAAATGCATCACATATGATTGTTCGGATGTATCCATGTACAAACGTGTGTGTGTGTGTGTTGGATAGGAGAAGTTACGTCACACATCACAGCTGGCTTTTTAATCCCTGACTGTCACTCTAATCCAGATTGAGATTTTCCTCTTCCTCTCTCTGACTTGCTGTCAGTCAAACAGTCTCTCCTCCTCTCCTCTAATGTAATCCTTTTCCTCCTCAGGCTATCCAGCGATTGGACGGTCTGAACTGCACAGAGGGGAGGCGGGGCTTGATGGACTGACGCTGAGATAAAAAAAGACCTGGCATCTGAGGCTGGATGGATGAAGAGGAGATGCTGTGAGGTAGTGATGGATAAGTTAAATGCACTTAATCGGTACATTAAACTGAAACTGTTTGTGCAGCTTCATTTCTAGCTGTTATGATCACAGATTAACATGAAAACAACACATTGATTATGTAAAGATAATTTCAAAGTTTTCTGAAATCTTTTCCACAACAAGGGATGTAACCTGTTTAAACACCTGTTACCACAAATATCTAATCGGCAGCAGCTGAATGCATTGAAGCATGTAGACGTGTAAAATGATCCACAGGGATTTTCCTGCACAAGCATCTCTAGAGTTTAAGAATGACATGAAACAGAGAATATCCAGCGAGCAGTAATGGTTGCTGATGATGTCATAAATCAGGGGAGCATTGCCAGACTGCTTTGAGCTGATAGCAAGCCAGCGGTAACTTAACAACTGCTCATTCCAACTAAAGTATGCAGAAGAGCATCTCTCCACCACAGCCTGTCTGACCATAGTCGCTGACCATGCCAATCCTTTTATGGCCACAGTACATCCATATTCTGCTTCCAGCAAGATAGCACACCTCATGCCACGAACTAAAATGATCTCAAGCTGATTTCTTGAACATGACAGTGAGCTCAGTGTATTTGAACAGCCTCCGCAGTCACCGGATCTCAATCCAACAGAGCATCTTGGGGACCAGGAGATTTGCATCATAGATGTGCAGCTGACAAATCTGCAGCGCTTGCGTGAAAATGCGGAGCTAAATCTCTGAGGTAAGTTTCCAGCACTTCGCTGAATAAATGCCACAAAGTATTAAAGCAGTTCTGAAAGCAAAAGGGGTCCAGCCCAGTTCTACAGGTGCACCTAATGTTCTGCAATCTTGATTTGTAACTCTAAATATTTACTTCAGCTGTGTTGTGATCATTATTTCAGTAATGTTATGTTTAGAGTTTGATGCGTGAAGATCTATAAAACAAACAAAAAACACTTTAATGGTGGTTTCTACTCAGAAATCTGAGGCCACACTCTCTGCTGCAAGAAACCAACCAGAAGGGAGGATGTGGGGTGATGGGAAGGAAACGTGGAAAAATCTCCTTGTGTCACACCCACCTTGCAATTTTTCCACCAGTACTTGTTCTTGAGTTTGGCAGCGCTGCTCTCGAACTGCGAGGCTCCGGCCTGCAGGGCGTCGGCGCGGTCGTCCAGCTCCGACAGCTTCTGATCTCTCTCCAGGACTTTGTCCACATTCACACGCATGATGTCCACCACCTGAGGGATGAAAACACCCATCAGCATCTCTGATACGTTTTCCATTTGCTCGTAGTGAGCTGCAGTCCTCACCTCGTCCACCTGTGCCTGTGTCTGCTGGAGTCGTCTGTTGCTCGTCAGGTTTGGGGCCTGAGCTGGAGGACCCCCCTCACCTTCCGGGGCCCCGGGAGCTCCTGGAGTCCCTGCTGCATCTGGAGTCGACCTGCAGGGAAAATGTGAGTTTTGTAACAAGAATTCAGTCAAAAATGACTCATTTATCCCAGCAGTAGAATACAGTTAGAGGTAGACATCTAGGCTTTGAGCGCATAGCTTCAGGCTTATGTGCAATATATTTAAAGATGGAGTGGTGACTAAACATCCCTGTGGCGTCCAGAGGTGGATGTATGGGTTGTGGGGGCACTGAGAGAGCAGACAGTGATGCAGGGCAACAGCAGCACTGACATGTCAGAGGGGAAAAACAGCTTGAAGGCCATTTAAAGAATGCTGCTTAAAGGCACTGCAGCTCCTTGACTTTTCAAAGCCGACTGCTGCCTTGACTTTTGAAATACTGTATATAAACAGATAGTGTGTATGTAGGTCAGATCTATAGCTAAAGGTTCTACGTGGTTCTCTCTAGAAAATAACATGTTTTAGCTGCAAAAGTTTACTTAAAGCTCAAAAAGCATTTAGGAACTAAAAACTCAACAATAGGAAGGAAACTGTCATGTAGGAAAGTGTCTATGTGTATGCAAAGGCAGCAGAAGAGACTTTATTAAGAAGAAGAAGTGATTTCACCACCAACATACTTGTTGATTCTTTCTTTTTCTTTCAGTTTAACAAAAAGTAGCAGCTGGAAATACATAGGAGGAAACATGGTGCTGAATGGACCAATCAGGGTTGTTCTGTGGTGTAGAACAATGATACGAGGTGTAGTTAGAGTTCCAGAAAGGTTTCAGGTTTAAAACAGCAAAACTTTTCATTCTTGTGCATCTCCAAATCTCAAATGTTAAATCAGCAATCAGACGCATGGCTGCACAAGAGCACGAAAGACATTCAGTTTTCTACACTGATGAAATATTTCTGACTAAATAGTCCGATTTCCTTTGGTGCCGCCCCTCTAAACGCCCCTGTGTGAAGGAACTGCACATATAGTAATGTTAATAATAATAATGAGATGAACTTGGTTTAAAATGGCCAAATATTTGTTTTAAGAAAGAAAAAAGAAAAACAACAGATTTAAAGGGTGTGCAGCACTCTTGATTTTCTCCTTTTTACTTTTGATCCTTGCTCATCGGCCGAGGCAGCAGTGAAGCTGTGACAGTCGAGAGCTGCAAGGTTTTCATGGAGCGCCAGCCTCGATGAGCACAGCTGATGAATGAATCAGGATCGTGATTGCAGGTTTGGGAGGAGCACAGCAGTCTTCAGTTTGGCTCAGACAATAAATACAATATAATTAATAAATATAATAAACCTTTGTGTGCTACTAATATTATGTTTTGAACTCTGAAGTAAGATCTCAGATGATTTTCACAGAGTGAAGCTTGTAATTTGTTAGACCTTAAAAGCAGGAACGCCGCCTGAATTCTAAACACAAACTCTAATTCAGTAATAGAAACATGACTCATCAAAGTTTGGCCTCCGTCCACAAAATCAGAGTCTCAGAGGATGAAACAGCCTCAGCAGCTCAGAAGAGGTAAAGGACAAATTAAAAGAATAAGAAAATAAACAGTTTCACACACACACACACACACACCAACCACACACACACACACACACACCACACACACACACACACACACACACACACACAGAAACATAGCAACACAACACGTTACTGCCAGCAGGCTTGTTTTCCACCCGCAAAATGGAGAAAGATTAGTGCAGCAGCAGAGCAGGTCTGACTGACTGATTGGAGATCAACATGCACTAAGTAATCACTCCCCTCCCCCCGCGGGACAAAACACACCAAAAACATTCCCACAGTGGGTTCTCTTCTCTCTAAAAACTCCCAGGTGTTTGTAGCTTCGTTTCTGTGTGTGTGTGTGTGTGGTGTGTGTGTGTGTGTGTGTGTGTGTGTGTGTGTGTGTGTGTGTGTGTGTGTGTGTGGTGTGTGTGTGTGTGTGTGTGTGTGTGGTGTGTGTGTGTGTGACAGGAAATTAAAGCATCACAGCTCAGCCGATCACACTGTTTGATGATAGTTTTGTAGGTGAGTCACCCGGTGAGTCACGGTCGTACTTCTGCAGTCTCAGCACTGACATTTCCAGACAAGTTTCGCTTTTGATCCATAAATTTAGAGATAAAAATTGATTTTAAAAATTAAATTAATAAGAAAAAAGGAGTTTGAATTGTGCTGTAGCTGTACCCACCACGGAATTTGATGAGGAATCTCTTTAGTCTGTTAACTACACTTTGTTTTTTGTTTTTTTAAAGCAGACATGGATTGAAAGATTTTAGAGGTTTTAAAAAGCCTGAAATAAATAAAAATGAGTCGGAGTACTCACATCTGAGCTGGAGGATGATGGAGATGATCTGAGAGAGGGTGAGGCTGGACCTAAACCGAGGAGGAGGACTTCTGTTCTCTGTCTGATGTCTTCATTCACTTTTTCTCTTAAAACACGTAGAAAAACTACAACTGAAGCAGCTGCGCACAGACCGAAAAAACCTTTCGCGTCAGACACAAGTCCCGCCCCTATGCGCGCACACGCACGCATGCCCGCTTCCTCTGTCTCTCAGTTAATCCCAACACAAACCTGACATCATGGGCTACGTTGGAGCATTTGAAACATGCATTTCTGGATTTTTATTATTGTTATTATTTTAATTTGACTTTTTCAGGAGTAAATTTAAACGTCACATCAGCCTGCGGTCCATCAGCTCCACCTCAGCCACTCCAACAAATCCTAATTCATGTTTTTTCAGTAAAAACTCGGGACTGAAATTGACTCTGAATAACAGACTTTGTGTGGTGGCAATAAATACTCAGGATATAAAATACCTGATGTTTCATGTTTCATCACACTGCGAAGATTCTAAGAACATTTTTTTCTCGTGCATAAAAAAAATGATTTGTGTGTGTAAATTACAGCTTATTTCATATATTTAAAATTTTCTTTAAAATTTCTTTAAATTTCTTTCTCTTTCTCTCTTTATGTTACAATAATTATTTTTTTGTTATTTTGTGACTTTTTTCATAAGCCCACAACTTTTTCTTATGCATTTTTGACTTTGAGGTTTTTTTTTAAATTAATACACGTTATTGTTATTTTTTCTGGATTTCTTCTTCTTTGTACTTTTTGAAGTTGCCACATCCTCTTCCCAGATTTTTTTTTTACCACAATTTTAGCCTTTCTCATGTTGTTTTTCCCTCATGAGTTTGTGTTGACAAAATTTAAGCATTTTGTAAATAGTTTTTTCATAACTCATTTGCATGTCACCACAGATTGGAGCGGTGTTAGGTTCCTTCTACACTGACTGAAACACAGTTATGTTCCCTTTGTACAAATATATTTGAAGAATTAAATGTTTTACAGAATTCAAGCTGTGTGCAAAACAGTAAAGTTTTCATGTCTGTGGTATGTTAGCTGAAGGTAGCGTGGGTTGTCACCTGACCAATACTGAGCAACGTGAGGTGAAAATCAAACGCCCCTCCGTTAATCAGACGTACAGGTGGGGTAACTGTTTCCTGCTGCTTCTGTTTGGTTTGACTGCAGCGAGTTATCCGGTGTTTTCTGTCCTCGGCGTCTTTATGTGAGTATTTAAATGTATTTTTCTGCTTTTCCTTTTACTCACACTGTGCGGCATAATTGCTCCCTTTTTCTGGATTTTCCGATTTTTTTTCACATTTTTCTAAAGTCGAAAATGTTGGGTTTAGATTTTCAAGTGGCTGTTTTTTTTGTCACTCTTCAGGAAAATTGCGTGATTTCGTAACTTTAAAATGGTTCATTTTTACCTTCATCTCCACTGGGTGCTTCCCCCCTGGACTTTGTGCACACTGCACAGCATTGTAGTGCATAGCTGTTAGAATAATTTCCACTTGATTGATTTCTATTTTGAATGGAAAAGTTCTGCAATGGCAAACACCAAGAAAAAGAGCAAGTCATGAGTGGAGCCTGCTTTTGAACTTTGGGCTTGTAAAGACAAACTGCGATGTCTCTGAAGGAGGGAAACGTCTAATCTGAATACAAAGCATTTATTTTTTAAGCGTGTGCTTCTCTATACACATTTCAGACTAACAGTACAACTGATTAGTGTTTAATTTGAATACATGTAATTTCTGCCCAGTTAATCCACTGAGATCAGACTTGTGTAAGCAAATTATATCAAAAGCAGTCCTCTCATCCAAAACGCTTCTTCAGATCTAAAACCTGAAGGAGAAACCAGGTATTTTCTGGTGAGGTTGTGACCTTGGACATCCACACAGCTGCTGTTATCGTGTAGATCAGGGTGTGACTTTCATCTGTAAAAGGCTCTGTGGATGATGGTAGCAGGTGTTGTAGCCCACCTCCTCTGTTCACTAACACGAACAGCCAGAAAAAACACCAAATGTTGCACAGCGGATAATAAAGTGACGACAAAACTTCCTCTAAATGGAAGAACAAACGGCGTGAAAGACAAAGATAACTTGGAAAAGTTTCGTACTGAGAGTCGATCAGAACAAAAGAGGAAGTTTAAAAAAATTCTCGAGCTTTTTGAATTGAAGTTTTTTATATGAAAATGTAAAGTTTGTTTGTGCAGAAGTTTATTAAAACAAAACCTTTCATTGATGAGTGAACAGAGTAGCTACATGGGAACAAAACCAAAGAATTACGTTTCTTCAAAGTATTTTATTCTGCTCATCTTTTCATTTCATCAAACATAGATACAGCTCTGTGCACCACACACTCAAACCTGAACCCCTGACAGCTCAAACACTCCGCTCATAGGTTTTCCTACAAATGGCTTCATGCTTCAGCTCGATTATTTGCTTTTTCTTTTTCATTTCTTTTCTTTTTCGTTTCCTGAAATGTTTAAATTCACGTTTCTCTCTCCACAGATTCCACTTACATTCAGATAATATAGATATGAAGCACTCGGCTAACGGAGCGTCTGCACTGTTTCCTATGGTGAGTGATGGCTTTGCTTTGAAGTTGAACGATAGCAGTTTGTTGCTTTGTTTTCTCATCATTAAAGGAACAAAATGACTCTTCGCCCATTTCTCTCCCTGCACTGAGATCACATAAAAGAACAAAGATTTTAAATTGGATGTTTTTGATGTGCTCAGTGAAGAAAACTGGAGGTCAGACTGTTCCTTTAATGGGTCTGTTTTTTCTCTGGTGAATGTGGCTGGTTACTTAACAAGCAGACATTCAAGTAATCAAAGATGTGATGACATTTGAAGGAGTGAAAACATTCAAAGCATCAGCAAAGACAGAAGCACGCTCATATTTAAAGTCGTGATGAGGACTCTTTTCCTGCAGCATCCTGTACACGTTTGTTTCTTTTTGCTTTGAATCACATCTGGAGGCCTTTGTGCTCGACTTTTCTTACTTTACACCGATGCAGGCTTTATTGCTGAGACACTAACATTAGGTCTGATTTAGCTGAGAGCAACAGCAAGGCCACAAAAACCCACAAAAATAAAGTAAAAAATATGAATCGTTTCAGCCAAATTTACACCATGAAGCTTCCGGCAGCAGTACAACTTCAGCATTGGTATGTACATTAATTACAGTGTTTGTCCTTTACAAACTGTACACAGAGACACAGATAAACAAATAAACCAGAGTGACTGATCCTCATGTATGTCCCACCTAATGTGGCATCTTCATCTTTAAGACAAAATACCTCCCGATCCCACAAAATCAAAGGCAAAAATAACATTTGTATTACACCTATTATTGCCTTGTTAATTAACAGTATTAAGAATAAATAACATAAAAAAGGGAGTGTTACCTAAAGTGTAAGATTAAAGGGGGCCTTTTTCAATCATTTCCAGCTCTGTATTTGTTATTCTTGGGCTATGTCAGAGTAGCTCTGCATAATTCAGTTGATAATAATCCTTATTTGTCTCTTGTAGCTCCTCCCCCTATTAGCCAACCCTCTTCTGATTGGCTGCCCCTCATAAAAAGACATACAAGTTAAACTGTGAACTGTGTGATAGGCTTCTGTAGGAGATATCAGGATATCATACAGATCCATGAGTAGAAAAAAAAA
>NW_024582529.1:1238082-1265513 GCF_018398535.1 Haplochromis burtoni | reverse complement strand
AAAAGTTGAATCTTTCTCATGGGCCTAGAAATGGGCCAAAATTTGCACTAAAATCTAAATATTTAAAAAACTATAAAAGTCATAAACACCAAAAGTCATAGCATACTAGTCCAGACCCAGCCGCACAAAAGGAAAAAGGAAAATAATAATAATAATAATAATAATAAGAAGAAGAATAAATCCGACGAATAGTAATAAGTGTGCCTTTTGGCATAGGCACACTTAATAAATACACTGAATTAAAGAGGATTCATTGAATTAAATGTGTGAGGATGAGCTCTGCGGGTCTGTTTAGTTTCCTTGTTTCCTAACTAAGCGGGTCATTAACCTTGTTTAGTTTATCTGGTTAAAAGCAGCTTACAGGTCAGCAGGATGGACTCTGACGCGGCTGCAGACTAAAAACAGCTCGTCCACCAGGTCAGGTCATCCAAGTGGGACAAAATAACACTGCTGCTGACAGGAAACACCGAACACCTTCTGTTAGACAGCATGATGCTGCGGTGTCTTTAATCCATAATCCAACTTTTCAGGATGCTACTGCTCATATTTTATAAAAAAATGTTTTATTTTTAAATACATTCTAACACACACAGACAGCTGGATAGCATAGTAGTAGTATGACTACATGCCTTGGGAGCAGGAGTTACAAGTCTAATTCCCACCTGAGGCATCTGTATCCGGTAAGGGTCCCCCCATGCTAAGCAAGCCTACTGCAGAGAGATAACTATGAAGTCATAATGGATCAACAAGGTCGGCATCAGGTGTTGAGGAACCAGGGCACCCTGATGAGAACTGAGCTGTAGGTGCTTTTATGGCTAGAGACTACAACACAACCCGAGATTGGGTCCCTGATGGAAGAAGGATTGTTTAGTGCGTGAAGCTTGAAAGCTGGATCCTCCAGTAGCCGGTGACCAAGACTACATGAAGTACCCTCAGAAGCTCTACTAGATGATGTGAATGCAGCACTACAGACGATACCTACCAAGACTAACCACCATCAGCATGGAGAGGGAGACTGGAGATGCTACCAGGCATCGTATATGGAATGCCATAACCAAGTGGCTGGCATAGTATACAGAAACATCTGTGCTGAGTATGGGTTGAAAGTACTGAAGTCAAAATGCGAGACACCCCAGGGTGGTGGAGAATGACTGAGCTAAGATCCTGTGGGACTTACAGATACAGACGGACAAAATGGTGGTGGCTAACCAACCGGACACAGTGGTGGTGGAGAAGCAGAAGATACACGGCCATACTGATAGCGAATGACAGCAACATCAAAACCAAGGAACACGAGAAGCTTGAAAAGTACCATGGGCTCAGAGAAGATGTGGAGGGGAAGGTCCCAGTGGTAATTGGTGCACTAAATGCAGTGCAGCTAGGTGAGTGGCTCCAGCAGATCCCAGGAACTACATCTGAGATCTCTGTCTAGAAGAGCGCAATCCTAGGAACAGCTAAGATACTGCAGCAGGACCTCCAGGCCTCTGGTAGAGCACCCGAGCTTGAAGGATAGACTGCCCGCAGCACACACGTTTGCTGCAGTGTTTCAACACTTCCAGGTTTAACTCTTTTATATGGAAAAGCATGAAATGTGCAGATGTTTTCTCATTTAAGCTAAATACTATCAGATACACAACATGTATTATATCCCGTATTACATACAGTATTATCACACTGCGCTTGGTTGTCTGTCAAGGGTAGAAAGCAAGGAGCATTTAATCAAGTTAAATCCTGTCAATGCCTGTGTGTGTGTGTACCTCTCCTTGTGGTTCCACTCCCAGTGTGTATCCTGGAAAATCTTCCCACAGCAGAAGAGTTTCTTCAGTTTCCTCCCAGGCCAGACTGTCACAGTCATCCTCAAACTCACACTCCCTCCTACACACACACACACACACACACACACACACACACACACACACACACACACACACACACGCTGTTTAAGCATCATTTCTGAAAGTTTCAGACGTTAAATAAAGAACAAAAAACACCTACAGCTGGTTCAGCATCTTCTGCATCTGCTCATTAATCTGATTGGCCGAGGTGCTGCACGAATCCTCGCTTTTGGCCCCACCTCCCTCGCTCTCCGACACGCTGAGCTCGTCTCCATCCCCGCCCTTCAATGACTGCCCGCTGTGTTTTCTGACCCGGCGGCTCAAAGTGGAGGGCGGCGTGGGCACCTGCTGCGTGGAGACGGGTTGGTTTGAAAGTTGCAGCAGACCGTGGTTCAGGACATTTTGTGGCCGTGGATCTACCTGGAAGATGTGATTCATGTCCTCGCAGTTCCTCTGCTGGGCAACATCACAGAGGCGGGCGGTGATGTCAATCCGGCGGCAGATATCCATGTCCACCTTCATGGCCTTTTCCTGGATTTTAGTGTCCAGATCTGACAGGTTCTGACCCAAAGACAGAAAAGTTTTCATTTTAGTCATATTTCCTCTTGTTCTGCTAAATAAACACAAAGCTAACAATATCATGTTTTTTCTGTGTATTTTTTCTTTGTCTATAAAAGGGGAAAAAAGAGCATTTCACCATTTAAAAAAAACCTTTGTCAATATATGGACCAATCGAGCTTATGTGCACAGTCCCAGGACGACACATGTAATTAGATGTAATTAATGCCTAAAAACTAAATGGATGAAGTTGTGACTCATTTCTTTTTATAAAGCTGTAGCAGACTCACGTTGCTGACGAGTCCTTTGAAGAGAACGAGCTCCTCTTTCAGCCGCTTCACCCTCAGAGCCAGCTCGTCCTGACACACCTCGCTCTCCTGCAGGTCCTACAAACACAAACATCTGTGGGTCAGATCAATCAGCTCTGCACAGGTATGCAAGTGTAAGACATCCATGAGGTCTTTACGTCCACACGTGATGTTTTCTTCAACCTCAATCGAAAACTTGAAATGTTTTTTCAGCTCATCTCAATCCCATCCCATTCCCAGTGCTTTTGGACCCACAAGTTTTAAACCCACATTTCCTCCTATCTCCTTGTTCTCCTCTTTTTATTTAAAGTTTGAGCAGGTTATATGTTCTGTGAATGCAAACTCTAAGCACTAAAAATATCTGTATATCTGATGAAGTGTTAGGACATTTAAAACATCTCAGGTTACATATCTAAGAACTTTTTAAGGATTTGTAAAAACCCTGGAACAGCTGTTTTCTCTGCTCTGTGCATTTTCAAAACAGAAACAGAAATAGTGGTCCAGCCCCGCTCTCGAGCTGCTCACTAATATTAGGTGTGCTCCAGGTAAACTGAACTATCCCCAACTGAGAGGACAAAGTTTACCGAAGGACACACGTCTTACTTTAAGGATCAGAGAGAAGTATGTAAAAACAGTTTTACCAGCTTCATGAAAATGACACGAGCTAAATTTGCACTGATGTGCTGATGCTTCAGCTTCAAAAAGCTGACTATCATCAGACCCGAGTTCATGATGAGAAGCTGACTGTGTCTGTAAAACCAAACACTTTTAAAATGAGAAACATTTAATCTGAACACAAGCTAATATTTTTATGTCAATTTTACCTCCTCGAGTTCAGCCACCTTCTCCTGCAGGTCCATTCTGGCTGTGTACTCTTCCTCCCATCTGCAAACACAAGCAGAGCAGACGTCTCGCACAGAGTGAAGCACAGAAACTCTCTGAAGCAGACAGACACGTTTACGTGTGACAAAATAAAATGCAATAAAACTAGAAAAAAAAAGGTGAGTGCATTCATACTCCACAAAGCATTACCACGGCCATCAGCTGTTTAGTTTAAGCAACACTTTCCTACAGAGTTTAACTCCGTCTATTGTGTCCTACAGTCAGAAGACTGAGCCACCTTAGCTGATGATGAGCAGCTCTACCTGAGCTCCTCGCCTGATCTCTAAGACTGAACTCAGACACCCTTTGGAGAAAACTCATTTGCACTAAACGTCCTCATGAGTAGTACTGAGCACTCAGTCGACAGCTCACTCTTACACTGGGCTCCTTGGCGGCGTTCGCCTGCCCCTGATCGCAGCCTCTCATCTCCTGACTCAACTTACTCCACCTCCTCCACCTTCAACTGCAGCTGGTGGCTTCTTTGGGAAATACAGTTTGATTTAGAGGTTTAACATGAAAGCCCACTCTTTGAGCCGTACTCGTCTGTCTGTCCTCCGAGTGATTAACATTATCTGATAATACTACTGAAAACGATGATACACTTGTGAACGTGTGTGTGTGTGTGTTAGCTGACGTCACAATAATTAGTCTGTCAGGTTACCGTGGAGATTTTTTCAGGTGGACTGAAACAGGCGATGAATTTTCGCTTCTTTATCTTCATGTCTGCAGCTTTAAGGCAAAAACCTTCATGATCACCTGACACAGACCCACACTGTGCAGCATCATGGCCCCTCCCAGCTCCACCGCTGTCATTACTCAGCATGTGTTACATAAGGAGAAACCAAGAAGTGTGCATTTGGAGCATGAAGGCATGAAGAGCACGCTGCAGTCACTACAAACAGAGAGCAGGACGACCGGCTCATATCTGGTTCCTGTGTTGTGGTGCGATGCCTCATAAATACGACCTCAGGATGATATTAAAAGAAAAATGGTTTGTCTTACTCTCAATTAGCACCACCATGTAATAAAGTCAGACAAAATCCGATTATATTCAATAATATTCAGCCATCTCTCCTGATACGACACTAAAGCTTAATGTATAGTATTGATCGGATGTCTTTGCACTCATTCCTCACATACGTAAAGTAACATGAGATCAGAGGAAGCTTGTGGCTCCATGTCATGACTGGTTAAAAGCAAAAAGACCTCAAAAATAACTGTGACAAGAAACCCTTCTGGATGTGGACCGATCAGTGGATTAGATAAAGCTGATATACGATAGCAGGACATATGGTCTAATCTGTTTTAGATCATGAAAGTTTAAACTGGGGTAAAATCTCTGCAGTCACATGTATCACATGACTTCCTGAACAGCTTATCAAGAGAACACACCATCAGTGCAACACAAAGTCAGTTAAACTCCAGGGTTATTATTCTGCACTGTCAGGAAGCATAAACCATTGTGAGTCCATTCGATCTGCTTTGGTGCCAATGACAATGACAACAGGTGCTCTGGAGAGGCAACAACAAGCCAACCCCCAGCCTGAATCTTAACTATGAAGCAGCTGGTGTGTTTCAGCTGCAACGACATGAGTCAGTGTGACAGAGATGCTCAGATATGAAAACCAGAGAGAGCGAGCTGCTGTCCTCGCTCTCGTCTGTTTGCCAGTCCTAACACGCGGCTCTGCAGTGAGGCTGCTGGTGGTTGGTGTGTTTGACTGATTAAAGACACAGCAGCCGGTGTACCTGCGCTGACGTCCTAACTGCTGGGTGATGCAGACGCTTCGTAAACCGTTTACTGCCTGTTGAGCTTTTTAAGAATGAGCCCAGGCCGCTGCGCCGCACTCAGATGTGACGTCAAAGAATTTGAAAAGCCCTCTGCAGTAACGACGCAGTGCCGCTCGTTTGATCAAACCACCTGAAACAGACTTGTTCTCAGAGCAAGCCAATATCGACTGAAAGGCTCAGAACCATTTAATACTGATTTCCTTTAAGTGAGACTGTGATCTTTATCTCCAATGAGGTTTTAGCTGCCGACCTTCATCAGAGCTGGGCAATACTGTGAATGTGAATTTCACCATCCTCACACTGAAGTTACATCTGCAGAGGTCGTTGTTCTGTCCTTAGAGGGAGCATCAGTGACACACGGGCAGAAAACACCTCAGTAAACAGCAAACTGCAGCTCTGTCATTTATTTATAGATGCAGAAGCCAAAAAGTAAAATCACCAAGCCTGCAGCATCACACAGCAAAGCTGCTAAATATTAATCAAGGTGAACGGCACCTGGAGCAAAATCAAGCTCACCAACAAAGTGATTTTAAAACTGTTCCAATTTCAAAGAGACAAAGAGAAAAATGAGAAGTTACACAAAGCTTGTGACAAAAAAAAAAATCACAAAAACATCCTTGTCAAAAGTGGCAAACATCGGATTTACTCTGACCACCTTAGACATGCCGACATCTAAAAACTAAAAACTATGCTAAACTGACCTACAGCCTGTGGAAAAGCAAACTGCTCGACCTACAATCTCCTGACCTCTTTTTACCATCTCATCATCACACAGTGGATCTCCTTATAAAGTGTGACAACACCTACAACAGGTTCACAAAAACCTAAAAAAACCCACCTAGTACACATTTAAATGAGCAACTTTTCCTGAAAAAATGGGACGTTTGCACCTCACATACAGTTATAAACTCATCAGCAACCTCTTTAGTTCAGCTCTAATCAGCCAATGCATTTGGGCATGCAGACATTATCAAGACGATGCCCTGAATTTCAAAGCAAAAAGCAGTATAAGGAGGAAAGGTGATTTAAGTGACTTGGAACGTGGCATCGCTGTCGGTGCCAGTTGGTCTGAGTATTTTAGAAACGGCTGACCCACTGGGAATTTCCCACTACGGTTTATAAACCGTTGAGGAATATTTCAAGCACCTTGTTGAATCTATGCCACGAAAACGAAGGCAAAACAGGGTCCAACCTAGTACTAGGAAAGGTACCAGTATACCTAATAAAGTGACCAGTGAGTGCAACTTCTAACAGTTAAAGGGGGATAAACAGTGACACACACTCTTCCTTAAATCTTTCCCCTTTAAAGATGCATGCGACGACCTTCCTGTACCTTTAATGATCAGTTCTGACACGTCAACACGTGATTTGACGGCCATGAGAACAGTATGTGCACAATGATGGCTGCACAGGCAGCGTCCACCCTGAAAAAGTCTGAATGCACATCCAGTCATGTTGTTCAATAAGCAGGCTGAAATAAACAGAAACTGCTTAGACCAGAAAACTGCTTCAAGGGTTAAACCTAACAGGCCCTCAAGGAGTAAAGAGTGAAGACATGACACAATCAGGAAACCTGCGTCTGTATGCAAGGTGATGCTATCGCGCTCTCAAGCACACAAAAAAGTACAAGTCACTGACATTTGCTGCTCTCTGTTACAGAGTGAGCGATTAATGCCAGAGGAGGTAACACAACAGTGTCAGTGAGTATTTATGTGCAATATGTGGCTGAAAATCTGCAGATGTTTGATCTGGTCTGACCAGTGAAAGCACATCAGCTCACATCATCTCAGTAACGCTGTTTGGGAGAAAAACATCCCAACCCGGTGTCAAATAAACTGCCCTCATATGCAGCCTCTAAACTGTCACCAGTGCTAACCATTTTGGTTACAACCATGTTGGACTGCTTTTGTTGGAGCCAGAGATTGGGACACGATGGTGGAGTGCTAAAGCATGATTTGCCAGCTCCATTCATAAACTGTATAGCTGCATTCATAGACTTCCTGTTTGAACTTCACTCTTGCAGTCAGCCTCAAGTGGACAGTAGAGGAAGTGCAGTTATTGCCACTTGCACACAGTCAGCTTTATTGTTTTAACCCTTAGAGTTTACTCAACATCTGATTGGATAACTTCCCAGATACGGGGAGTAGAATTAATGCTGTGCTTATTAAATGGCACGCTCAGCCATCCATACGTGTCTGCATACTTTTAACTTCTGTTAATCATTATTAATGTTTGCAAAAAGCAGAACGTCGGAGAAAGAAACCCGAGCATTTTGCAGCTGTGTAGTTTGGAGACGAGCTAATGATGACGACGAAGATGTTGATGTCAGCGCCTCTCTGACGCTGCAGAAGCTCGCCTCGGACACACTGGGTGGGGAGGTGGGGAGTGCAGAGAGGGATGAGGAGTCAGCGAGGACAGAGAGACTCAAAGAGGAAGACCGGGCAGAGTGAGAGCATTTAGAAATGGAGAAATGTAATAAGATGCCAGATGCTGAGAGGGAAGCAGAGGGTAAAAAGATAAAATGGAGAGAAGGAAAAGAGGGAGGTGTCAGGTGGGGTGACATCACTGCTGGCGGTCACAGCCCGGTGCTGCATTGCAGGTACCAAAACAAGACCCGGCAGGGAGGAGGAGGGATAGAAAAAAAAGGATCAAACAGGAGGAGGAAAGAAAGAAAGGAGGGGATGAGTCATGAGAGAGAAAAACAACAGCTCATGTTCAACTTGTCCCCAGACAGCGTGTCCCTGCAGACACACATGAAGCTGAACGTGTCACATGAAAGGAAAACTGAAGACCTTTATCCTCACTGGAAAGAATATCAGTCAGCTCAGGAAGAATATTGTTATGTATTTGTAATTTTGCAGCCTGCTTTTTGTTTTTATGCTCAACCCATGTAACTGCGACACAGTTTTGCCAGCAAGGAAATAAAAGAAAGACTTTCACATTTGTCCGTCAGAGCTGCATCGATTCAGGCTTTTAAAGGGCTCTCCATGGTAGATAATTAAACTTGCAAAGAAAATTTGTAAAATAATATATAAAAACCCTCGTTAGCTCCCTGCACACAAATAAAAGTCCTGATTAGGAGGATGGAAGGGTTTGGGATTTTGTTTCTCTTTGATTGATTTACTTTTGCTTTTCCTTACTGGCGAGGCTCTGGTACCAAAAGCTACTCAGTTAAATTTAAGCACTAGAACTACTCGATTATGTCAGGCTTAGGCACCAGAAGCTATCAGGTTAGGTTACATCTTTGACAATGAGGTTTTTAGTTCTGAACACCAAAATCTACTCGCTAAATTTAAACACCTAACCGTGGTTTGGGTTAAATTATTCCCCTTTGCAACGTTAACCCAGCACACTGAAAAATGTTGCATTTAAGTTCCACTGCACTTAAATGTGGCAACAAAGTGTCTTTTCAAGTATCTCAGGAGTGGCAGTCCCACATTAATACCCAAACCAAGCACGTCGTGTTTAATATGTCTGTAAACCATTAATGTCAGATTTTTGTTGATGAACTTGCTGCTTTCTGAGTTTCACTTTCATTTACTTCATTAAACGTTTGAGCTCTCGCCTAACCTTTTACTTTATTGTGCTCCAGAGTAGCGAATGCTTAAGGACACTGCAGTAATCATCTATCCTGTCATGACAAAATGACTGAAAACATGTTAAAATGATTCAAACTGGTGCCCACAAATTTTTAAATTGTTTCTATTTGCACGTCACTCTCAAAGGTCTTAAAAAGACAAGAATTTAATGTAATTTAGTGCAGTGCAAAAACTAAAAGCTCTGCAGTATCTGAACATCACAGGTCAGGGAGTCACTGCTGTTGAGTGAAATCGATGTGACTGAAGGTCTGTCATGCTGAGGCCTCCTGCCTCAGCAGGCTGATGCACAAAGCAGTGAGGTCAGTGCTTTTTCAGCATCAAGCAGCGGTGCAAAATAGTGTTTCAATGTCTTTAAGAGGGGAACAGGTCAGCAGTGAAACTGTTTTTTTCTGCGAGCTGTACAACAAATCTACTGCCTAAAAGAAACCACGACTGCAGAAGATTAGCAAAAATGCGGGTAGGATTGTGTAATTATGTGAAGCACCCTGCTCTGCACCAACTACATATTTCCCCAGGGTAATGAAAAATAAGATGTCATAAAATTACATGTAAATTGTGATAAAGCTCATAAAAAGATCCAAGTAGTCCTCAAAATAAAGCAGTGACTGGCACCAGAGTTCACTGATTAATCCAGAGAAATAAACAGCTGACAAATGAAGGCAAAGCACTTTCAGATTTTATGACTCAAACAGTGTTTCTGCGGAGTTTTGCAGCACTTTTAAAAAGCGACCGACCAAAAACATCCTGTAAAGCAGCCCTGCTCATTGATCAGCAGCATCGCCCTCGCTGACCCCGTACAGCCAGAGACATTAATGGCAGCGCCCATCCTCGCAGGGTGACTTATGACTGCACTTAAATATAATAACTATCAGGTTTCATGTTTCTCTGACCAACCAATCACTACAGAGAGGAACAGGAGCCAGCTTGGTGATCGGGTCGGCCATTTTCTTACTCAGCTGTACACTTTCACTATTTTTCCATCTAAGATATCAGTGGTGCTTTTATCTGTATTTGGAAACCAATACTTAGCTTTGTTTAGTAGTAGAAATGAAATCAGTTTTACATCGATGATAAGTTTCTGTTCCTCCTAACAAAAGGGCTTCAAATGATGTATTATTTACTTTGAATTAAAGATGAGCAGCCTTGGTGTTTTCTTGGTATCAGAGGGCAGGTGCTGCTGCTGCGGCCCGTCATCAATATTTTGTGGTTTCAGGTCGATATGATTCTGAGAAAAGGAGTCAGATGACTCAGAAACGCTCAGAGTGATGCTTTCATCTTTTACTACATCCTTCACTCTTTTTTTACCCTCAGCTAAACAGACAAAAACTATCAGGAATTTCTCAACTTTCAATAAACCGTATGTTATCTTATACTTTTTTGTGTTTCTGTTTTAATATGGAAATCTCACATCAAGTGACAGTAAATCATATCATCAAAAGAATTTGGAAATCTCCGTGCACAATGAGCAAGGTTTAAAATGTGGACTGGATGCTGGATCTTTGGGTCATTGAGTGGCACTGCGTTAAAAGCAGACATTAATTCTGTGACGGAAATCACAGCATGGGCTCAGGTACACTCCCAGAAATCACTACCTATGAGCACAGTTCAATCTGGGTTAAATCTCTGTCATGTACAGAGAAAGACACATCCAGAAACACTGCTGCCGTCTTTGGGTCAAAGCTCATTTAACATTTGAGGTAAAGCAAAACAATCCAAATGTGGAATTCTATTTGGAAAGCATGGATGCTGTGTCTGCAAACTAAAGACAAGAGAGACCATCCAGCCTGGCACTCAGAATCTTTGTCTGCATCTCTGACAGTATGGGGGTGCATTAGTGCCGATAAGGCACTGGCAGCTTGCCCCTTTGGAAAGGCACCATCGATGCTGAAAGGTATATACAGGTTTTAGAGCAACATGTACCCCTATTCATTTTTCCCCAGGGAAGGTCTTGGATATTTCAGGAAGACAATACTAAACCTGCATCAAATACAACAGCATGGCTCTGCGGTAAAAAAGCCCGAGGTTGAACGACCTTCACCAATGAAAACATTTGGAGCATCATAAAATGGAAAATAGGATAAAGACGACCCAGGACTGTTGAGCAGCTAGAATCCTGTGACAAGAACAGGACAGCATTCCTCTCCAAACTGTCCAGCAGCTGGGCTCCTCAGTTCACAGATGTTCACAGACAGCAGAGGGGTAAACACAACCCTCCCTGAACGTTTTTGAGACGTTGTGCTGCCATCAAATTCAAAATGATCTAATATTTTTCTTGATATGCTAAATTTTCTCAGTTTAAACCTTTGATATTTTTCTCCATTCATGTGTGTTTTTGATATCTGCAAAGCACTGTTTTTATTTACATTTTACACAGTGTCATTTTTTTAGAAACTGTGGTTGTAGAAACTGAGTCACCTTTTACTGAATGCTGAATATCAGTGAGTGCATTTGTCAGTGAAGAAAGACACACATGAACCACAGCAACATGAAAAAGAAAAAAGTTGATTTAAATCACATCTGAAAACATATTTTTATAAACTAGTTCTTTGTTCATATTGTGTCTTCTGGGCTTTTTGTTGTTTTACTAACTGCCTGATGTTATTGCAATGTTTGATATCTTTTATTTGTTAAGGAAAATGTGTATTTTGCATTTTGCATTCCTATTTTCTTGTTATTTTCACTCAGCTTCACTGTAATTTTGTTCTTTCACTGTAGCTCTCGGTGTAGACCTACTGAAACTGAAACTTGCACCACGCACTGACATGGAGCCAAAGGTTTGAGGTTTTGAAGCAAACTGCAACTTTCATTTTTACCCTGCAATTTCTGGGAATATCACTTTTGATGGTTTGAAGTACTTTGTAAACTCAGCTTCAAATGTGCTGCATAAATAATTTCTATTACCTGAATCACTGCTTCTTTTGTGTGACCAAATTGCGTTATTATTTTATATAAATCTGTTGCTGCAATTGGAAATTTAAAGCAAATTGTTATTTTTCTTTAATTTTATTAAGATTAAAAAATACATTTAAAAAATGAGCTATTGTTTTATAACACACAGCAGTTTTATTTTTTTTTTTTTATTATTTTGTGAATTACAGCTATTATTTAACTAAGAGTTCAACAGAACCACTGACCCCATGGCCAAGGTCTATTAGACAAGTATAATAGAGAAGTTGATCTGCAGTTGCTGACCCAACTGGACTGTTTGGAACCTGACAATATGCTCAGTGATGCAGAAGAAATCTCTGAATGTCTAAGCAGCCGAATCCTTAATCTCCAAGACAAAAATCAGACCCATGATGTCATAAACCACCTGTAATCAGCCACCTGTGCACGCACGCTCACGCGAGCACACACACACACCATGGTGAAAACTTCACATCACAGGTAAAGCATCTTATCACCCAGCGCCCCTTACCTCCTTTTATATTCATCCCTTTCTCTCTTCACTTTGGCCAGCACGTTGTACAGAGCCCTGATCTCCGGCGTGATGGTGTCGATCTGGACTCCAACGCCGTCCGGGTGAGTCCAGGAGACCCCGGGCCCCGTGACGCACGACTCCCTCCCGGTGCCAAAGCGGCGGGTGTGGTTGAAAGACCAGATCGTCCCGGGGAGGAAGCGAGGTGGCGGAGGAGGGGGAGGTGGGGGAGCGTTGGAGGTGTTTGTCCCAGTGTGGGTGGAGTACTTCTCGTTGATGTTGGTGATGGTTTTGGTTGGGTCCATGGGACTCAGAGCCGGGCTGATGGAGAAGCCGGAGGTGGTGAGGTTGGAGTTTGAATCCGTGCTCAGGTATTTGTTGTCAAACAGAGGAGGGGGGTTCAAGGTGGGGGAGAGGAGGCCTCCGGGCAGGTAGGCAGAATTGTTGGCGTTGAGGAGCGGGATGAAACCCGGCCTTGCAGGGATAGGCCCGATGAATCCGGTCTGGACTCCTATGTCTTTGGTGAGGGGCTTCTGGTGTCCATCGCCCCCGCTGTTGCCCTCCAAAGCCTGCTGCAGCTGCTTCTCCAGCACCTTGTTCCTGCGCTCCAGCTCGTGCACTTTGGCCAGAAAGCAGCGGAAGCGCAGGTTCAGGGTCTTCAGCACGCTGATGTTGGAGCCCAGGTCGTTGCGCAGAGCCGTGGCCGCCGGGGGGACGCGGTGCAAGGGGCTGCTCAGGTGCAGGTAGGCGAGGCCCGACGGTGGCAGAGCGCCCAGGTCCAGCCCGGACAACCCATCAAGCCCGAACCTGCCGTGGTCCCCCAGGAAGTAGCCCGGGTCTGGGATGGCGGAATCTGTTTGGCTCGGCATTTGGGGATGTTGCTGCTGCGGTGCCAGGAAACCGCTCTCCTCCAGGACCGGATTCATACTAGAGTAGGAAAATCTGAAGTGCTCGAAATCCGGCATGAACCCAGACTTTTATAGATTCACTCGGAGAGGTAATTTAATATATTTATGATCCCAAAGTGGAACTTGGCCCAGCAGCCTCTTCTCGATTACACCCGATGATCCTCTTTATGCGGAGGAGCTGTGCGCTGAAAGTCAGAGGATGCGTTTTAAAATGATGCTTTAAGGGCCCAAAATGGCAGCAAAATGATCAAATCCAAAACGAGCACTGCAGTAAAGCTGTGCGCGCACAATGGAGCATAAAACTCGTAAAAGCAGATACACCACTGCACCCTGCAGCAGAATTACGGTAAACTTTTAGGCAGGACTAATTTCTAAAGCGAGATCAGAGCCGCGATGCGCACTACCAAAACGTGATTTTTTTCTCTTAATTCAAGCACTGGGGGGGGAAAAAACCCAAAACCATCACGCTAAATAAATATTGATTTGCCTTTATGAACATTTATGCAACGTACCTACAGTCCGAGGTGTAAACGCCGACTGTGGCTCCAGGTAATCAGGCGAAGTCAGTGAATCAGCGGTGCGACACAGACCAGGAATAAACAAGCGAGTGACTGCGGCTGCAGCTTACCGTACTCATTCTGAAAGCAGGGCACCAAGACGTTTCAACTACAGTAATAACCGGACTAAAGGAGCATCTACTTAAACGTGAAATGAAAGCATTTTGGTATAAATACCAACAACCGAAGTTTAGAGCTCCTCAATTAGCCAAAATTCCTTAAAATAGTTTAACAAGCACAAATCTGAGAGAAAGCTAGCGCCAATCTGCGCACTTGTTTACAGAGATGACACTTTTATAGAAGCTAGACAGTTTGAACAACTCCAGATGGATTAACGACCTTCCAGCAGTGAGACTACAAATGCATTTCAACTTTATGCAAAACCACTTTGGTAACATGGAGAAAACTAAGCACATTATAGAGCCAGCTCACGTTCAGTTACAACCAGTGTTTGTCAAACTACACTCATTACATGTCAGGTGTTTCCATAGTCACAAAAGTGACTTTTACAGACTAGATGTCATTGAAGGGCTGGATTTGTAAGAAGAAGCCAGTCTGGACAGGTCTAATGCTACACCTGTCCATTCTAAGCTATATACACACACACACAATTTAAATTGCATATCACAATGTGCTTTAAATGCCTTATACCAGGGTTAATGCTGAAAGCTCTTACACCGAATGTAAGCATGATCTGAAATAAGGCTTCAGATATCCATGAAGTTTGCATAGGCAGCAAAGTTTCTCCCTGCTTAGTTTCCTTTTGGAAAAGAAACTACACATTTCTCATGAATTCTGTTCTTTATTTTCAAGTGCAAAGGAGCCACAAGCTTAGTAACAATACTGCAAAGAATCTGTACAAACATCACTTCTGACAGAACAGGGGACAAGCTTCTTTTAAGCAGGACAATACATTTTCTCTCCCCATTGGTCAGGTTCTTCAGTTTGTCCTTTCTGCAGATGCTGTGACATCCAGGTGAAGGAATGATGAATCAGGATTTCACTCCTTCGAGAACATGTGCACGAGCAGGTCACACACACGGTTGCTGTAGCCAAACTCATTATCGTACCTGCAGGTACAAAAATGAGAGCAGAAGGTTCAACAGTGGAAACGTGAATGAAGATGGGAAAGCTGCAGGCTTTAGTGCATAATGGCTAACTGTTTAAATCACTGAAGTTTGTCTTCTTGGGGCACTAGGTGTAAACTCAGTGACAAAGAATACCAGTCTATTACATTTTTACTCATTTCATACTACATGAGATTCAGATTTCCATTTGTAGTACAAACAGTTTTTAGTAATCAATTCATTTAAATGCAGCAAACAAGCTTTGGTCAACTGAGTTTAATAAATGCAGTTTCATACTAGAGACATGTTCATCGAGTCTCACCATGAAACCAGCTTGACAAAGTTGTCGTTGAGTGCAATGCCAGCTCCAGCGTCAAAGATTGATGAGTGAGGGTCACTGTTGAAGTCTGTGGACACAACCTGAACAGAAAGAGTGCAAGTGTAGTTGTTCCGTTAGTGTGCCAGTCCTCGAGCACATCTGTAAAGCTAGTTAGACAAATGCTGCCACCTAGTGACTCCTGTGTGGCCACACAAGTGAAACAGTCACATTCTTCCCTTTTAAGAGTGTAATGTAGCCTGGTGTTTCAGATGTGGGTGTTTTGTACCTGGTCCTCTGTGTATCCCAGAATTCCCTTCATGGGTCCCTCAGCAGCAGCTTTGATAGTTTTCTTTATGTCGTCATACTTTGCCTGAGATGAGAAATTATAATCCTCAGATTAGACAAATGCAAACTCTAGATAAGGGAACACGAATCAGCTTTATGTCAATTATGAGACGCTTACAGGCTTCTCCAGTCGGACAGTAAGGTCAACGACAGACACGTTGGGGGTGGGCACACGGAAAGCCATACCTGTCAGTTTACTGTAACAAACATTCAGAGCTCAGGGCATTTTGCTGATAGTTTTAGTCATTACACCGTCCTGATCCTTTTCAGGAAGACACATGTGCCATTTTAAAATTGAGAATTAGAGGAGAAGTACCCGTTCAGCTCAGGGATGACCTTGCCAACAGCCTTGGCGGCTCCAGTGGAGGCAGGGATGATGTTCTGGGAGGCACCACGGCCATCTCTCCACATTTTACCAGAGGGCCCGTCAACAGTCTTCTGTGTGGCAGTGACAGCGTGGACTGTGCTCTGAAAGAGCAGGTAAAGGTTATTCAGAGGCAGAATCAGATCGTCCCAACAATGTGAGCTAATCTGAGCTGCTGTCGGACAAGTTAAACAGAATTTCTTAAGAGGCAAGTAGCTTTGATGTTGTAGAGGGACCATATTTACTTGATGCAGCAGAAACACTTTGTGACAAGAGAACTACTGGAAAGCAGGACCCTGATATAGACACCCAGTATCCAAGCTTTCTGATCATGTGATGTTTGTGAAGGGCCATCAGTCTCCAGCATCAGTGACTAAAATTTGATGAGTCTGCCGAATGTCGAACTGAGGAGACTTTGAGCTTTTTATTGGCATTGTGCAGTTTTTGCACAGTGAAATTGGGTAGCTGGACCACAAAGGTGCAAAAGACAATATACAATGAGGGAAAAAATAAATAAAGTGCAATGTATACGTATGTGAGTACTAGCAACATGTAACTAAATGAAGTTGTTGCTGAATGCATTGTACAGTTTGTTGGCCGACTGCTCTTAAAGTTCCTAAAATCTTCTGGTTATAAGAGATTCACTCAAAAGAAGCAGTATCAGTTCTTTACCATGAGACCTTCCACGATGCCAAAATTGTCATTTACGACCTTGGCGAGGGGAGCCAGGCAGTTGGTGGTGCAGGAAGCATTGCTATGGAGAAAGCACATGTCAACTTAATGTATGACAGCTTAAGTGCAGAGATGCTACACCAAACAAACTTTAAGAAGCCATCTAGACATCTGCAGCCAGCTGTCCAAACAGCCGTTATAGACAAGGCATCTGTAAGCACTCAGTACCAGCACTCACCTGACAACCGTCAATGAGTTGTTGTATTTTTCGTGGTTGACACCCATTACAAACATTGGTGCATCAGCACTGGGAGCTGAGATCACCACCCTCTTAGCTCCACCCTTCAGATGAGCCTAACAAATCAAAATGGATATTAAGACTGATTGTACAATCACTGATGCTTCAGGAAGCTCCAAAATTATGCAAACTAGATTGCATTAATTTAGAGATACAGGTCAGGATGATGAAAACTGTTCCTTCAACCAAGTTTGTCACTATTGTGACTTCAACATGTGAAACAATCCTGTCATCTTCAGTGTGAAACTGCACTTTAGACAGATGAGAAAGCACAACAGCAGCCAACTTACAGAAGCCTTCTCAATGGTGGTAAAGACACCAGTGGACTCTACAACATAGTCCACACCAGCATCACCCCACTTGATGTTGGCGGGGTCCCTCCTGTGCAGTTCAGAGAAGTTAGTTATTCAATCTGAGGCAAACTTTCTGGATAAAGTGCACGTGTGACTGTTACGTACTCTTGGAAGACCATGATGTGCATGTTACCGATGACCAGCTTGCCACCCTCAGTCTTCACCTCGCCGTGCTTCCAAGTGCCGTGAGTGGAGTCGTACTTGAACATGTAGGCCTGCATTAAGAGGTGACCATTAAAAATGCAACAAAACCTGCAGTTTCTTAAGAGAAGTCAACATGAGGTCTCTAAAACTTCCTGGTGTCCTTGACAACGCAGTCTTTGCTTAATGTTTCATTTAAGGACTTTGCTTTTCCTACATTACTAAACAGAATCAAACAGGCTTGTTAAGTACCATCAATTTATAGAGCAGAAGAAACTTGTCCTCTCACCATGTATTCCAGGTCAATGAAGGGATCATTGATGGCTACAACCTCAACCTTACCACCAGCAACAGCAGCACGAGTCACCAAACGACCAATACGTCCAAATCTGAAATGCAGGTCAGACTAAAGAATCAGTACAGATATGAAAGGGAGCAAGAACGACTAGGTTGTTGTGAGACAGTAAGGATGAAATTTGTTGAATTCAAACTGAAGACCCTTGTAATGTCTGCATAGTCCAATTAAAATATCAGGTTCCAGGCCCAAGTTTTTAAATTGCAACTATGTCCACTTTATTCATTTCCTGTCTGACCAGCAGGTTTAATCTGAGTCACTGCAGAGGATGGCTTTGCCATGCAAGGCCTGCCAACCTTGACTGAAGATAACAGTGGCTGGCACCAGCAGCTGATAGCCTGTTTAGGCCTAATATGGGCATTGTCAGTGAGGCAGATTGAAGAGTGTGGAACTAAGGAAGCATGAGGGTCGAAAGTTCAGAGCACGTTATAGGAGTGGAGATAAAGAGGGTTGTGAAGTAAGAGTTTGAGAGAAATCAAGATATGCTACAAAGACAAGTTTTTAAATCACCCAAACATTTGTCTCTAACTTTTTCATGTTTTGTGACAAGTTGAGTTAGTGCTTCAGAATTGAGTGTGTGGAGGTGTTTGAGTACAACAGTTGCTTGTGGGTTACCCAAACAGATTAGGCCATTCTTGTGAATTGCTGCCTCCAAGTAGATTTGGAGGCATACAAAAAAAAAAAACCAACAAAAAAACAATTTTGTCCAAGATGGCAAAAGGCACAATTTTCCTCATCAAGTTTAAGTTCTGAACAAACTTACAGTGGGATTTCATATGTGGATGAACCAAAAGCAGACTTTGCGACTGCAAGACTGAACCCGTGTTTAGTTATAGCTAAGATACAGTTGCCACATAGTTGGAATTTGATTGTATTCATGGCCTTTCAATAATACTGCATTTAGGCTCTATTGTATTTCAGCTTCTATCAGAGCAAACAAGGCTGCTCAATTCAAGATTTCTAAAGATGTGGTGAAACATGTTTCTTCATCGTGTAAACTGATTTGGAACATGCAACTCTCCTAAAGAAGTTGCTAAAAGCGTGCAGAAGTTAAACGTTCCCATTATGGACCAGCATACCAACTACTGTGTCGGAGGGAAGCCGATAGTAAATTCAGGGTTGAGGTCACCACTAGCTTTGGCTTTAGATCAAGCTGAAGACAGTGGAGTTGTGGCATGAACTATTGAGCACCAGAGTTTTGTCATGCAACACTGCATGCCTTCAGTTCACACGAGTCACATTACATAGTTTGTTTGCAACTGTATCCTGCAACAGGAGACAAATATACAACATGCACACAAAATGACTTTATCAGCTTTGATGTATCAGGAAGCAGAGACTCCTTTGAAACTGCTAGAGAACTTTATGGGTTGAGTAAGAGGAAATCTGGACAATAGCAAAACAGGAAGGAAAGTCTTAAGGGGAGCAATTTGAAAATTCATATCTGTAGGAAGCTGCTCATATCAGATAAAGTCCATGTTCATCAACTGGTGTTCTCTTAAAGCCATTCACCTCATGAAATTTAGAGTTAAATGTAAAGTAATTACTGAATATAAAGTTCTTACTTTTGTCAAATATAAAATTATCACAAGTCAGATGTGACAGTTTCACATTTAACTGATATTAGAAATCACTAGCACAGTAAAATGTTAGCAAGTTTAACTTCAGGTGGGATGACAGCATGCTGCCATGGAGGCTGCTTGCACAGTCTAGTTTGTGGCAAAGTCAGTAGTGTACATATCCTTAAAGTTAGTAAGGGATCAAGAACAAAACACTAATGTTGTACCATTGGGGGACACTTATGAAATTTGGCAATTCTAGCAGCTTTAAACACAAGCAGCTTCACTACTGTCTCATTAGTGAATCATTTTAATTGTCAGGTGCAGAAACCCTCAAGTTATCCTCTCAAACTCTTTGTCAGGCGCTGCCATCATTGACAAAGTTTTGACAGGAGGGGAAGAGCCACAGGCATGCAGATTTCCTTGGTTTTGGAAAGCTGCTGAGCAGCCAGAAGGCCAAAATGGACTGGAGCCCATCTTCTGTTTCTGAGCCTCATTGTGAGGTACGTGTCCAAAATCAGGGAGCCAAATCTCCCTGCGGCTCTGCAGCAGCTGCTGCTGCTCCACAAGAGGAAGAGAAAATGTTTCAGCTGTGATCTCCGAGTCCGAGCAGTGTCCACACAGAGTCGGCCGATCACTGATCTCCAGTGGAAAGGTTAAGGAGTTAAAATTAGATGAGGGGAGAATGAAGAGGAATGCGACAGCTGAAGAGAGCAGCGATACTGACAGAAGGGCGTTGTTGAAGAGCGGACGCCAACTGTGACACCACCAGACTATAAATAACCAGAGAATAGACAGGTCCAGACCGCAGTCCTGTCCTGCTTTTAGGGTTCAGATGATGCTCAGGCAGCACTCCAGCGGTCCTCTGTGAGGCAGCGAAATATTTAGACACCTTTAAGTGTCTGGCATTTCTAGATTTCAAGTTTTGTTTAATTTATGTTCATTTAACAAGTTGCCCTTTTACCATCTTGACAAGAAGTTGCCGTTTCAGCTTTCAAACATTGGCAATCAGTTTGTATTTTGGCCTCCATAAGGCATTTGTTTAGCACATTTCCAACAAGGTGTTAAGTTTAAACTGCTTTTGCCACTTGATTAAATCTTTACTTCATGAGCCAATAAGTAAAACCACAAGAGGACAACATGTCACTAGAGGAAAACCAAATCGAAGGCCCTACAATTCAATTAAATTGCCCACTGATCTAAATTTTAGAAACACTTTCAACCTTTGACATAAACACTTGTGTCAATACAGCTTTTAGGCAACAGGGGATGAAGTTAAAATACCTGGATACAAATCAAGCATCCAAAGAAATCCAGGAATCTTATCCGGGGTATACTGAAATGCCTGCTTGATTATCTACTTTGAACTTTATTAAAAGATATACAAATAAAATGCAAGACTTAGTTGCACCTACTCAAGTTTTACTAGCATCAAACCAAACACCTCTTTGCAACACATGGGGTAGTGATTGTTAATTAAGCCGGTGAGAAGGAAACCTCTGCCAGGACACCTGCACAATGACAGGTGTAGAAACTTACCCATTGACTCCGATCTTCACCATTGTGCCTGATGTGGTCTACACCTCACTGAGAGGGAGGAAACAGTTTAGCCTTTAATTCACTTATACAAGAAGAAGAAAAAAGATGCACATTCAAGAATTAAAAGATTAACGTTTCAAAAAACTCAAAACAAAACTTTACAGGAAGCAGAAACCGTGTAATAAAAACGCTACTTCCTGTGTGTTTCGTTCACCTGTTACTCTGAGCAGCAGGTAAAACTGTCAAAGCTCAACCACTAAACAAACGCAAACATGTGGGAAACCAAACCCTTACCTGAGAGGACACTGGGATACGAACGTCCTCCGGAGACGAAGCGAGAGCGGGAAAGAAGTTTCGAGGCACGCCATTTATATGCGCTGTCCCCCCGGGCCACGCCCCCTTCCTCAGTGGCCCAACTTTAAAGGTCACGCGAAGCTGCGAACGAGTTTAATTAAGAGCATCGTTTTTTTGTGCGGCCTTTGCTCAGTCTGAGAGGTCGCTATACAACAGAACCACAGTGCAAATGTGCAATCTGTGACGGCATAATTAGAATTAAACGCCACTCTTCAGAATAGTTCCTGGAAGGAGCTCCACAGGAAAACACAAGAACAAAACCATGTTGTCGCAACTGGGAATTTTAGGAAGGAAATACCAATATCATGGGAATAATAATAACATAAATAACTGCGTACAGGCTCCCTCAAAACATCCATTTACAATTGTTTTGCATTTGATTCGTTTGCCCAAAAGGACAGCAAACAACACACAAAATCGCAGATTTCATTAACAGCTTTAATATTATCATTATTTCCCCCATAATTTCTGCAGGCATTGCAATGATGTTGCCAATGTCAATTTTATGTTACTGTATTTATTTTTCTATTTTACAATCAGACTCATGAAATGAAAATCTGATATCATGAATAACGACATCTTGTTACTTCATGTTGCAGAAAATCTGGAATAACATCCTTTCAAATGGTGAAAGGTTTTTGCTTTGTTGCTCCAGACCACCATCATTTTCTAGCAAAAACGTTTTTCTACTAATTTAATCAAAGATTTACTCACAATTTATTGATGATTGTGTGTGATTTATTTATATCATACATTAAATTAAATAATAGGTTAATCAAGTGAAATCACAATTACCAAAACGGATTTCTCAATGTTATAAAACTGAAATGTGATTTACCTTTTAGTACTGTCAGAAATCTGTGATCAGTTGGGTATAAATCCATCTCTGTAGCTGTGTTATTTTCAGCAAGCACAAAGAATCTATTTTTATTAAAAAGTCAACTGTCAAAAATTACATAAGAGAGTTTAATGAGGAAGGTGAGAGCACTGATGTGTTAATCTGGTCCTCGGTCCAAAGTCAGACCTGAGACACCCCCCCACTGCTGCCCTGTCCAGGCTCAGTCACAGGATGATCCTGCCGGTCATGTGATGTTCGGGTTTCCACCACTATGTGAGGCATATCACACACAGACAGGAGGGCAACTTTCATGGTCAGTCTAGTGCTAATCCCACTGAAGCTTAGGTTTATGTATTTAAATGAAGAAATATTACAGTGAAACTTACAGGGAAATAATCACAATGATTTTTTGAATTCCCCCAACAAATCTCTGAATGCAGGCTTGTGTGTTCGTAGCAAAAACTACAGGGGTGGCAGAGCCTCTGAACTTTAACAGCAGTCGCGTTAATTTGGTCACCAAATGTGCTGGTGACCAAATAAATCTCTACCCCAGGAGTTTCAAACTCATTTTAGTTCATGGACCACCTACAGTTCAACTTGATCTCAAGTGGGGAGACTCAGAAAAAACAGTCCAACCTATAAAAACATATAGAAATTGAAATATATTTTCTTTTAAGTGTAAAAATGTGCATGTACTCTCTGAAAACATTCATATGTAATGTACCATAAAACAGATGATTAGCAGCCTGAGATGGCTTAGGAAAACTGAGTATAGTCTCAACAGTGCCAGTTTTCCTCTTTCTGTCAGTCTACTATCATTAGAAAAATGCTGCAGAACTGCATCGGGATGTCGTCTCGGCTTACAGGTGTCCCTCAGATCTTTGTAAAAAATAAGAGACAAAAACTCCAAAAATGATGCCGATGCTGGCTTAGATTTTAATGTTTTGCAAACCCGTCCACTGGGCCAGATCTGATCCTTTTGTTGGTCTATTCTGGCCCTTGGGCTGTATGTTTGACACATCTGGTCCTAAGCTTTCCACTTCAGCCAGAAAATCTAAACGTTTATATTCAGCAACCAGAGAATTGGATCATATGGAAAATTAATTCATCCAAAAATATTATTATCTCCCACGACCCTGAATCGGATAAGCAGAAGAGAATGGCTGGATATTTATTTTAAAGCTTTGAAAACATGTTACAAATGAAGTTCCCCTTGTAAAAATAGAATAATAATGAGTAATAACGAGGCTGAGTAATCTGATACGGTTTATCACTGTAAGTTTCATCTAATGTTAATCAAACAAGGAGACACGGTATGGTTGGAATCCACATATGGTGGTCCTGTGAGTATTTTCAGCAGCACGATGGAGTAATGAAGGAATGTCACTCAGCGTGGCTCACCGAAGTTTTAAATAGATTTTGGTAACCGACAGAAACCCGCAGGTATAAGACTTTTGAGGCTATGAATGCACACACAATATTGTTGTGTTTTACAAATGCACAGACTGTATATAAAAGATGAACGTAGCTGTCATGAGGTTGCATTTTGATTTTCAAGCTCTTCTTTTGAAGCCTCAGCCTGCACGTTTTGACCCTGAGATTTTGGTGTTTTGAAACTTGACATGATGTGTGGAGAGTGAAAGGAGGACACATCATAAAGATTTGCCTGGTTTATCATCTGTTTTCTTCTCAAAGGGACCATAATTTATAAAGTCAAATCATGTTGTAATAAATAAGACTTAACACTTTCAGTCTAAACCACAAACATACCAGATTACCAAATACATGCATCCAAACCTGTGACATTTGCACCCCATTCATACCTGGTATTACTGCTTGGCCTAGAACATTAAGTCCAAGAACATAGTTCATACTTTGATCAGATATTAGAAGGTACAAATGCAATCTATGCAGCATGACCACATCTTCAAGAAAAAAGAACACATTTTGAAACCAATAATAAATGAAAGGTAGATAATTATCCAGATACCGTATCTCTATACAGACTGCATGGGTGTATTTTAGTACTCACAAAGCAAAAGAACAATCTAGCCCTGTGGATCAAAGAACATACAGCTCTACAGGTCAGTCAGTGGAGGGTAACATATAAAGGTCAGCCTATAAATATGGCATCCTGTTCTGAACTCTCTTCATATAGACAGTATGTTAAAGAGTGTGACATTTAGGTGAGCTGGGCACCTCTGTTCGGGGTCAGACACACCAGAGGGTTAGCAAGAACGTCTCTGAAACAAAAAGGGACTGAAGGTTGGTTTGTATGTTTGAATGAAGCCCGGACAGCTCTCAAAAGCAGAGCCCAGGTGAGATAAATGTGCGTCCTTTGTGTGCGTGATGGTGTAACTGTGCACATATCTGCACTGAATGTAATGCAGAGCCTGATAAATGCTTTGTCTTTGGTTAGGGGTGCATTCTAGCTGCTCAGATAATCCCCGTGATCCAACACAGCCATGCCTTATCTAGGAAAAAAGAAAGGAAACCTGGTTGCTATGACAACCCCAGTGGTTAGACAGCTGGTTAATAATTCAAGTCTCGCTTGCTCCTGTCTGATATTTGTCTTTCTGCTGCACAGACTGTACAAACATTGTCTAAAATTCACAGACTATGTCACTGCATTTCCAGAGGAAGTCAAAGCTCCTGAAATGAGCTGCTCTTCCTCTCGATCTTCTCACTGCCCCGTTCTCTGGCTTCATTTCCATCGGAGCTGAGATTAAAACCTTCTACCCAAATGCATTCAGAAAAGTATTCTGCTATACCGTGCATCAGTATTTGAATTTGCTATGACAGAAACTTAAATAAAGAAAATGACAGTCAACAAAAGGCAGAAGGAATGCAGAACATCAGGAGCATCAGGAGCAGAACACATTAAAAATAATACATGAAGAAAGTTTGAAATCCTCTTCATGACCTTCTACTGTTTCTTCATCCTTTCCCACTGAGCAGCTGACTCGAAGTTGCAGGAGGCTCAAAGTGTTTGTATGAGTGACCTTTAATGATTTCATTTTAAGCTGATGACATTTATAACATTCCCCCCCTTTTTTTTTATTAAAGAATGGATGTGTCTGTGGGTGTAGAAGGAAGGAGAAAGAGGCAGTGCAAAGGTCAAGAAGCAGATTTAAACCCAAAGAACGAGAGTGGGCGATTAAACCCGCTGAGCCTCCAGAACAACAAACACAGTCTGCGCTTTCATTCAGGCACACGGAGTGATGTGGCATTAAGGCTTTACTCTTAAAGCCTTATAACACATGCAAGTGATAATGTCTACAAAAATGCTGGGAACAGAGATTTTAGCTTAAAACTGCTAATTGCTTCTCCTGAAACACGATCTCTGGTATCCAGTTTAAAGTGACGGGTTATCTTTTTGCATTTAGTTTTTCTTCATCCTTAAAGATACTTTGTTATAAGTTGCCCAGTTTTGGAATAATTGGCTGTAAAGATATAGTTCTCTGTTTCCTTTAATAAAATTACATTTTGTCTCAAAGCACCAAAAGTATGTTTAAAAAATGAGCAGTGATGTCTCTTTCCAGAAATCTCGGCCTTGTTGTGAGCAGTTTCATGGCAACTGTATCACTCTGCAGAAGGAAACATGGATCTACTGATGACAGGAGCTAAACAATCATCCTGAGAGCTTCTAATATAATCAACAGCTCCCGCTATTTAGACTTCCTGTTTAATAGGAAAAATGTTTTCTTCTATTCTTCAGTTGTTTAGTAAAACAGACTGAGATAATAGTTATAATACTGGTTTGCACTACAGCCAGATGATTTTCTCTGGTTTGGAGTCAAAGTAAGGGAGACAAAGCTGTGTGAGCAGAAGAGAGAGGACAACAGACAAATAATGCTGAATATGAAGCTGCCAGGCAGGAGGAAAAAAGGAAGACCTCAGAGGAGATTCATGGGTGTAGTGAAGGAGGACATGCAGAGGGTGGATACGACAGAAGAGGATGCTAAGGTGAGATGGAGGCAGAGGAAGAAGAAGAAGACATACTTTCACTTAGGTACATCAAGCGAGTGTGGGCTGTCATGAATCCTGAAAGTATCAATCAGAAGTAATTTATTGACAAATTCAGCTTCTCTGTAAGAAAAAAAGATATAAATTATTTGCTGCTATTCTTTCCTTCAAGATTTCCTGTAGTTTCTTATTTATGAAGGGTGTACTTCTTCAAAGCGAGGGAAGTCAGCCAAGTTGAGTTTGGAGTCACAGTCCTCTGCTTCCCAAAGGTGTCTCCTTTTTAATCTGATTAGATCACCATGGAAACTAAATGCTGAAAGTATTACCTGGCCATGTTCAGAGCACTGATTTAAAAATCAGTTGGAAGTGCCACGTTTTATTTACAATGAAATCTGAGTGTGGTTTAGATTCTCTGCTGAAGGATTGTGTGTATGCTCCTTGTTAAGCTGCACCTTACTAACACCACATGGAGAAGACGTGACGTGAGTATGCATTGCATGGTCGCAGGAATTTACATTTATTTAGTTTTTATGCTTGATCCTAAATGGGTCCTTGATCAGTTTTCTGTAACATGTTGGAATGACAGCTGTGAGAAAACTGATCTTTGTGTTGGTTATTTGTCATCAAAAATATTGAGTGATTACAATGAATTTCACTTTGATTTGGCAGCAAACTAAACAGATTTCCTTATTTCCTTGAACTGGGACAGTGTCAGAAATTAATAGACTAAGTAGCCTTTAATGTGTTAATGGATCAACTTTAAACTCTCAGAACTCTAATGAAGAGCTGTCATGTTACAAATACTCATTAACATTTTTTCTGAGTCTTTTGATTCTTTAGTGTTTTTATTGTGGGGAAGGAGCGGGGATGTTTCCCCTGCTCCTCACTGAAATCTACACCTCTGGCTAAAAAGGACTTGCAGATCACTGAATTGTGTTTCTGCTTTTTGGAACTGTCTTGTAAATTAAAACCGATTCAGATTCTTATCTGATGGCCTTAAACACACATGAAGTGTCACCTATTTATTAACGACTGCAGGCTCCTCCCTCACTGTTACCAGGACAGAGAGCCACGTTTGAGGCTCTGCAGGTAGAAACAACAGCGTTTGAATGTTAAATGACTCTTCGGTCCATGGTTACATTTCCAGGGCCAGCAGCTCCACTCCAGTACTCCAGTAAGACGTGTCAGACATTATCAAGCTCCTTCTCTAACAGCAGCAGACGTCTGTCAGAACGAGGCACTGCTGATCTTTGTTGCTCTGCAATTGCATCATCTTCATACGTACATGATAAAATCCTCTGGGGGGAAACTGGAGCAGCTGGTGTCCAGTGAAAATAATAAAGGGGACAGAAAAGCTCCTCCTAAGAACAAGTGCAGGTGTGTGATGGGAAGACCAGAAAAGCCACAG
>NW_024582529.1:1223302-1237825 GCF_018398535.1 Haplochromis burtoni | reverse complement strand
AAAAAAAGAGGGACGAGGAGGTTTATGAACAGATGTGAGCCAGCGAGGAGACAATGATCAATACACACACCGGTGATGAGAAAGAGAAAAGAGACAGAGAAGGAATCGAGGAGGGAAGTTTTCCTTTTCTAGACTCTAGAATTGAAACTTTAGTGGACGAGCAAGGAGAAAAAAACATTTCCAGTCTCACATAAATCAACGGTCCTCTCTTTCACTGCTGTTTGGCGCCCTCTAGTGAGACCACAAAGTCAAACCTTCCTGATAAAAAATAATTGTTATTTATTTATACTACTTTTTAGCTTTTATCTTTACTTTCTGGTCACATGACTAAAGTGTATGAAACCAAATGTTTGAAATGTTAAAAAGCTAAAACAAATGGGTTCATTAGTTCAACAAAATGATGAAGAATCAAAATGTTTCAATTAACTTGAATTCAAAGTTACTTCTTTACCGGAAAAAAGGTCGGCTCAAGCCAACGGGACATCTGAGTAAACCTCACCGCACAGACAGATTCTGAGATGTGGTTTAAAGTACAAAACTTTGAGAGCTCCGCTGGAAACTTCTGTTTTTGACTGACAAGTTTTTAAATAATTTTTCTTTTAAATTTAAAGCAAACAAACTGAGTAGACCCACAAGCACACCAACATCAGCTGACAGTTGTGGCATGAGGAACTAAATAAATGTAGCAGTTTGTTGTATTCTGAGCTTTCAAACTGCTGCTACAAGCTTAGAAAGGCTTCTCATAAAGTGCTTTCTTTTTTTTTTTTAGCTTTCTAACTATCACACACACATATAATCTGATGGACCATTGGGGACAATTCGGGGCTCATTATTTTGCCAAAAAAGCTTCAACTTGCAGACTGGAGAAGCCATCCAGCCCTAATTATAACCAGAAGACATGATGAAGCATCCACTGTAGAAAAATATGGACAATATGACAGCTCCTCGTAAAGAAAAGCAGCATGTTGCAGAAATATCATCTTACTTTGGATTTAGCATTTGCAGTCCGAGTGGCAGACAGCTTAGATACGTCTAAGGTTAGAACAGTTAAACACGGTGAAAGTAGTTCAGGGTAATTTAAAGAAACAAATTCCAACCTGTTGTTAGGAGCTGTTATTCTCTGATGCTTATACTCACCAGTCACTTCATTAGGTACACCTGTTCAACTGCTCATTAACACAAATATCTAATTGGGGGAAAAAGGTAACTTGTGTGACTCTGAATGTTGCAGCAACCATGAAACATTCAGAGTTGACTGGATGCTCTGAGCATTTCACAAACTGCTGATCTACACAGATTTTCCGTCGCAACCATCTTGTTATGGAGAATTGTTAGAAAAAGAGAAAATATGCAGTGAGTGTTTGGGTGAAAATGTTTTCACACAGCTTCACCTGAACAATAACTGAAAACTGAACAACAGAAAATTGGAAATTCAGTGCCTGGTCTGATGAGCTTGAAAGCTCAAACATTTCAGGCACGTGATGGTGGGGGCGATGTTGTCATGGCACACTTTGGATCCCTTAGTAGCAGCTCAGCATCGCTTAAACACCAGAGACTACCAGAGTATTGTTTTCTGTATGTGTCCGTCCTTTATGGCTGCAGTGTACGCGTCTGCTGATGGCTGATTCCAGCAGCACACAGTTTCTTTGCAAAGCAGAATGAAAATCTGGCGTTTCATGTACAAAAAGGCACCTGTTACTTTGATTACTGCCAGATTAGCTGATTGTTGTGTAATAGTTTGAGTTTGTTAAACTTGCATTGAGTGAAACTGTAGATTTTATCTTGACTTTTATGACATTTACCCACTCTCATCTCTGGTTTTGACAGGCAATTAATCCTACAAAAAACAAGATAAAATCACCTTTTAATAACAACTTCTAGACATGATTTCAGTTAACTTTTGTTTTTTTACTTGCATTTGTTTCACAAACACTCGGTTATTTATACACTCGTCAGTCACAGAGCAGCGTGATCACTCATTTAGATGTCATCCATTCACAAAATGCCATTTATGCTACTTGATGAATGTGGAATGAATATAAAAGCTTATCTTTCTTTTAACTCTACTTTGGGCGATCGTAGCTCACGAGTTGGGAGTTCGTCTTGTAATCGGAAGGTTGCCGGTTCGAGCCCCGGCTTGGACAGTCTCGGTCGTTGTGTCCTTGGGCAAGACACTTCACCTGTTGCCTACTGGTGGTGGTCAAAGGGCCCGGTGGCGCCAGTGTTCGGCAGCCATGCCTCTGTCAGAATGTATGGGTGGATGACTGGATGTGTAAAGCGCTTTGGGGTCCTTAGGGACTAGTAAAGCTCTATACAAATACAAATATTCTAAATATTCCACCAGGTTTACCAGATATAATCTCTAAATTTGCCTGTCAGTTATTTTGTCCTTAGCAGGTCATGCTTGGAGGGTTTTCTGTACCCGGTTCCACAGAACAGGGCTTTGAGAATCTGTAAGCAGAAAAGGAAAAAAGCAGTTAAGAGAAAAGCAACATAAATCACTATAAACCTGCACAGAACTGCAGGACCGGCTCATCAATAACAGTTTCACATGTCCTGTGATTCACAGTTTATATAAAAATATTGATTGATATTGAAAAAATGAGACTTAAACAGCAATCTTGTAAGTTTCTGGAGCAAATCTAAATAATTTTTCATGCCTAATAATCAGCACAGCCGTTTGCTTAGAAGAAAGGAAACACATTTTTAGGTATCAGCTGAGGAGAAACAAACATGCACACACAAAGATAAATAAAGTGAAATAACAGCTGACTTGCAGATCATAAGCACAAGCTTGGAGCAGTGCGTGATTAGCTCATTAAACGTGTGACAGACAGTTTTGCAAGCCGCCACTTTAACCCACCTTTTCTCCGCACGATGGATTAGACCATCCATCTTCATCGAGCTGCAGCCTCTGCTTCGGCCAGACCGGCTAAAATCTAAGAGCTGTGCTGGCAGACGATGAGCGCGTCGTCCTTGTGTTGTCCTCTTTTACAGGAAGGGGCCTCTAATCAGCTCTGCGGAGAGGATGCTTGGATAACTGGCAGGAAACCAGGTGAGAGGAGAGGTAAATGAGATGGGATGGATGCTGCTGGCAAAGGCTGGTGTGGGCTGTGTGGGATTTTTCATTCATAATTCATTCGCCCAGTTTATTAGCTTACACTCCAAAAACTAAATTTGAAGCAGTGATGGGCCTTTGTTTTGGAATGATGACAAAAAAGAGACAAAGTGTAGGTTAAAACAATACTGGCTTGTGACTGGTACAGCAGATAATTGGTGCTTGTTTTAAATGGTTATAAAACCTAAAATGATCTAAAGACACAATCTCTATGACTTTCTATTCCCCCCAAAATCTGTTAGTGTAATGTAGTGTAGTGTAATGTAGTGTAGTGTAATGTAGTGTAGTGTAATGTAGTGTAGTGTAATGTAGTGTAGTGCCACTTTGCACTACAAGAAGGTGGAGAGGGTAAAACCTTTAATTAATCAGGTAAGTCATTAGGAAAAGGAAAAATGATGACCTTGTTTGTGGGACAATCTTTCAATATCTACATCAATATAGATATTTCAATTTCTTCCAGTGGGGAGTCCTTCCTCTTCCTCATCATCGCTAAGCACTTGCTCATGGGGCATATTCAGATCACTGGGATGTCTCTCTGTTATTACCCAAGCAGCAATCTTTGGGGCTGAAAAATACATGAAGCCAGTTTGAAAGTTTAATAACGAGAGATTATTTGGAAGAATTGAACTAGATTTATTGAGACAGAGAAATTGATTTAACTCAGATGATCCACCATGACAGAAAGGAATCCCAGCAGTGACAGGACTGAGGACAGGACCCCCTGAGTCTGGAGACTGGTGATGAAGATGAAGACTGAGGTTTGGATGGCGCTCTCAGTGACTTGGGTGAGGTGGACATGGCGGAGGACGATAGAGAGCACAGATTTTAGCCATGCAGAGGAGAGGCCGATTGGCCCAAAGACAAGAAGTCAAGAAGATGATTGGACTAGATGTCAGGACTGAGACGTTGTGGGAAAGTGTTAGTGATGTAAACTAAGCACCTAGGAAAGCAGGAAGATGAGTGATTACAGATCATCCTTATTGAGCAACGCTTGAGCTTCATTAACAGAAGTTCCTCAGTTGGCCACTAGAGGCTCTGTTCAAAAGGGAGTCAAGCCCCACTCACTCTCATGTTAAAATGACCAACTTTCCAGCAGAAATAAACATCTTAGCAGCCTCCTACAAAAACAGTGCTGGTGTCTGTGGACTGCTTTGCCCTTCATAACAACTTTATAGGGTTATTTATATTTTTTTCACACTCATCCACCTTGATACTGGAGTCAGGGGCGGAGATGCATTAGCTGAAAAGTGTGCCAGCACAGGCAGTTGTGGCTGAAGGCTGTGTGCTATCGGCCTCACCCCTCCTAACAGGAGGCACTAACCTGGACTTGGCCACATGTTGTTCTTTATCATCATATATTATGGCTTTCTGTGTGCCGCAAATGGGAGAAATAAAGCTAATTTATTTAGCCAGATGGTGAACAACATGTGTTTCGAGCAGATAGTTAAATTTTCGGAGCCGTTTTCTGCCTCTGACGCCTGAGTGTTGAGCAAAGTGAGGAGGAGTAGAGCTGATAATTTAATATCTGCAGCTTTTATTTCAGAGTCACAGTGTCAGTCAGATGAGAGAACAGCAGGGGAGCGCTGCTCTCTGAGCTTTGCGCCACTCAGCTGCTAACAGTGTTGCAGCTACTAATAGTGATTTAGCTAAACCCAAAGAAAGAGGAAGCAATCTGAGGTATTACAGATAATGTATATACCAAGATTCATTGCTGTGCCAGAAGTACAATGACTTTGACTACAAAAAAACACCTCCTGGAGTTACTTCTTCTCTTCATTTGCCTAAAACTTGTCTTTTCTAGACAGTGGTGACTATAGGACAGATACAAGATACAAGAAAGGAAATATCATGAAATGCTTGCACCTTCAAAATTCTCATTAAATACAAAATATCACTTTAAATATCTTAAATGTACTTCAGAGTATGGCACATAAAACATGAAAAAGAATAGTTACATAGTGAAGGCTTCAGGTGTGCTTGACTAATGGGACCTTATCCAGATGAAACCCTTGCCAGACACGGAAACAGCCGGGAATGGAGGATTCTACTTTTTTCTCCTCAGCTGGATGCTTTCGCACTTTCGTTTACATCACTTTGGTTCCCCGCTCAGCACAGAGCTGGTGAACTCGACCCTCCGGAGCCGTTTTGTTTTGGTTTCTGAAGCCTGACGAGCAGCCCAAACGCTGCTTCGGAGGCCTTTTGGTGGCAGCGGGGAGCCGAGCAGCGGGGACGACACTGTGAGCTGAAAACAAAGAGTATCGATTCTGCCGGACTCAAGTATGGGATCAATCGTTGTGGCATTTACTGTGAGCTCTGTGAAGCCTATAACCTGCTGCTGGGCCTTGTGTGTGTGTGTTAGTATGTGACTGTGTAATCGTCATTCATATCACAGAGAATGATGCTGAGGTGTCAAGGTTGAATTAAAGCAGCAACCTTTAGGGTAACTTTATAGGATGTGCAAATGCTAAAGCTACTACAGAGGCCATAATTATCTTTGTTATGAGAGGAAAAACAATAAACGGTACTGGAAATGAGCAGAAACGGTACTCAGGACTCAAAATGAAGCTAAACTAGAGTGAATGCTGCTCATATTACCAGGACAAGTGAAAATAAAAATACTTGATAACTTAGAAACTGAGATTCTGGGTTCACCCAATTCTCCAGGATGGTGCCAGCAGGGAGAATTTGATGGTTAACATGAAATGTTTGGATTTTACTTGAACATCCTGCATTTGTGTCCCCTTCTTTGATTTGTAACTCTTTTATGATCGTTTAGACTGTTTTAGGTAATATTTGTAAAAATAAATGAACAGAGCAAACTCATTTTGCTCTTATGAAGGGTGTGCTCTATATTTACTGCACTGCAACAGGTTTGTAAAGCCACATATTCAGCTGATGAGCCCCTCCCGCCCCGCAGAGGAAACCCCGTGTGTTGAAGCTCTTTAAGCAGTCAGGGTGAGTATTTAAGGAGTAAGTCCTCCTCTCCAGCTGCCAAGGACAGGATTACTCAGCAGACAGCCACACTGCTGCCTTCATCTAAACACATCTTCTGAAGACGAACCGCCCCGACCTTTCCCTCAAAAACCTCTAACCTGAAGCTAATTCCCAAGCTAATCTTAGCAACTCCAAAAACCAGCCAGAGGCTACTGCATGAATTCTGATCATAGTAAGACAGCCTGATGTTTGCAAAAAACATTATTACCAAAAAGAAGGAAAAAAAACCAACAGACAGAAATCTGGTTGGAGCTGAGCTACTTTTAGATAGAAAATAAATTACTTTTGTTACTCATATATATTCTTTTCTTTATTTCTTCTTCCATCCAAAAGAAGTGGCTGTACTTTTATTATTATTATTTTTGTTTAGTTTCAGGTAAAAGGGAAAAAATGCATCAACCTAATCTGAACATGTATTCATTTATTTACTTGTCTTGATTTGAATTGGTTCGGAGACTTTCATGAAGTGGGAACAAATCAAATCACATTTTTGATCAGACCTTGAACTCTTGCACATGCATATATTTGTGGTGTTTGATGAATGATCCTCATTTTGTCATTTGATTTTTACAGATAGGATGGAGCTGGTAGCCAGAAATAGACACTTTGATCTTTTGATGAAATTTGCTAAAATGGATATTTTCTCTCTGTGAGTTCTCAGTCATCCAGGTAATTTTAGTGGTTGAGTTAAAGCCAGCTGGACTTTCCCCCTCACTTCACATCTTTGCTCATATGATCCCAAAGACTCACATGATGACAGGGTGGGCCATTGACCAGCTCCACGGTGACCACCTTTAAGGTGTCATGCTGCGCTCCAGGCACCTTAAAAGTCAGAATTTGCATAGAAACACAAGGAAAAAAACTGTTTCGCTTCTTAAATAGGTATAGCAATTATCACACCACTAGCAATACAGCACAATATTTTTTGTGCTTAAAAAACACTGTTGCAGCACATGCATGCATATACCTGAACAGGTATATGCGTTTGTTGTTGGCCTCTCGGATGGCCAGGACGCCTTTACTGGCTTTCTGGGTGAACCACTCATAAGTTGATTTAAAGGGGGAGGAGCTACAATAGCTTGTTCCTGGCAGAGAAGGCATGTGTGACATAAATGAGAAGTCAGCCAATCAGAAGAGCGTTTGGTTAAAGCCCGGGTCCTCAAACTGTGTCCACTTCAGAAACCCAAAACAGTTTATCCACCAACTTTTAAACAAGCAGCTGAAACTCCCCTCACCCGAACCAGTCATGGAGGATGGTGGCCCCTCCCTGAGCCTGATTCTACTGGAGGTTTCTTCCTTTAAAAGGGAGTTCTTCCTTCCCACTCTTGCCAAACGTACTTCGATTCCTACCACAAAATGACCCTGACTCCGGCCTCCGCTCGCCGCCTTTTATTGAAAACAGTTACACACAGTTACAATAGTTTACACAAGCACCTCCCCTCGTAAACCCCCCTATGGTTGTAAAAGAAGGCATTATGTGTGTATGTGTGTGCACGTCTATGCATGTGCAAGAATGTGTGTTTTGTGTACGTGAGAATGTGTTTGGGGGTGCCTTTGTGTGATCTCCTGCTCACCAAAAGGATCATAAAAGCAGGAAGCGTACCACACAAGAAACAGATCTTTCAGATAGGATGTGCTTAAAATAAAACCTCCCCCAGCACCAGCACCAGAGTGGCTGGAGAGGTGGTCAGAGACAAAGGAATGTCTTTGATCCTATAGTTTGAAACTAAGACTTTACAAATTTAAGAAACACAATGACAACATTTAACAGTTTGACTCCAACAATAACAAACGGCAACAAAAGACAGAGAGTAAGAGCATTAGGTAACATGTATAATGTCCCTGGATTAAAGAGCTCAGGGGGGGAGGAGCTCAGACTGATAAAAAGACCTGGTTTACACTCCAAATTATAATTTTTTTCTACTCCTGGCACTCTGTGATGTCACAGAGAAAAGACATTCCTAATAAGGTCATCAGATCCTGTGTTTGTGAAGGGAAGCCAATCAGAATAAAGCTGTCTTAAAAGGCAAGGAGCCAGTAACAGTTTGTTTCAGACATAAGACAAACTGAGCAGCAGCATAAGATGAGGACTATGAAAGTGCTGGAAATGAGCAGGACATTTTTATTACTGTGAGGACATCTGGCCTGCAGGACTGGAAAAAACAGAGAAAACAACTGGACACCGCTTCAACACATTTCCGTCATGTGGTTTTCTTCCATTTGTTTTGGTGCTAAAAAGCAATTTAACAACTATTGTCCTCTGAAAAGCCTTTCATCACTTTCTTTTGTGCTCATACGTCCCTCACTCTCCCTCACACACACACACACACACACACACACACACACACACACACACACACACACACACACACACAACCAGCTGTACAATTAAGTATCATGCACACTCAGTAACACACTCCCAGCTATAAATAGTTAGCACTGTTTGTCTTTATGTAGACACATAACATTTCTCCTTCTTGTCAGTTCCCATTAATTTTCTGCTCCTTTTGCACCGTCACCTCACCCGTCTCTCATTGCTCCTCCTCTACCTCCTTCTTGTCTTCCCTTCTCCTCTCTCAGCCAGAATACTAATAACCCTTTTCCCTCCGTCTCTTACTTCTTTTTACCCATCTGAAGTTTTTTTTCTATTCCTACAGAAGCTCATATTCCCCATAAATTTTCTCTGCTTGAATTCTTTCTCCTCATCTCTCAGCATGACTCAGACTTCGCCCTCCTCCTCTCTTTCATCCCTCCATCACTTCACTCTCTCAGGCGAGTTTTTATTTGGAAAGCATCCACAGTTGCTTGGGTTTCACCTCCCTTTTTTGCTCTTTCTATGTTGCTCCCCTTCCATCTAATTCCCATTCATCTCTTCATTTCTACCCATGACTGTTAATAATTCTCAACAGAAAACCTCCCATATGCTCTGCATCTCTCCGCCAAAGACAACTTTCAATTTGCTGATATGAGTCAACATTTCTCCTCTGATCAGAGTAAACGGGAGCATTTGCAAATATCATCAGACCACGAGTCTCCTCACTACAGTATGTGCAGCACCCAGCTTCCCGAAACCATGTTTTTACATGCAATGCTGAACTTTGGACTTGATATTTTTATTCTTTTTAATTTCAGGGCACATCTGGCAAAGCTCAGGGCACAGACGTCACTTCCCACCAGTGTCCCATTCATTTTATTTTCAGCTATGAAAGCTGAAGGTAAAAGCAGAATGACTCATTCTGTGTTCGACAGTTTCAGAGTATTGTTTGACTCTGACTAGCTCCCTGTGAGTATGAGTGCTTTCAGGGCCTTATACAGCACTGTGCAAAAGTCTTGAGCCACCCCTCGTTTCTTTATATTTTACTATGAAAAATGGGAAACAAGTGCAGGAATTTGTTGAAATGTGATACATACATGAAAATTATAGTATATAAGGTACGAACAGAGTTCTGTTCAATTCTAACAAGTCCATATTTAGTATGAGCACCTTTAATCTTCAACAAAGTCTGAACTATCTGAGACAGGCTTTCTTTAAGTAGTGTTCTGGAAAAGTTCTCCAGCTTTTTAAAAGGAAATTCAAAGCTTTTCTTTGGATTCTCACTAGTATTTGTTCTGTTCTATGTTCAGATAATCCCTCACTGCTTCAGTAATGTTGAGTTTCGATCCATAACTGATCACCAGTCTCCAATTAACCTAACCCCACTAACTGCATGTCTGAGGAAGGAAGAGAACCCACGCAAACTCCACCTGGCCAGGTGGTGGGAATCAAACTCAGGAGCTTTTTGATATGAGGCAACACTGCTAATCACCGCGCCACCATGCTGCCACAAAATATCGCATGGTGGATTAAAATCCAACTGTATTTTTGTACTTGTCTAGTTTCCTCATCCTTTCAAAGACACTTTGCACACCATGCTAAGATATCCAATGTTTGTTCATCCCTTGAGTGAGGGTGCTTTTTATGATTCAGTTATTTATTGGCCACTGACTTTAGCGCTGGGTCTAAAACACATTCCTCTGAAAATGAACAAGTACAAGAACTGACATGGCATTAAAATAGGTCCAAAAGCAGCCGATGTCCAAAGAAGAACTTTGGCAAATCTTCAGAAAAACCTTGAGAACTGTTTCTGACGACCACTTTAAACATTTTTAAAGAATGCCTAGATCCTTGGAAGCAAAATACAAGGCAATGATGTACAGTACTGAATATCAGCTTTTATACTCTGCTGTCATGTTTTTGTTCAAAAGAGGATCCATCTGCAGAGAAACTGAATGAAGAAATGAAGTCAATCTTTACTCTGGCAAAGATGATCTGTTTATAAAAGTGGTAGAAAAAACAAAAATCAAGCCTAACACAAACCAGGATCTGACAAACACAGTCAGAGAGATAGACGATATACAAAATGAGCTGAATGAGATACAGACGCAGGTGAAAAGAATTAGGGAATTAAAGAAGACAAGCGACAGAAGCCAGAGACAGGAAGTAGAGCTACTTAAGATGCAGAAAATTAAAACAGGAAGTGACTGTAAGTGAGACAGAAGAAGACGGGATAGAAGGGAACGATAGAAACAACAATAAGAAACATGAGGAACTAAAGTAGATAAATACACAGGAACCAAAACTCAAACACAACAACGTAAGATTTTAAGGCCTGTCACTAATCACGATAACATCAGCTGTCGTTTCTTCAGGTGGTTTTGATGCTTTCATCCAGTTACATCAAGCAAAAGGAAACAGGACTGATCAAAGAACAGGTCCACCCAACACAGAGGTGAAAGGCTACGAATGATGGCACATGCTACGAAACAAAACTGCAAAGCTGCAATAAAGATAAATGATCCTATAAAGCTTAAATATATTCTTCTGATGTCTGATGATATGCATCAGTGTTAAGAGAAATGACAGAAATGTTTGCTCAGTAGCTTCAAAATGCTTTTTCCTGCATAAAATGTGAGTTTATTGTCACAGTATAACATATTTTGAACTCTATTTTTCCAATCCCCCAGCTCGGTCAGATATCTATTGAGTGTTGAGTTCAGAGAGTCGAGTTCTGTTATCCGTCTGAAATGGAGATCTGAGTTAATAGAGTCCAGAGCGCCCCGTCCTTCCTCGCCTGCTGCACTGCTTAGCTGAATCACCGCGTGTTTTCATATTCATATTGTGGGAGAGGCAGCAAGGGAGGCAGGGCAGAGATGTTTGGAGGAGGGGAACAGCTGTACTGCATTGTTAGAGAGAGACAGATGAGGGAGTGAGAGGAAAGCCCAAACAGGACAACCGAAACAGGCTGCAGCGTGATGCACATTACATGCATGAGATGCCGCTCGTATCAACACTTGTTCACCTTTAGCCAAGTGGAATGAAAACTTCCAGACCTACCAGCAACGATGATGGTGAATATTAAAGAAATGTGCATCAGATGGTTCATGGGCGGGCGTCTGGGTGCAAACGATGAGTAAGGATGTCGCTGTCAGAGCTGAGCAGACAGGTTTAATATGAGTGGATTAGTAGCTGAAGGGTGCAGATAAAGCCATGAAAAGACGTACAGCTCATGGGCTGTGAGTGCAGCAAAATATGAACAGTTTTGGTCTCAGGTTCTCAAAGTTAAACACAGAGATTTGCACTTAAGTGATCCACTCATGGAAAAAAATCAGAAAAATATGTCATGTGCGTTTTCCTGACAACAGATGTGTTCAGTGGCAACAGGGAAAAATTCAACCATTGCTCTGGTCAATGGAATCATAGTTTTGTGGAGCCTGAAATGACCACATTTGCATGAGAAAGTTACATGCTTGGTTATCGAGCTGCATCCATAACCTGTACAGGTGCAATGCACATGCACACATTGCTTCTTACTGCTAATTATCAGCTAACTAATTAAATACTCAAGTTTCATTCAACAGGACTGAACCACAAACTTCCTGGATGTCTGTACCACACAGCAAGATGTAATATCAGGCAGATAATTGCATCAAAAATGCTTCACGGGCTTCACGACCCCCCCCCCCTCTTTTTTTTTTAAACGGGTCCATGGAATAGTCAGAAGATCGCTATCAGTGGATCTAAGGATCCAGTTTGGAGAGTAAGGGTGAAGAAGCTCGATGATATAAATGGGGGCCTCTCCTTGTAGAGACATAAAAGTAAGAGTGAGGATTTTAAACTGATATCTGTATCCAATTAAAACAGGAAGTGACTGGTGAAGCCTAGCATGCTGACAGTGGTCAGTCAAAGTGGTCACCCCCTAACTTAAGGCTCTGGAAAATAAATGAGCTATAAAAATTCCACCCACCATACAGTTGTTAAGAAGAGGGAATGTTTTAGGAGAGATCAAATGTGTGTTTCACTGCTATAAACATGTTTACTTCAACAAGGCAGTTTATCAAGATCGACTAACGTTTGAAGCCCCTAATCACACGATCGCCCTTTAATAACACCATCAATTCTCTGCTGATTATGGAGTTGAAGATGTGAGGATATTGCAGTACAACCCCATGCTTATCATTTTACTGGTCACGTTAAAACTCTTAGCTGAATATGTTTAAACATCTTTTATTTGTCATATTTTTCAGATAAAGACAGATTGCTTTTTTACACCAATGCAGAAGCTCTGACAGCTAACTTAGAACTCATAGAGATTCTTAGTTTACCCGACTCCCCTAAATGTAAAACACTCATCTTTAATGTCATTAATTACTTTATGGCATTTTTTTCTTGACATTTAAAATGTTTGCTGTGAAGAAATGTCAAAATGATTGGAGTCACAGCTTATTTACTCATCATTTTAATTTATGAATCATATCATTTCATAGACAATGGCTTAATGACTCCACTGATAAACATTACTATATAATTATGTTTTTGAAAAGTATACTTCAAAGCACCAAATGATTCTCACACTGAAAGGTTGTGTGGACAAAGTGAAACAGTAACGTTTGCCAAACTTAGCACCACAGTGGCCGACAGCAAAGACTCTCGGGCTTATTCTGGGATACTTTCATTATGCAAATGTTGTTTTGGTCAGATTTGGTTCCAATGTTATGACACACTGGACATCTGGCCCTTCAAGTTGTATCTGTAGCTGAAACTCTTCTTTGTCAACACTGTTGTGAAGAAAAACTGCACGTGTGGGAATCATTTGAGCTAAATATTCATTTCTGTCTGGTGGATGGCTTTTAGATTTAAAGAAGCATATTTGCCAAAGAGAGCAGCTTTATTCTGCTGCTGTATCAGTGCAATAAATGAAGTAACGTGTTTTTGTGCAAGGTGACAGTAGAGAGCCTACTTAGTTATCGTTAAAGCTCTCTGACAACATTTAGACTTGTTTTTCTATTTTATGTTGAAGACTCAGGAAACCAATCCAGTGAGCTGGGCATGTTGTAAAGGAAACTGGTGTTGTGGCAAAGAAAGTCCACAACGGCACATTTACATTTGTAGTTTTTGCTGTATTTGGACTTGCAAATAGTGAACTTGTCAAAATGGAAACTGCTGAAGGTCGGGCCAGTTTTAAAAGAGAAGCTGATGTTTGCTCTCTGTACAAGTTTAGTGGGCTATAGTTGAAATCACAAGTACACATGGTCATAATAGGCTTTCATGGAGAGATCTAAAAATAGCAAACACACTGAAAGCAGTCTGGAGATGCAACAGGAAATGCCCTTGAAGGGGAAATCTGCCAAATTCTAATCAGGTCTGACTTCTTTGATTTGAGTAATGACTAGATTTTTTTAAATGTCAACCTTTCTTTTGTTCCTCAGGCTGCCATTTAAAATTGGCCACAAATGTTTTTTTTTCAGGACATAATAAAAACACAGACAAACAGACAAAACGCTGGGCATGGCTTCATTTGATCCTGTTAGGTATTTGTAGGAGATTTTGTCATAATTCTTGAGTTATGGCCAAAAACACATACTGACCTTGACCTTCACATATGACCTCTCAAACCTTTACACACTGAAGCAAAAGTAAAAATTTTGGCCAAATTAAAGAAATAAAGAGAACCAATAAACACACTGCAGAGATATTTTGTTGATGAAAATCACTGAAGTAGAAGGTGCAGTTCTTTGGTTGAGTTTGGGTCTCAACATATGCAAAATAGCCCGATCAGATCAGATCTGCGTCCTACTTTTAGGCTATGAGGGTGTCCCTCATGACTCATGCTCTGGGGTCTTTCCCGGAATGGGAGTGTTGCATTGCATTGGTAGTGGCGACTAAATATGTAAAATCTGGATGAAAGTTCTTTGTAACCTTTACGGAAATAAGAGCACCGAAGAAACTTCTGCTGCCCGTCCTTTACGCGTGTGCACATCCATGTTTCTGCATGACTGTGTTTGTCTTTCCATGTAAGACAATGTGTTCGTGTCCGCGTTAGTGTGTGCGTGCCAGCGACAAAGCGAGGGAGAGCGATAGAGCAACATCAGCA